>NC_070602.1:10221538-10540961 GCF_027172205.1 Podarcis raffonei
AAGAACCACATTGCAACTTGCTTTCTGTCTGGGAACCATGCCAGAACAAGAGATTGAAACATATCTGAACACTCTGAAACCCCTTTCCTGGGAAGGGCGCCAAGAGTCCAATAGTCCCAAGACAGCTTTCTGTTCATGCTCAGAGGAACTCATGGGGCAGGACTCTGGAAGGAGGAGAAAGGAGGAGGGAACTGGAAAGGGGTATATATGCTTGTGCACATGACTGAGAACTTTGTGCATGCTTTTGTGACTTATCACACTTGCTCCTTCTACCAGTTCATGGATGGTAGAAATAAAAGCCTTTTCTCCGAAACTATTCCTTGAGTGTCTGTTGACTCCCACTTCCCTTTCCCGGGCGCAATATTTTTCCCACCCGAGGGCAAAGCCTCATAAGGCTTCAATACCAGGAGAGGCGGTCCCGTAGGTATGTGGGTCCTAGGCCGCATAGGGCAACCCCTCTGCACCCCTCGCAGCCATGCCAGCACCCTTGTGGACCCCTCGCTTTCCCCCTTCACTGCTTTCTATATAGGAGACCAGTCAACTGAGGAACGGTGAAAAGCTTTCTTAGTGCCATTCAAGCAACCCAGGTCTTGTTTTTGTAAAAACAGGAAGTGACGCCATATTGAGCAGAAGGGGAGGGAGCAGGAGGCATAGATCTAAGAAAAGCATTAGAGGACGCATGGATCTGAACGCCGGGTAACATGTTGAAATGCTGCACTGAAGAGAAGGCGCCTCAGGAATTTGGGATTCTCTGTGGAAAAGTGAGAAGGCTTGAGGGTTTTCATGACGATCCCAGTATTTTCGGGACGGTTGGAGGGTATGCTACTTTGTGTTTATATTGGTGGGAGAGGCATTCTTCCCCCTCTGACACATGCAGGAGGGAATCCCTTGCCTCTTCTTGTCCTCACTGCCAGATGATGAACTCGAACCCGAGGCTTTGTTCCTGCCAAATATTTTAACGCATAAAGCTAAATGATAGGCAAGGCAAGGGTTAAAAGGCAAAGGAGTAGAATCTGTCTTTTTTCCCCTCAGGCAAAGGGTTATTCAACAGGTATCGGAGAGAAATGTTTTAGAATTGATCGATGATTACTATAGATGGATAAAAGGAGACTTACTCTACTCGAGTAATTTGAGAACAGGTTATAAGAAATGTACAGTGATACCTTGGGTTACATATGCTTCAGGTTACATACACTTCAGGTTACAGACTCCGCTAACCCAGAAATAGTGCTTCAGGTTAAGAACTTTGCTTCAGGATGAGAACAGAAATCGTGCAGCGGCAGCGCAGCGGCAGCAGGAGGCCCCATTAGCTAAAGTGGTTAAGAACAGTTTCAGGTTAAGTACGGACCTCTGGAACGAATTAAGTACTTAACCTGAGGTACCACTGTATAAGAGTCTTTGCAGAAATTGGTAACTGAATAGGTGATGTGTAGGGAGAAGGGATGAAATTCTGAAATTAGAGTTGGAAATGTTATTCAGCCTTCAAATTTCTATAAAATTTGTATTAATTTGGTCACAATTTGTTAAAAATTATGGAAAATTAATAAAAAATATTTGGGGGAAGGGCAAGGGTTAAAAGCCCAGCAGATGAATTGTAGGGCCAAGCATGAGGTGAGGTCCAACAAACTACACACCCTGTGCCTCTTCCTCCTGAAGAATGGGCTGGGCTGGGCACAAACCCAGGTTCGGGTGGCCATTTGTCATAGATGCTTTAGTTGAGATTCCTGCATTGCAGGGGGTTGGACTAGATGACCCTTGGGGTCCCTTCCAACTCTACAATTCTGTGATTCTATAGATCCCATTGGGTCTCCTATCCACCTCACACACCAACACAGCTGCTCTGTGTACCTACGGACCACTCTGCACAATTTCAAGTCACCTTCAAGTCCTGCTGAACGTTTCGAACGTGCTCCAATGTATAACCGGAAAATGCCAAATCCCAGAAAAGCAACCTGTCACACTTTATTGATGAGGAAAAATGAGTTATAAAGCACTGATTGAATTAGGCAGCATAATGAGTTCTGCAACGTGGCAGAGGCTTCTACAATAAACTGCTGAAGTATTTGTTGACATTAAGCTGATCTTTTGCAATCGGAGTGATTTCACTGCGCTGCAATTGTTGCTTACTCAGCAACCATAAACAGCAATGGCGCGCTGCGTAAAGAACCACAGTTCCGAGTAATTAAACCAAGCTGTCTCTTCAAGATGGCAGGAAGCATCCCTCGTCCAGCTTGTTAAAATGCAAGAGGTTCTCTTTTTTTCTTAATTAAGCTGAACAAATGCTTTTGTCCTGATTGCATAGCGTTTCACAGCTGGAGGTCTGAGAGATGTTTTCAAAGGCTGCCCTGCATAGAGCCCATTTCAGTAGTCCAGCTGAGGCATATGAGACCATGGAGTCTAAATTAGAAGGGGTGTAATCCACAATTGTGTCTTGCAAATTAATCCTCACATACCAATGTGGTGTAGTAGTTAAGAGCGGTGGACTTGTAATCTGGTGAACCGGGTTCGCTTCCCCGCTCCTCCACATGCAGCTGCTGGGTGACCTTGGGCCAGTCACACTTCTCTGAAGTCTCTCAGCCTCACTCACCTCACAGAGTGTTTGTTATGTGGTACCTCTGGTTACGTACTTAATTCGTTCCGGAGGTCCGTTCTTAACCTGAAACTGTTCTTAACTTGAAGCATCACTTTTACTAATGGGGCCTCCTGCTGCCGCTGCACTGCCACTGCGTGATTTCTGTTCTCATCCTGAAGCAAAGTTCTTAACCCGAGGCACTATTTCTGAGTTAGCGGAGTCTGTAACCTGAAGCGTATGTAACCTGAAGCGTATGTAACCCGAGGTACCACTGTATTCTGTTGGGAGCTGCCCAGAGTGGCTGGGGGAAATATTATTATTATTATTATTATTATTATTATTATTATTATTATTATTATTTGCTTTGCAAGGGGTTGGACTAGATCACCCTCAGGATCCCTTCCAACTCTATATTCCATAGGATGCCAGACTAATGGGCCACTGGCCTGATCCAGCAGAGCTCTTCTGATGTGCTTACATCCTGGCGGCAAACCTCATTGTCAGTACAGAGAGTTACTTGGATTGACTTTCTACCTGTGGCTGGATTTTAATCGAGAAGCAGAGCAGCTGGGTTGCATTTGATAAGACGCTTCATGCCAGCCTCTTGAAGGCACCCTGGCAGCTTCTAGTCCCCAGAGCTAGTCTTCCTTTAAAGCAAAGGAGAGTTGTCTTGCTTCAACACACATCGGAGAGCTGCCCTTTGAAGAGATGCAAATCAAAGCAGACTCCCTGCTAATCTGCTGAGACAATACAACTGTAATGGCAACGAACAAAAGAATTGAGTCATCTCCTGAGCCCATCAAGAAGATGTCTTTATCAAACAGATGCACACATTTCCCAGACATGGTCACCTCACTGTGGTTTCAGCCTGTCTCAATTCATATTTGTTGAGTTAATTTTTAAACTATAGATTCACTGTCCTCCTCAGAATGTCGGATCCAGAGCCGGTCTCACCATACAGGCAAGCTAGGCTGCTGCTTAAGGGACGCGGGTGGCGCTGTGGGTAAAACCTCAGCGCCTAGGACTTGCCGATCGCATGGTCGGAGGTTCGAATCCCCGCGGCGGGGTGCGCTCCCGTCATTCGGTCCCAGCGCCTGCCAACCTAGCAGTTCGAAAGCACCCCCGGGTGCAAGTAGATAAATAGGGACCACTTACCAGCGGGAAGGTAAACGGCGTTCCGTGTGCTGCGCTGGCTCGCCAGTTGCAGCTTGTCACGCTGGCCACGTGACCCAGAAGTGTCTGCGGACAGCGCTGGCTCCCGGCCTATAGAGTGAGATGAGCGCACAACCCTAGAGTCTGTCAAGACTGGCCCGTACGGGCAGGGGTACCTTTACCTTTACCTTTACGCTGCTGCTTGGGGTGGCACAACTGAAGGGGATGCCCACATCCCAAGAAGCAATATGGCTCCAGGCTTGCCATTTCCTGGCGCACTTCAAACCTTGTTTCAATTTTTTCAATCTGGCTTGGGAGCCAACTATCTGAAGTAGAGATGAGCTATAAGAAAGAAGTTCAGCTCAAATGTTGACAGGAGCAACGTTATGTATTCAGTGGTCTGTGTCTGCCTGAGCTTGAGTCTGGACTAAGGATTCTGAGCTCCTGGGTCCATACATGATGTCCAATCACAGAACATTTCAGGATTTGGGCCTCTGCCATTGGTCCCTTGAACTCTGAGTCGTGATTCACAGCTTGGAAGTTTAGACAGCCAATCACGTTGGGAGTGGGAGTGGCCCAGGCTTTCAGGAATGTATATAAGCCATTGCTTTGCCCCTGTTTCCCAGTTATGTAGTTCAATAAAGGTTCTTGCTGTTATTGCTGTGTCTTGCCTCATGGGAACCCACCTACACTTCTAGAAAAATCCTAGCACAGAGCAATTTCGACAACTGTCCTGTGAGGAAGACATCTGCACACTGCAGCTGCGCTAACGTGTCGCGACATACAGTTTGGAAAGCTCTGCTTTAGGGAAACTCCACATAGGAACATCAGAAGCTGCCTTTTATTGAGTACTGATTCAAGCTCTAGTTATCTCCTGCTTGGACTACTGCAATGCGCTCTACGTGGGGCTACCTTTGAAGGTGACCCAGAAACTGCAATTAATCCAGAATGTGGCAGCTAGACTGGTGACTGGGGGCGATCGCTGAGACCACATAACACCGGTCTTGAAACACCTACATTAGCTCCCAGTACGTTTCCGAGCACAATTCAAAGTGTTGGTGCTGACCTTTAAAGCCCTAAACGGCCTTGGTCCTGTATACCTGAAGGAGCGTCTCCACCCCCATCGTTCTGCCCGGACACTGAGGTCCAGCACTGAGGGGCTTCTGGTGGTTCCCTCACTGTGAGAAGTGAGGTTACAGGGAACCAGGCAGAGGGCCTTCTCGGAAGTGGCGCCCGCCCTGTGGAAAGCCCTCCCATCAGATTTCAAGGCAATACACAACTATTTTACTTTTAAAAGACAACTGAAGGTGATCCTTAGGGAAGTTTTTAATGTTTGACGGACTATTGTATTTTAATATTTTGTTGGAAGTTGCCCAGAATGGCTGGGGAAACCCAGCCAGATGGGCAGGGTATAAATAATAAATTATTATTATTATTATTATTATTATTATTATTATTATTATTATCATCATCATCATTATCATTATCATTATTATTATTACTTCTTCAAGCAGTGAATAGTTACAGGGAACCAGGCAGAGGGCCTTCTCGGTAGTGGCACCCGCCCTGTGGAACGCCCTCCCACCAGATGTCAAAGAGAAAAATAACTACCAAACTTTCAGAAGACATCTGAAGGCAGCCCTGTTTAGGGAAGCTTTTAATGTTTAATAGGTCATTGTATTTTAGTGTTTTGTTGGAAGCCGCCCAGTGTGGCTGGGGAAACCCAGCCAGATGGGCAGGGTATAAATAAATTATTATTATTATTATTATTATTATTATTATTATTATTATCATCATCATCATCATTATCATTATCATTATTATTATTACTTCTTCAAGCAGTGAATAGTTACATTGTGGAACTCACTTCCCCAGGATTCAGTGGTGGCCAACCTGTTTGAATGTCTGGAAAAGAGGATTGGACAAATTCATGGAGGAGAAGTCTATCACGTCCTGCTAGCCATGACAGCTATGAAATAAACAAGATGAGCTTGAGCTCTTGGTACAGCAAACTAAATATGACATAATAGGCATCACTGAAACCTGGTGGGATAAGTCCCACGTTTGGAATGTAATAATGGAGGGATACAATCTATTTCAGAGAAACAGACCAGACAAGAAAGGAGGAGGAGTGGCGTTATATGTCAGGGATGTGTATACCTGTGAAGAGATCCAAGATTTAGAACCTCAAAGCCAAAGTGAGAGCATTTGGGTCAAAATTAATGGAGAGAAGAATAACAGTGACCTCATTGTGGGAGTTTACTATAGATCCCCAAGCCAAACGGAGGACATAGATGATGCCTTCCTGGAACAGATGGCCAAGCATGCAAAAGGAAGGGAGATAGTAGTAATGGGGGACTTCAATTACCCGGATATTTGTTGGATGTCAAACTCAGCCAAGAGCATAAAGTCAAACAGATTCCTCACTGGCCTTGCAGACAACTTCATTGTCCAGAAAGTGGGAGAAGCAACAAGAGGAACAGCCACTTTAGATCTGGTCCTAACCAATGTGGATGACCTGGTTAGTGGGGTAGAAGTGGAAGGATCATTAGGCGTGAGTGGTCATGCTCTTCTGAAGTTTACTATACAACGGAAAGGAGCAGCCAAGCATACATACTTTCTTGACTTTAAGAAAGCCGACTTCATAAAACTTAGGGAAGTGCTGGGTGAGATCCCATGGACAGTAATACTAAAAGGAAAGGGAGTTCATGATGGCTGGGAGCTTGTTAAGAGGGAGATAGTAAAAGCACAACTTCAGGCAATACCAATGAGACGGAAACATGGAAGGTACCTAAAGAAGCCAGGGTGGCTATCTAAAGAACTTTTAACTGAGTTAAGATTAAAAAAGGATGTGTACAAAAAATGGAAAAGGGGGGAAACCACCAAAGAGGAATTCAAACAAATAGCCAGCACGTGTAGACACAAAGTCAGAAAAACTAAAGCACAGAATGAACTCAGGCTTGCTAGAGAGGTTAAAAGCAACAAAAAAGGCTTTTATGGGTATGTTCGTAGCAAAAGGAAGAACAAAGAAACAGTGGGGTCACTCAGAGGAGAAGATGGTGAAATGCAAACAGGGGACACAGAAAGGGCTGAACTCCTCAATGCCTTCTTTGCCTCAGTCTTCTCCGATAAAGAAAACAATGCCCGACCTGAAGAATTTGGAGCAAAGGATTCAGCAGAGGAAACACAGCCCAGAATAACTAAGGAGATAGTACAAGAATACTTGGCTAGTCTAGATGTATTCAAGTCTCCAGGGCCAGATAAACTGCATCCAAGAGTATTAAAAGAACTGGCAGATGTGATCTCAGAACCACTGGCAGTCATCTTTGAGAATTCCTGGAGAACAGGCGATGTCCCGGCAGACTGGAGGAGGGCAAATGTTGTCCCTATTTTCAAAAAGGGGGAAAGAGAGGACCCAAATAATTACCGCTCAGTCAGTCTGACATCAATACCAGGGAAGATTCTGGAGCAGATCATTAAGCAAACAGTCTGTGAGCACCTAGAAAGGAATGCTGTGATCACCAATAGTCAGCATGGATTTCTGAAAAATAAGTCATGTCAGACTAACCTGATCTTGTTTTTTGACAGAATTACAAGCCTGGTAGATGAAGGGAACGCAGTGGATGTAGCCTACCTTGATTTCAGCAAGGCATTTGACAAGGTGCCCCATGATATTCTTGTAAAGAAGCTGGTAAAATGCGGTCTTGACTATGCTACCACTCAGTGGATTTGTAACTGGCTGACTGACCGAACCCAAAGGGTGCTCATCAATGGTTCCTCTTCATCCTGGAGAAGAGTGACTAGTGGGGTGCCACAGGGTTCTGTCTTGGGCCCGGTCTTATTCAACATCTTTATCAACGACTTGGATGATGGACTCAAGGGCATCCTGATCAAATTTGCAGATGACACCAAACTGGGAGGGGTTGCTAACACCCCAGAGGACAGGATCACACTTCAAAACGACCCTGACAGATTAGAGAACTGGGCCAAAACAAACAAGATGAATTTTAACAGGGAGAAATGTAAAGTATTGCACTTGGGCAAAAAAAAATGAGAGGCACAAATACAAGATGGGTGACACCTGGCTTGAGAGCAGTACATGTGAAAAGGATCTAGGAGTCTTGGTTGACCACAAACTAGACATGAGCCAACAGTGTGACGCGGCAGCTAAAAAAGCCAATGCAATTCTGGGCTGCATCAATAGGAGTATAGCATCTAGATCAAGGGAAGTAATAGTGCCACTGTATTCTGCTCTGGTCAGACCTCACCTGGAGTACTGTGTCCAGTTCTGGGCACCACAGTTCAAGAAGGACACTGACAAACTGGAACGTGTCCAGAGGAGGGCAACCCAAATGGTCAAAGGCCTGGAAACGATGCCTTATGAGGAACGGCTAAGGGAGCTGGGCATGTTTAGCCTGGAGAAGAGGAGGTTAAGGGGTGATATGATAGCCATGTTCAAATATATAAAAGGATGTCACATAGAGGAGGGAGAAAGGTTGTTTTCTGCTGCTCCAGAGAAGCGGACACGGAGCAATGGATCCAAACTACAAGAAAGAAGATTCCACCTAAACATTAGGAAGAACTTCCTGACAGTAAGAGCTGTTGACAGTGGAATTTGCTGCCAAGGAGTGTGGTGGAGTCTCCTTCTTTGGAGGTCTTTAAGCAGAGGCTTGACAACCATATGTCAGGAGTGCTCTGATGGTGTTTCCTGCTTGGCAGGGGGTTGGACTCGATGGCCCTTGTGGTCTCTTCCAACTCTATGATTCTATGATTCTATGAACCGTCCATGGATCTTTAACTTTTACCTTTTCGCCTTGACAGTCAGAGGCAGTATTTATGGAAACCTCAGGTGGGAAGAGTGCTGTGGCAATTTTTTAAGTTCACATTCAAATGAATGAATGCGACCTTAATCCAATTCTCTGCCCACTCTCTCCATTGTTAAATGCACAAGTCTGACACATACCAATGTGAAAAGCCCCGGTCACTAGTGGCAAACACAGTTCTGCTTGTTTTTAAAAGTTCTGCTTAAGTATTATATTCTGGGCAGCTTCCAGCATGAGGACAACTCAGGAGACAGGGCACTCCTCAGTAAAGCCGCTATTAATAGCCCAAGTGTCGATTTTCAGCAACTCGCTAACAAATCTAACGAACGGAGGGAAATAAAAACCTTCCAACTTAAAAGCTTATTGAGGATGAGAGTCCTAATTAGTTATATAATGTTCTCCTGGCAAGCAGAAGGAAAGAAGGTGCTTAATGGGCCTCTTAAAAGTACGTACATCAGGAGCAGTACATTTTTAAGCAGTGGATTGGAAAAGGGATTTCGATTGTCTTCATTCTGAGCATTTGAGCAACAGTTCAGAGCAAGGGCAACTCATCTATAGGAAGGACAGGGCATCCGATCTAGATAAGACTATGCTCCAACTTTCCTATCCTATCTGATACCTCGTGCCACAATTTCTGTGTTACCCTAACTGTTAACCACCATCATTTGTCTGCATTACTGTGGTTTGTTTCCTTCTGACCTCGGTGTTTGCAGTCCTCCCTAGCCGTGTCTAGGGATTGCCAACATGGCACCTGTTGATGAATGGCTGCCCAAAGAGATCTTCCCTTGTGCCCAAAGGGCTCGCCCCGGCTGAAATTAGACTTGAGGAAGCATTCTGTTGCAGCCAATATCCTAGAAGTTGCAGTGCATAATTGGTTACAAGAGTGTTGCCCATTACAATTTTTGCAGTTGCTCCAAATGCCTATTTCTCACAAAGAGTGCCGGTCAGTAAATCACACATTTCAAAGTTGGAGTTAACTCTGTATTAGCAAAAACACAACCTCCTCTTCGCTGTGCGTCAGGCCTAAGGAGCACAGCTGAGATTGAAAGTCCCCACCTCTCCACAATCATCTAAGTACCCTCCTCTCCAGGGTTTCCCCCAAGCAATAGGAGACGACACCTGTGTGCAGCTGATCTCTCCCCCACCCATTTCACGCCTCTCCTGGTTCTGAGAGGCTGGAGGTAGAGCTTGTAGCAGCAGGAGGGGGAGACACCTGTGACCCTTCCCCAGCCTGACTCATCTCTGCCTCTTGGCCTCCCACCTCCCCTGCTTCAGCTTCTGCCTCTGATTCTGGACTGCGCTCTGCCACAGATTCTCCCCGCTCACTAAACCCTGTTGCCCCTTCAGCTTCCAACACCTCCTCTTCCTGGTCTTCTCCCTCTGACTATTCATCATTGTCCCACCACCATTCCCTTGGCTCTGAGCCTTCTTCCTTTGGAGATTCCCCAGCTGGTTCCTCCCACAATTCCTCTGGGTCCAACCAGTCCATGACTCTATTGAACCCCCCCAAAATTGGCGACCCCTGGTCTGTTATGCCTTCTGCTTAGGAGAACACTTCACACATCCAATAAAGCAGATTGGAGCCCACAAAAATCTTACACTGGAATAAATTTGTAAGACCTTAAGGTACTCTTATTTTTGCCACAACAGGCTGAGCCAGTGCCCTGCCCTGGAAACTATCCCTAATTGATTGATTGATTGATTGATTGATTATAAGAATTTTATTTCTATAGCACCCTCAGCATGCACAATGTTTCACAATGTAGAAGGAGGCAAGTGTCTGCCCCGAGCCTCTTACAATCTAAAATTTGACAGGTCGGCAACCGCAGGAAGAAGGAAACGGAGATAGGATTAACAGGGAAATTAGATGCAATTGTTTTAGTCACACTAGCTTTCACTTGCTTAAACACTAAGCTGCAGCAGAGCACGGAAATTAAGGAGCAATGCCAAAAGCTTCACAAATAAATGGTTTGGGGGCAGGAGAAGGAGGGAGGATCGTGGATTGTGGATCATTCAGGTGTTCTGGGAGGAAATCATAGAATCGACAACCCCCTGCATTGCAGGGAACTCAGCTAAAGCATCTGTGACAGGTGTCCATCCAACCTCCCATTTAGGAGGAGGTAAGATGGGGTATGGAGGAATTAAAGAACCTTTTAATGAGGGTGAAAGAGGAGAGTGCAAAATATGGTTTGAAGCTCAACATAAAAAAAACGAAGATCATGGCCACTGGTCCCATCACCTCCTGGCAAATAGAAGGGGAAGAAATGGAGGCAGTGAGAGATTTTACTTTCTTGGGCTCCATGATCACTGAAGATGGTGACAGCAGTCACAAAATTAAAAGACGCCTGCTTCGTGGGAGAAAAGCAATGACAAAGCTAGACAGCATCTTAAAAAGCAGAGACATCACCTTGCCAACAAAGGTCCGTATAGTAAAAGCTATGGTTTTCCCAGTAGTGATGTATGGAAGCGAGAGCTGGACCATAAAGAAGGCTGATCACCGAAGAATTGATGCTTTTGAATTCTGGTGCTGGAGGAGACTCTTGAGAGTCCCATGGACTGCAAGAAGATCAAACCTCTCAATTCTGAAGGAAATCAGCCCTGAGTGCTCACTGGAAGGACAGATCCTGAAGCTGAGGCTCCACTACTTCGGCCACCTCATGAGAAGACTCCCTGGAAAAGACCCTGATGTTGGGAAAGATGGAGGGCACAAGGAGAAGGGGACGACAGAGGACAAGATGGTTGTACAGTGTTCTTGAAGCTACAAACATGAGTCTGACCAAACTGCGGGAGGCAGTGGAAGACAGGAGTGCCTGACGTGCTCTGGTCCATGGGGTCACGAAGAGTCGGACACTACTAAACGACTAAACAACAACAAGATGGAGTATGCCATTTGTGTACAACAGGGGTGGAGAACCCTTTTGGTCCAGTGGGCCAGATCTTTATCTCCCCCACCTTAGGGTCAGCTTTTGCAGGGTGGGTGAGACCAACACCCCTCAACCAGCCGGCATCATGATGACATCAGGCAACTGCTAGGTTGGCAGTCCCGTCCCCCCCCCCCCCGTCAAAGGTGACTCACGAGAGTGGCACACCCCTCACAGGGAATGCACTGGTGAAGCAGCACCCAGAACGATTGAACCCCTGCCTCAAACACCCGCTGATGGCACCCAGGGGCATCAGCTGATAGACAGGTGGACATAGTTTAAGGGAAATGGCCTATCATGATTTGTTTGCTTTCTTGTTTTTCTTTTGGATCTTCAAGGTGCAATTTAAGAAGTTTAGCACCACGTTAAAATTCCATCGCACAGAGGGACAATGAGTCGCTGCACACAACGGCTATGTTACTGTGATTTCGTTGTTTTATTATTATCATTATTAAGAACACAGATTGATTCACAGATCATATGAGACCAGGTACAGCCATTGAAACAGGCAACGAGCAAGAGAAAGAAATCAAAAGGGTTTCGTTTGTAACTAACTGCAGTCAGGGACCTTTTATTTCCTCCCAGTTGCAGAGAAGATTCCACCCCACAATTTAAACAGGGAAAACAGCAGTGTTTAATAAATAATGCAGGGTGTTTTTTTTAAAGGAACGGTAAGGCAGTTCTGGGTTTAGGAAAACTCCGAACCCAGAGGAAAACCCGTTCTACTTGGGCAAAGCTGAATGCACAACGATGCATGCTGGTGCTGACTTGGAGAATAGCATATGAGAAGGTCTGTAGAGTTAGGTCCTATCCCATGGAGCTTCCTTTATTAGGGAAGGACTGTGGCTTAGGGGCAGAGCATCTCTTTTGTGTGCATAAGGCCCGGGTTCGATTCATGCAACTTCCCAGGTTGGAAAATACCCTCTGCCTGAAACCAAGTGAAACCAGTTTTTTCTCAAACTTGGGCCTCCGGCTGTTGTAAGACTACAGCTCCCATCATCCCTGACTGCTGGTCCTGGTAGCTAGGGAGGATGGGAGTTGTAGTCCACCAAGAGCCAGAGACCCAAGTTTGAGAAAAACGGCAAGTTTGAGAAAAACTGCATTAAGTAGACAATACTTAGCTCAATGGATAATGGTCCGATTCAGTATAAGGCAGCTTCGAATCTTCCTGTATGTGCTGGTGACGGTTTCTAAAGCCTCAACTACGTGGCTATATGAAATCTCTAAATAAGGGCCAATGGGGGGAGGGAAGAGAAATTTCAGAGCCAAGCAACTACATTCCACCCTGATTCGCAGCGCCACCATTGCCCTACTGCCGGTTTTCGCCAGCAGCAGGATTGAGCCCACGGAAGGTTGCGCTTCAGCCATTGTGCCAAGGGCTCAGGCGGTCTCGCATTCCGTGGTTTCGGTGAGGCACATGCCGCAGTCACACCGAATGGCCTTGAGGTACGTGTAGAATGGGCTGACATTGGCCGCACAGTTTGGCAGCTTCACCGTCTCCAGCTTGGTCTCGTTGTAAGTGCAGACGCGGTGGTGAGCTTCGATGTAAGGGGGTTTCAGCACAGGTTTCTGGCCACAAGGGAGGCAGAGAGAGAGAGAGGGAGAGAAGGAGGAGAGAGGGAGAAAGGAGATGTTAGCCTAAGCATGGCTGTACGGACGTGTGATTGTCTTTGGACCAATCTTGTTTTCTCCTGCTCCAGAGGGTAGGACCCAAACTAATGGCTTCAGGTTACACAAAAGGAAATTCCGACTAATAATAATAATAATAATAGTTAGAATTTTATTATTACAGTCACAGACCAGTTCCGGGTCACTTACAATATCAGGAAAATCATAAAAGGCAACAGGAATACATTGAATTGCAATTGAGTATAACAGAGACAATTCAGATATAGCGGCAGTTTCAAAAATATATTAAATCTTGATCACTAAAATATAACCTAAAATTATCATTTAAAACCTTGATCATTTTGGTAGTACAGCTTGTTCCCTAAGTTTTATGGCAGTCGCACAGAATTTGGCCACCCTTAGCGTAATCTCTAGATCCTTGTCCTCTACCAGGAGTTGTTTTTTTTTTTTTTTTTAATTATTATTATTATTATTATTATTATTTATTTATACATACATACATACATACATACATACATACATACATACATACATACCCTGCACATATGGCTGGGTTTCCCCAGCCACTCTGGGCTGCTCCCAACAGAATAATAAAAACACGCTAAAACATCAAACATTAAAAACTTCCCTAAACAGGGTTGCTTTCAGTTGTCTTCTAAAAGTCAGGTAGTTGTTTATTTCCTTGACATCCGACAAGAGGGCGTTCCACAGGGCGGGCGCCGCCACCGAGAAGGCCCTCTGCCTGGTTCCCTGTAACCTCGCTTCTCGCAGTGAGGGAACTGCCAGAAGGCCCTCAGAGCTGGACCTCAGTGTCTGGCCTGAGCATCAGGAAGAACTGAGCCATGCAGCAGTGAAATGGACTCCTGTGTTTTGATTCTATAAACGTTTAATTGTTCTAAATTGTTTTTGCTCTGAATTTTTTTAGTTGTTCCTATATTATCTGTATGCCGCCTTGAATCACTGTCAGGGAAAGAAGCAGGGTAGAAATAAATTACATAATAGTCATAGTTTCTGAAGGGCTGTCATAGAAGATGGAGCAAGATTGTTTTCTGCTGCTCTGGAGGATAGGACCCGAACCAGAGGCTTACAGGAAAGGAGATTCCGACTAAACATCAGGAAGAACTTTCTGACAGAGTCAGAGCTGTTGGACAGTGGAACGGTCTGCCTCAGGAGGTTGTGGACTCTCCTTCCTTGGAGGTTTCAAAGCAGAGACTGGATGGCCATCTGTCATGGATGCTTTAGTTGGGATTCCTGCATTGTCAGAGGTTGGACCCTTGAGGTCCCTTCCAACTCTACAGTTCTATGAGTCTATGAAATAAGTTTGTCCTCAGCATTCACCAAAACCTGCATATAGTGAAGGTGCCAGATATGCTAGACTGGTGACTGGGAGCATCCACCGAGATCACATAACACTGGTCTTGAAAGATCTACCGTACATTGGCTCCCAGGATGTTTTGGAGCACAATTCAAAGTGTTGGTGCTGACCTTTAAAGCCCTAAATGGCCTTGGTCCAGTATATTTGAAGGAGCATCTCCACCCCCATCATTCTGCCCAGACACTGAGGTCCAAAGCCAAGGGCCTTCTGGTGGTTCCCTTACTGCGAGAAGCCAAGTTACAGGGAACCAGGCAGAGGGCCTTCTCGGTAGTAGTACCCACCCTGTGGAACACCCTCCCACCAGATGTCAAAGAGAACAACAACTACCAGACTTCTGGAAGACATCTGAAAGCAGCGCTGTTTAGGGAAGCTTTTAATGTTTGATGCATTACTGTATTTTAATATTTTGTTGGAAGCCGCCCAGAGTGGCTGGGGAAGCCCAGCCAGATGGGCAGGGTATAAATAATAAATTATTATTGTATATTGAGAGAGAGTTTCACAACTTAGTGGCTGCCACAGGAGATGTCCTCTCCTGGGCTACAGCCACCCTCAGCTTCTGAGGGCAGTGGAACATGTAAGAGGGCCTCCTCTGTCAGTCTTAACACCCAGGAAGATCTGTAGAGAAGGACGTGATCTTTCAGGGACTTGGGACTTGTGGGCTTTCCAGATCACAGCCAGTCCTTTGAATTTCCTCAGTGAGAAAAGTGAGAATGAAAGCATTTATTTCTCCATCACAAGATTTTATACACAAACACACACACGTGGGGAATCAGGCTCAGAGCTCCTGGTGTGTGAGATGAAAAGGAGTCTAAAATTAGTCACAATCTTGTTCTCCTTAATGTGCATGGACTTGCTTGCCCTGTTTTGTCACACCCACTCGCAAACACCTAACAGCACAATTACCACAACTCTGAGGCAACCAAAATTAGAAGCAAACATATTACTGGGATATGGAATAAAAGGCATCCCCTGTGAGTCAGGGGCTCTATTTTAATCCCCGAGGAATTTTCTGTCGGTGGAGCAATAAAGGACAGTTCCCCCTTAAGTGCTTAAGCTGTAAGGAGCTTTCGAAATTATATAATGAGAGCATTAAGTAATTGCTTGAGAATATATTTTGCCATGCAACTACTAAGGCGTTCTTAAGAAGAAAGAGGTGGAAACCTGCCGTGTGGAATTTTAAAACAAGTGGCTCTCATTAGAGATGTAGCCCCCCTGCAAATATGCAGTATTCGGTGATGTCAGCTATTTGTGTGTCAGAACAAGCCATTAAAAACCTCTGGAAAGTTACAAAGTAAGGATGGCAGACAAATTCTGTTCTGTTCACATTTAATGGTAAACCAACCAAATCGGCACTTTCCAGAATACTATGTGAACCAAATCACAGCCCTCTCTCAGAATTCTCGCCCCTCCAAATTTTTCAGTTCAGTTCTACAGCCAAGTAATATGTGCAAAATTGCACACACTGTGGTAACGTGTGCATGAAAAATTGCATATATTCATGGAAAATTAACTCAGAAAATGTGTAAGTTAGGCAAAAATGCATATCGAAATGTGCATGTGAAAAGAAATTGGCACAAAAATGCTAGTGGGTTTTAATGAGTACCTTTCAAATATTTGTTTGTTTGTTTTATTAAATTCGTATACTGCCCTTCATCCGAAGATCACAGGGCGGTTCGCAGCATAAAAATACAAAATGGAAACACAAAATACATAATAAAGCAAAAGCAAAGCAACCAATAACGATGTGGAAATATGGAGAAGATTGGAAAAATAAGAAACTGAGGAATACTGAAATGGACCGATTTGCCCAGGCCAAATTACAAGTATCGTGTCCGTGTGTCCTGTATTACAGAGGATAGTCCCCCATTTGAAGGAATGTCCAGACCAGGTCCAGATTAAAGATAAAGAACCCTCAAAAGAGAGCTTGTATCATGGAAGGCCATTGTTATTTTGAGGAGCTTTTAAGTGGGGAACAACAAGGCTTCTTATGGCGTTTATGGTGCCTCCCCTTTCATCCCCTAACTCTAGTGCAGGAGGAAGGTTTGTGGTTCAGTGGTACAGCATCTGCACACAGAAGAGGCCAGCTTTGATCCTCAGCATCTCTAGGTAGGACTGGGAAAGAGCCCTTATCCGAACCCCTTGGGAGCCCCTGCCACTCACCTCCCAAGTCTGACAACGGCCCCAGCAGGAGTCTGTCGTAATTCGCATCGCCTTGCAGCCAGGCTTCTTGGCCAGGAAAGTGAACTCACGCACGGCACAACCAGTGAACGTTTGAAGGTTGATGCTGGGGGGCTTGGGGGCACCGGCCCAGCTGGCCAGGATGAAGAGAAGCAGTGAGCCATGGACCATGGATGGGAGCTTCATTCTGTGAGGGAAACAGCAAAGACGGGGACTTGTTAAAGAAGCTCGCTTGGGGAACGTTCTGCATCAAAACTGGGCCTTTCCAATGTCTTTGGACTCCAGTTCCCATAATCCACAGCCAGCATGGCCAACAGTTGAGGATGATGGGTATTGTAGACCAACAACATCTGGAAGACCCACCCCATCCTTCTTCTGCATAATCAAGATCCCACCTTGAGGTTCTTTGACCAAGTTACCTTATTGCTGATATCTTGGACCTTTGTCTCATTACAGTTACCTCTTTCTGATGGCTTGTTTTTTGTGAACAGTTTTGGCAGTGCTGAAAAACAGCTCCTCATCTGGGTGATTTATTTATTTTTTGGCAGCCAGCAAGGAAGTTCACTTACACATTTATATGGTCTTCCATCACCCTCATTTGCCCTCAGTGGTATCAATAGATGACAATATCAAACTGCCCTGGGGGTTATTTGAAGGCTGGAGGAGAATTAGCTGATGTA
Source organism: Podarcis raffonei (assembly GCF_027172205.1). NCBI lineage: Eukaryota > Metazoa > Chordata > Lepidosauria > Squamata > Lacertidae > Podarcis > Podarcis raffonei. The sequence goes on from NC_070602.1 coordinate 10,238,869, forward strand.
AATAAACAATACACAAATTGTGCGGCCAAGTCTGGCTGTAATTGGCTATGCTTTTATTCACTGATATCTGAGAATAACATCATGTTATATCATCCCATCCATCTCCACTACATGGGATCATTCATGTGCCTTGTTCAAGAAGGTGGAAGGTGGAATTTAGAAAATCAATAAAAATTAATTGGCAAAATAAAAATGGAAAATCAATAAAAATTAACTGGCAAATAGGTGGAAGGTGGAAGGAGACAGGTGAGGCACCACCCTAAAATGATGTTGAAGGGTCAGGACATCAACTATGTAAAATAAATAAAAGTTGAGAATTTTCACAACCTGAAAAGCCTTTTTTCTGCTAGAAATGATTGTTTCAATCCCCAAACAGGAATTATTAAACATTTGGTGTCCCCTCCCATTTTTATAGCCCTTTCAGTTTTGCATTTCAAAAAATGTTTCCAGTGTGGGGAAATTCAACATCTCTCTGGCTGCATGTCTGAAGCTGAAAATCTTCTAGCCAGTTTCTACCTGAACTCAGACAGGGGCTATCTTTAGCATATGCGCCGCCGGGGTGCAAAGATCCGCCCAGCGCCCCCAAATTTAGTTTAGTTCCCAAATTAACTTTTATTATGCTTATGTCAGACACCATGCTTACGCCTTATCTCTTGTTTACAAAAGAAGGGAGGAAAAAGAAATGTGTTTCTCACTCAGCGTTCATCGTAAAATGAAGAAAAAATGCAGCTCGCGGAATTCATAGTGTGTGCTCCAGGCACGCTTTTGCGGAAATGGAAAACTAAAATCGCGTCGTGCTGAAATGCATGTGTAATAGAGTCCTAATTTTTTTAACAATTTCTCTAAATGAATTAGACCTGTAAGTGATGAAATTAAAATGTGCCATTGCGAATGATAAGCGCCACCACTAGCATTGCGCGTCTTTGGTAAATGAGCGCACAAAGTCAAAAGTCCTTTCGTGAAACAGTAGGTATAACTCTGGGGTTGCGGCGCTCATCTCGCTTTATTGGCCGAGGGAGCCGGCATACAGCTTATGGGTCATGTGGCCAGCAGGACTAAGCTGCTTCTGGCGAACCAGAGCAGCACACGGAAACGCCGTTTACCTTCCCGCTGGAGCGGTACTTATTTATCTACTTGCACTTTGATGTGCTTTCGAACTTCTAGGTTGGCAGGAGCAGGGACCGAGCAATGGGAGCTCACCCCGTCGTGGGGATACGAACCACCAACCTTCTGATCGGCAAGCCCTAGTCTCTGTGGTTTAACCCACAGCGCCACCTTGGTAAATGAGTGCACAAAGTCGAAAGTCCTTTCGTGAAACAGTAGGTATACATTTCAGTAATACCTAGGTATGTATGTATTTTGTTTTTCTAGCTTGATCAAAATTATTTATTATTTCATAACAGGTAGATAGTTAAGAGCTTAGGCGGCTTCAGCGGTGGGCGCCCAGCGTCCCCCAGAATTCGGCGCCTCGGTGCCCCACACTCCTTGCCCCTTTACCCCCGGGTAAAGATGGCCCTAACTCAACGGGACTTACTTTAGAGATTGCATGTATAGAGCTGTTCTGTTAGTCTTAGAAGAAATTCATACTAGTTTTACACCAATTTTATCCTCAGTGCTTCCCCAACCCCCAAATGAATCCTGGGAACTGTAGTCTGGTGATATGAGAATGCTGTATCAGAGATCCATAACCCTTGTGTCAAAGAACTACAATTCCCAAGATTCTCAAGGAAGAGAGAAAGCCTGTTTCAGTATTTTAGTACAAAGCATAGAAATGTCTGTAGGGAAACACAAGATTTAGTTTTCCATAATGGGGCAGGGGGAGGACTTGACTAATAAAGAAGTCTTGACAAAATACAAAACCTAGTGTTGGAGCAGAAGATTTCTCTTCCAGGACAGTAAAATACAGGCTTATTAGCAGCCATTACTAAGTTGTTAATGATGCTCATTTTATCCTTGTAACAACCCAGAAATGAAAGGAGGGAGGGGCGGTGGGTGGATTTATGGGTAGTGATAGTTAAAGCTATGATTTTCCCAGTAGTGATGTATGGAAGTGAGAGCTGGACCATAAAGAAGGCTGATTGCCGAAGAATTGATGCTTTTGAATTCTGGTGCTGGAGGAGACTCTTGAGAGTCCCGTGGACTGCAAGAAGATCAAACGCATCCATTCTTAAGGAAATCAGCCCTGGGTGCTCACTGGAAGGACAGATCATGAAGCTGAGGCTCCAATACTTTGGCCACCTTGTGAGAAGAGAAGACTCCCTGGAAAAGACCCTGATGTTGGGAAAGATGGAGGGCACAAGGAGAAGGGGATGACAGAGGACGAGATGGTTGGACAGTGTTCTTGAAGCTACCAGCATGAGTCTGACCAAACTGAGGGAGGCAGTGGAAGACAGGAGTGCCTGGTGTGCTCTGGTCCATGGGGTCACGAAGAGTCAGACACGACTAAACCACTAAACAACAACAACAACAACAAAGCTCAGCTTGAGCTCAGGTCTCCCCATTCCAAGTCCAAAACTCTAAGCCAGCAGTAGCCTTCAGGGTTGCCATATTTAAAAAATATAAAAACACCCTGGAAGTTGCTGAGCGCTTTTTTTTTTTTAAGACAAACCCCAAGGATCCCTAAGATCCAGGACAAAGAACCTCCTCTCCGAAATTCCCCTTTGAAATTCTGGAAATGTCCAGTAAATTCCAGACGTAAGGCAGCCCTAGTTATAGTTTTATTATTAAAGATGCTCACTTTCCATATACGTTTATTTTTATATGAATCCAGACAATATGGAAGTCCTAGAAGGACATTGTTGCTTTGGGAAAGGGAAATCTGTCTGTGGGTTATTGGTTGGTTTTGCTCCTTTTTGGTGTACTAGTGAAGCTGGAAGATGATAGCTAGATGATAGATAGATAGATGATAGATAGATAGATAGATGATAGATAGATAGCTAGATAGATAGATGATAGATGATAGATGATAGATGATAGATCGATAGATAGATATAGATAGATAGATGATAGATAGATGATAGAGAACATATTGCCTTCCAGAAGTTTTGTTGGACTACAAATCCCATCATCCCCTGCAAGGATGGCTAATGAACAGAGATGATGGAAGTTGTAGTCCAACAAAACTTCTGGAAGGCCACATGTTCTCTATCTATCATCTATCTATCTATATCTGTCTATCTATCATCTATCTATCTATCACCTATCTATTACCTTCCAGCTTCCAGATTCTCCATCGCTGATATAAATATCTACCTATCCACCTATGCATCTACCTGTGATGGGGAATCTGTGGCCCTCCAGATATTGTTGGACTACAATTCCCTTCATCCTTGATTATTGGTCATCCTGGCAAGGGTTGATGGGAGTTATAGTTCAGCATCATCTCAAGGGATCCAGGTTCCCCATTCTTGTTTCAATTTTTTTTCCTGGTGCCCAGCTGGGACCTTTTCCCAAATACGAAAGCCAGGCCATTTTTCTCACCTCTCTTTAAAAGAAATAGACCCATTTCAATGAACCTTTCTGTGGCCGTCGATTGCCTTTGTTCGCTGTTACCTCCTGGTTGCCTCTAGACCAGCTGCAAACAGTGACCTGCACCTTGCCGAAAGACAACAGACTCTCTTACCTAGCTTGAGGAATGCCCCTCGCTTCTCCAGCTGCGGTTCTGCAAGGCGGTCGCTTGCCAAAGGACGGGAGACGGCCTCCTCCTCTGTCAGTGTCAGCTCTTGCCAGAGCTCCTTGCCAGCTGCTACTAGGCTGCTTAATTGCTCAAATTTATAGAAAAGGCTGTGTCAGTCAAACCACAATGGAGGCAGATCCTTACTTGAACACGCAGCGGCATCAAAGGCGATGGGTTAGAAAAAGGAGCCTCTCGTTCCCAGAGCTAAGTTCAGGGATATTGTGTTTTCCCCCCCCCCCTCTCCCTAACATCACCCGAGTGGAACAAAAGGGAGCATCTTGGTGGGGCTGCAGGATCGTGGCAAGGAAAAAATGAGCAGGCCACTGGATCTCACCCCCCGCCCTCCTTCGTGGCACTTTCCACCCCTTTGGCATTCAGAAAGGTGCAAAGTCAGTCTCCCAGGTATCCGTTATCCTAGGGAAAGCAAGAGCTGAGCCAAACGCACAATAAGGAGAGGATCCGCCAACAAAACCTTGAGTTAAATTTCACTGCCTTAGCTCCTTTGTTGTGTGAGGGTGGGGGGTGGGGGGTGGCCCGCACATTTCCTAATTCCGTGCAGTGATTATTGCAAGGTGTGCGTAACCATGTAAACTTTGCAAATCGCTAAGGAGTCGGCTGGCCCTTGGTTTTCTGTAAGCATGAACACTGCAGGTGTAAAAGAAGAATTGAAAGTAAGAAAACGGTGCTGTATTTGGGGAAGTTTGCTTGCAATAAATGTGCATATTAGGCAAAATTGCACACCAAACCATGAATATTCTGTGTGTGTGTGTGTGTGTGTGTGTGTGTGTGAGAGAGAGAGAGAGAGAGAGAGAGAGAGAGAGAGAGAGAGAGCGCGCGCGCTGGTGTGGAAAATGTGGCTAACTCAAGTCACCTCCAGACTTGATTATTGCAACTCGCTCTACATGGGGCTGCCCTTGAGACTGACCCAGAAACTCCATTGGATGCAGAATGCAGTGGCGAGACTCCTTACGGGGGTCCTCGTCGCACGATCACATTCACCCGGTGCTACACCAGCTGCACTGGCTCCCGGTGGAGTACAGGATCAGGTTCAAGGTGCTGGTTTTAACCTTTAAAGCCCTATACGGGCTAGGACCCTTGTACCTACGGGACTGCCTTTTCTGGTATGTCCCACGGAGGATCTTACAGTCTTCAAACAAAAACATCTTGGAGATCCTGGGCCACAGGGAGGTTAGGCTGGCCTCAACCAGAGCGAGGGCTTTTTCGGCTGTGGCCCCGATCCAGTGGAACGCTCTGTCACAAGAAACTAGGGCCCTGCAGGACTTGACATCTTTCCGCAGGGCCTGCAAGACAGAGCTGTTCCATCAGGCCTTTGGCCAAGGCACAGTGTGACCCCCTCCTTCGGTAATCCTCACAGAACTCTAGCCCAATGGTTGCCATTAATTTGATTCTGAACTGATTTTAGAATGAATTGATTTTAGAATGTATTTCAATTAATAGATTGTGATTTTATGTAAACTGTGTTACTTTTACTGTTGTTAGCCGCTCTGAGTCTGGCTTCGGCTGGGGAGGGTGGGATATAAATAAAAAATTATTATTATTATTATTATTATTATTATTATTATTATTATTAGGCTGGGAAAATGATAAGTTAAGGAAAAACCAAAATTGGCCAGTTCATCCTTCTCTACCCAGTCCCCAAAGTGCCTCTTGGAGACATATCTATGACAAGGTAAAAGGCAATATGACATGAAAGTTCTACTTGTTTTTCCTGTATAGTCAATCAGGCGTCGTCTGTTGCGTCCTGCAGGCTTATATAGTTCAGAAAAGGGTCACGCAAGACAACCAGATCAATGTCTACCAAAGTGTGTAGGAAGTCAAGGGGGAAGTCCCCTGTTTCCATCCATTCACATAAACTGTGGAAAAAGTTTTTGGGGGGTTTTTTTGCACACATGCATGCACACAGAAACACCTTGAATTGATTCTCTCACCCCATACATTTTTTCAAAAGTCGCTGTTTATAAACGTTGCCCTGGCAACGGTGATGCTGAATGGCAGCCGTGTTGCCTGTGAGACATGACACATCTCTGCAAACACCAGCTTGTCCCTTGCCCTCCTGCCAGACGCTCATCTCACTGTTGATGGCCTCCCAGCCAGACAACCCATCACTGCCGCAACCACCTCACTCCTTGCACCACTTGGGTGGTTGACTAGCGCCAACAGGATTAACCCTGAAGTTATAAACCGAATGGTCCCTGCTGTTACATTTCCTGCAGATTCAAAATTACACCATCAGTCAGAAAGCTATCTATTCTAGCCTCTGGTCCAAACTCTGATGGTAAAGAGACCATCTGAAATTGTTTAACTAATCCAGTGGTTTGTCATCGAATTCTACTCAATATTGATCCAGAGCAGATTCCAACGTATACTTAGCAGAGTAAAAACTTAAATACGTTGCAGGATTCCCCAAAAATAGACCAGAGGCAGACATCTGAAAGCAGCCCTGTTTAGGGAAGCTTTTAATGTTTAATGTTTAGTATTTTAATATTCTGTTGGAAGCCACCCAGAGTGCCTGGGGAAACCCAGCCAGATGGTTGGAGCATAAAATTATTATTATTATTATTATTATTATTATTATTATTATTATTATTATTTCATCCAGCAGAGCTTCACTGCTACTGAAGGCAAATGTGCATAATGGTCACAAATCCAATACATTCAGGATTGGCACTGCCCATAAGAAATCCAGTCGCAGAGGACTTAACTAAAACTTAAAATAACTTATAAGAAGTCTAAAACTTAACACTAAGCATACTATGTACAGTACACCACAACAGAAGGAAAAGAGATAGAAAGAAAAAAGTGAAAACCAGGCTCCTTCTGGCCTTACTTTTACGGTCGGCATGACCTTGACAGAAAAGAGATAAGAGAACCAGTTTAAGCCAATTCTACTCAACTTCTCTGAAGGAATAACCCAAACATCACGAACCTTCTGCTTGTTTCTTTCACACAGACAAGCTTCCAGAATCCTCTTGAATTAATTAGAATAGGAAAGATCTCTACACATCAGATCAATACTTTCTGCACTAAGAAACGCAAATGGACATGGTTTTCAACCAGTGTGCCCTGGGGTGCCTTGAATGATAGTCAGGGATGCCGTGGGCAACACTGGCCTCTGTCCCTTCTCTGATGCCCTCTTGCATCTCTGACTCCCAAAGGCTTGCACAGCTGTTTGTTGCAGCATCCCTGACTATATGCTCCACAGGCAAATGGTACCTCTGGGGCTGGCCAGGGGGTGCTGGGTGCCAGGAGCTGAGGCGGCCTCAGAGTAAGCAAGCAAGCAAGCGAGGAAGCCCAGCCAGCCAGCCCACCAACCCTTGCTATTGGGAATGGATGGACAAGTCCCAGGCCCCTTCTGGTTCCCTCACTGCGAGAAGCGAGGTTACAGGGAACCAGGCAGAGGGCCTTCTCGGTAGTGGCACCTGCCCTGTGGAATGCCCTCCCACCAGATGTCAAGGAAATAAACAAAATCTGACTTTTAGAAGACATCTGAAGGCAACCCTGTTTAGGGAAGTTTTTAATGTTTGGTGTTTTATCGTGTTTTTAATATTCTGTTGGGAGCCGCTCAGAGTGGCTGGGGAAAGCCAGCCAAATGGGCGGGGTATAAATAATAATAAAATTATTATTATTATTATTATTATTATTATTATTATTATCAGTGGTGTTCTGTTTTCAAAGTCTCGTTCCCACCTGCAAATTCTCATGGATCCTTTACTGACACTAGTGCTATTAAACTTGTTCTTAAATTACTGTATTTTTCGCTCTATAAGACGCACCTGACCACAAGATGCACCTAGTTTTAGAGGAGGAGAACAAGAAAAAAAATATTCTCTCCCCTCTCTGCACAGCGCCTCTCCAGCAAAGCGGGAGGAAAAATAGAAGGGGATCCATTTCTCCTCCCGCTTCGCTGAAGGGGCGCTGCGCAGCTCTCCCTCTCTGCACAGCGCCTCTCCACGGCTTCAGGGATAGCCGTGCCAAGCCTCTTCAGGGGATGGGGAACATTCCTCCCATTGCCCTGAAGAGGCTTCACGTGGCTATCCCTGAAGCCAGGAGAGCAAGAGGGATCGGTGCGCACCGATGCCTCTTGCTGTTCTGGCTTCAGAGATAGCTGTGCAGCCTGCATTCGCGCCATAAGACACACACACATTTCCCCTTACTTTTTAGGAAGGGGAAGTGCGTCTTATAGAGCGAAAAATACGGTATGTTTGGTCTCATTGGGTTGAGGATGCCCACCCTCATTGGGGGCCTTAACCCGAGGAGGAGGAGGAGTTTGGATTTTATATCCCGCCTTTCACTCCCTTTAAGGAGTCTCAAAGCGGCTAACATTCTCCTTTCCCTTCCTCCCCCACAACAAACACTCTGTGAGGTGAGTGGGGCTGAGAGACTTCAGAGAAGTGTGACGAGCCCAAGGTCACCCAGCAGCTGCATGTGGAGGAGCGGAGACGCGAACCCGGTTCCCCAGATTACGAGACTACCGCTCTTAACCACTACACCACACTGGCTCCCGAGCCTTGCCCAGACATTGCTCAGATTTATGCATGAAAGCAGAAACCCAAGTTTGAGTTCTTCATCCAGCAGCGAGGGCCAGGGCAACTTTGGTCCTAGTACCACATATGAATCTACTTCTGCATAAATCAGGAGTGATCCATGCCAGTAATCTGGGAATTTACTGCCATTTCTATGGATCGGGACCATCTCATCTTTTAAATACAGAGAAGCACACACCCATCTTACTTTCTTTGAGAAACTCCTATATTCCACCTTGCTTTCCATTTCTTGTGGAAAGGCTCGTATGACAATGAAACGGTCTGAATCCCATAATCCCTTCCCTCTGGCTCAGAGACTGAAGTCGAAGCTTTACAACCATAGAGACTCTATATCTTATGTCATCGTTGGGTGGTTTGATTTTCCTATTGTTCCTGACCAGAAGGCTGGAAAAGAAAACCTCATTCTGACATGCTACTACATCCTTTAAAAAAAATAAAAATTTAAAAAAATGTTTCCAAGATTGCAAACTTTATTTATCACCAAGGCAATCAAAAAAAGCTTTTGGGGAGGGATGAGGATCTGCCTGCCTCCCTGCTCCGAGAGGAGAGACAGTTGCAAGAAGTCAGAGTGTTTCCCTTAGCCTAAAATGCATGCAAAGAATGTGCTCGTGAACAAAACACAAGTTATAGTTGGGAGTGAAACCAATTCAACATCTGTGAAATTAATGCTGCTCACCTGTTCAAAGAAATCTCAGTAGTTTCATCCAACGGGTTTTAAGTGCTTAAATCTGCCTAAAAATTGCATGCAGCTAAAACAATAGTTTTAATCTAAGGAAGTGGGGAGAAGAAGCATACTTGGGACTTATAAAGGAAAAGGTAAAGGGACCCCTGACCGTTAGGTTCAGTCGTGGCCGACTCTGGGGTTGCGACGCTCATCTGGCTTTATTGGCCGAGGGAGCCGGCGTACAGCTTCCGGGACATGTGGCCAGCATGACTAAGCCGCTTTTGGCGAACCAGAGCAGCGCACAGAAACGCCGTTTACCTTCCCGCCGGAGCGGTACCTATTTATCTACTTGCACTGGTGTGCTTTCAAACTGCTCGGTTGGCAGAAGCAGGGACCGAGCAACGGGAGCTCACCCTGTCACGGGGATTCGAACCGCCGACCTTCTGATCAGCAAGTCCTGGGCTCTGTGGTTTAACCCACAGCACCATCCGTGTCCCTACTTGGGACTTATAGAATCATCGAATTGTAGAGTTGGAAGTAACCATAAAGGCTGACTAGTTCAGCTTCCTGCAATGCAGGAATCACAGCTAAAGATGACCACAGATGCAGTGATGTCCAAACTTTTTTCAAAGAGGGCCAGATTTGATGAAGGGAAGGGCCGTGAGTGCCGGCCAAAGGGCCGACCATAGTTGTTAAGCTTAATTTAGGATTGAAGCTGTTGAGCTTTTTGGGGGTGGGTTAAGTTGTTGCTTGTTGAGCTTTCTTTTAGGGTTGAAGTCAAGGGTTTTTTAGGATTTTACCCCAGGAAATAAACTGCCACAGGGGCCGGATTTAACCGACAGGCGGGCCGGATTAGTCCCCCGAAACAAACTTTGGACATGCCTGGCAGATGACCATCCAACCTCTCTTTAAAAGCCTGCAATGAAGGAGCACCCATTACCTTCTAAGGTGGTCTGTTCCACTGTTGAACAGCTCTTAGCTTCAGAAAGTTTTTCCTGGTGTTTAGTCGGACTCTCCTTTCTTGTAACTTGAGACCATTGGTTCAGGTTTTAGCCTCCAGAGCAGGAGAAAACAAGCTTGTTCCCTCTTCCATGGGACAGCCCTTGAAATATTTGAAGAGGGCTATTGTATCTCCTCTCAGCCTCCTCTTTCCCAGGCTAAACATACCCAGCTCCCTCGACCATTCCTCCTAAGACTTGATTTCCAGACCCTTGATCGTCTTGGTTGCCCTCCTCTGCACACCTTCCAGCATCTCAATATCCATCTTCTTTTAAATAGATGGTTACATTTTTAAAACATGTCTGGGGGGATTGGACCAGAAGATGTTGGGTTGGCTTCCATCTCTGAGGTTTCCAGCCCTGCCTGCAGGTGTCAGGAATTGAACCCATGACCCTCTGCATGCAAAGCATCCCCCCTACCTCTGAGCTGGAACTCATCTCCAAACAATTACAAGCAGCAAAAGAATTCCAAGGCAAGGATGCCCAATTCATAACCTGGATTTTATGAGCCCTGCTACCTGCTGAAAGAAAAGCTCAATTAGGCTCTCCTGTCCCTGAACTGCTCCCTGCCCCACCTGGTCATGATAAAAAGTACTATTTAACTATAAAGAATTGATGAAGGGGTCTACTGCTTTCCTCTTCCCTCCATAGTCCTGTTACCTTTTATGTTGCATATTTATTTTTTAGGGTTGTCTGCCTGTAGGCAGGGACTGTCTTGTTTCAATGGATTGCACATAAGCTGGTTTGAGAGACTTTTCGGCGGAGGAGTGGGGTAAAAAGGTAAATGCATCAGTACATACACGCATAAGGTAAAGAGACCCCTGACCGTTAGGTCCAGTCGTGGCCGACTCTGGGGTTGCGGCGCTCATCTCACTTTATTGGCCGAGGGAGCCAGCGTACAGCTTCCGGGTCATGTGGCCAGCATGACTAAGCCGCTTCTGGCGAACCAGAGCAGTGCATGGAAATGCTGTTTACCTTCCCGCCAGAGCGGTACCTATTTATCTACTTGCACTTTGACATGCTTTCAAACTGCTAGGTTGGCAGGAGCAGGGACTGAGCAACGGGAGCTCACCCCATCATGGGGATTCAAACCGCCGACCTTCTGATCAGCAAGTCCTAGGCTCTGTGGTTTAACCCACAGCACCACCCGCGTCCCACATACATGTATAGTGCCTTGCTGACTGCCACCTGGAACTGCTGTTTGCACAGGTTGGTTTGACCTTCAACCTGCAGGTATATCGCCACCCATATCCTGCCCAGGTGGAAAAGGGGAGAGTTGTTTCATGATGAACGATAGAATGTCTTTCTTTCTTTCTTTCTTTCTTTCTTTCTTTCTTTCTTTCTTTCTTTCTTTCTTTCTCCTTCTTCTCTAGCCAATGATAGCTTTACCCAAATTAATCTCTGCTCCTTTTTTTGAGTGCAAACTCTTGATTTGTGCCAAAACAAAGTAATTTTTGCTCTTATCAGCTCCTGATCTGTGTTCAGTTCCAACGGAACTCAAAAGAGTTCACAACCGAGGCCATTGTGAAATTGATCCGACTTTCCCCTTTCAGTTAATTAATCAGAACTGAGTCAAGCAGTTCCTGTTTATGTTTCCAGTAAATGCAATGCTATTCTCAAAAGCAACGTTTCCAACTTATTTTCATTGGCATCAAACTTCAACATGCGGAGAAGCTCCTTCTGGAAAAAGCCATGCCCCAAAAAGACTAAAGCGGGAGAGATGGATTTTCTGGGGCCATTGAGTTGGAAAGGATTTGCTAAGGGCAATTAAAGGAAGGGCAGGGTCAGAGGAGGTCAAGGCCTGGAACAATAGTGATACTTGATACTGCAGCATTATAGACCAGCGCCTTTCTGACATCTCAAAATATTGCCAGCATGGCTAAACCTTCTGGTGCCTGGCATCTTTTTGATGGCAGGCAAAGCCTATGGGGGTGCGGTGTAGCTATTAGGGTGCTGGACCAGGACCTGGGAGACCAATGCTCCAGTCCCCACTCATCCATGAAACTCATTGGGTGACCCTCAACCAGTCGCTGCCTCTCCACCTAACCTACTGTGCAGGATTGTTGGGAAGATGAAATGAGGAGTGGGGAGAATCACGTATACTATCTTGAGTTCTTTGAAGGAAAGGCAGAATACAAATTCAATCATTTATTGGTTTGTTTTAAATTTATTTAAGCTATAAATTGCTTAAAGGCCTCTGTATTTCAGTAGGCCCTTTAAGGAAGTGTGCTGTTTTCATGATTAGTTTTAATTGTACTTTTTGCAATTGTTTACGTGCACAGCTTAACATCTAAGATAATTAAGAGGGGTATGTTGTTGTTTAGTCATTTAGTCGTGTCCGACTCTTCGTGACCCCATGTACCAGAGCACGCCAGGCACTCCTGTCTTCCACTGCCTCCTGCAGTTTGGTCAAACTCATGCTGGTAGCTTCGAGAACACTGTCCAACCATCTCGTCCTCTGTCGTCCCCTTCTCCTTGTGCCCTCCATCTTTCCCAACATCAGGGTCTTTCCGAGGGAGTCTTCTCTTCTCATGAGGTGGCCAACGTAGTGGAGCCTCAGCTTCAGGATCTGTCCTTCCAGTGAGCACTCAGGGCTGATTTCCTTCAGAATGGAGAGGTTTGATCTTCTTGCAGTCCATGGGACTCTCAAGAGTCTCCTCCAGCACCAGAATTCAAAAGCATCAATTTTTCGGCGATCAGCCTTCTTTATGGTCCAGCTCTAACTTCCATACATCACTACTGGGAAAACCATAGCTTTAACTACACGGAAATATATATACCTAAAAGAAGAAAGGTATTGACAAAACTAGAAGGTGCACAGAGAAGGGCAACCAAGATCATCAAGGGTCTGGAAATCAAGTCTCACGAACAACGGTTGAGCGACTTGGGGTTGTTTAGCTTGGATAAGAGGATACTTAGAGGTGATCTGATAGGCACCATCAAATTTCTGAAGGGCTGTCACATAGAAGATGATGCTAACTTGTTTTCTGTTGCTCCAGAGGGTGGGAATCAACCCCTGGATTCAAATTACAAGAAAGCAGATTCCAACTAAACATTTGGAATAACTTTCTGACGGTTAAGAGCTGTTCAACAGCAGAACGGGCTCCCTCAGAAGGCGGTGGACTCTCCTTCCTTGGAGGTTTTTAAAGAGAGGTTGGATGGGCATCTGTCAGGGATTATTTAGCTGATCATTCCTGCATTGCAGGGGGTTTGAACTGGTTGACCACCGAGTTTCCTTCCAGTTCTACAATTCTGTCACCCAGTTTGTCTCGACAGGAAAAAGAATCATGAGACAGCCACTCGTTTTAACACACTTGGTTATGACCTGTGCAGACTGCGTCCGCTAAGCTTAATGGAACAGCATTCAAGCTGCCATTGTGAACAGGTGGCAAAATGTATCTGTTTGGCTTAATTGCCAGGGAAAACAGAAGTTCGCAACTAAGCCATTGAGAGGAATTCCTGCTCTCCCTTTTAGTCGGCTCTGAATTCGTTACTAGGGCAAGAAATTCAGTCGGTTGCATCATGGTCGGAAAACATACGCAGGGTGTGGGTGAGCCTGAACTGGAGGGGGATACTTTCATTTAAAAAAGAAAAGATCTCGTTTATTTTTATTTTTAGACATATCTCCACCCCTGTCCTCCATTACTCACCCTACTGTGAAGGGATCATTCCTTTTAGCAAAGCCTGAAACTACCCAAAGAGTTTATTTCGTGGAGGCAACTCATCTAAGGCTTCACCGTTGGTGCCGGCCCTATCCTTAGACAGTAGAAGCATCTGTAGAACTGGCCCACCTATGGGGCTGGGTGAGATGGCTACCTCAGACGGCACCCCCCCCCAAGGGCATCACCCCATTTCCAAGACAGAAGGTTTTCCATCACCCTAACTGCTTGGGGGAGGGTTGGGGGCCATTTCTGAACTTGCTTGGTTCTGTGTGGGTTTTTCAGAACACCAATGAGATCCGGATGGGCCCTGACAAAGCTGAGTGCTGTTTAATGGTGCATTATTTTTAAAAGAGGAGCAAGCGGCCTGCGTTGACTGGATTTCAGAAAGAAAACAGTGTTTCCTTTGTCACGCTGAGGAGAGCAGTTAGTTCAGTGATCATCGGCACTTGGAATCTACTCTGAAATCACAGGCCATGTGCGAATCAATTATTGTCTAATGACAGGCGTGTGCAAAGGATGTCATAATATCGTCTTTGTGTCTGTGAGATAATCTGTGAACTAATTAGTGCTGTCTGAATTCCACGTTTCCTTCTCACTGAAGCAAGCCAGGAAGGGTAATTCTCAGAAGTCAGGATGAAACCTTTCCCAAAGAATTGTCCTCTTCAGCAAAGGGTGGTGAACCTTCGGCCCTCCCCATGTTTTTGGATGACAACTCCCGACAACCCCGGACGGCATGTCCAACAATCTCTGGAGGTCCATAGATTCTCCATTCCTGAAATAATTTTCTTCTTCTTGTTGTTAATTTATATGCCGCTTAGGTGCCAAAATGGCTTCTAAGCCGTTTCTAAAACTAGGGACGTATCCAAACCATTCATTTTAAGGCCCTTTTACGCCACGGCTTCCCCTAAAGATGTGCAATTTGTATAGAGTACTGGGAGTTGCTAGAAGAAACTTTTCAAACTACAGTTCCCAGAATTCTTGGGAGGAGAGAGCCAAGGATTGTTAGCAAGGCCAAGAGGGGAATCTTGTCGTCTGTGCAGCCCAGGAACCCGGTACACACAGCCCAGGCTTGCGCCCCAGGGAGGTCATTTCGGTGCTAATGGAGCAACTTGGCTTCACCCCCGGAGGCACACTCCATTGTCTCCCGAGACAAATGCCAACAATAAATATGCCTTGAATGCATAGCATGGGTGTGACTGAGGATTCTTATCCCTGCAGCAAAGGCGTTGCTGCCCTTCAACTGGAATCCCTAAACAAATGGTGCTGCAAGGGATCAAAACAGGATCCCCTCTGCAACCACAGCATAGAGATTGGAAAATATAGGACGCACAAGAACACAGGGAAGCAGTTCCGGCTCCCAGCTGAAAAACTACAAAATACTATAACACAGAGACAGACTGTAGAGAGGTGGAGGGTGCTTTATCCAATCTTAAATTGCAGGCAGAGCTGGGAGTGACTGTTCCAAGCTGGGAGAAACGGAAGGGTCAACCGTGCACCGAATATACCCAGCTCTACCTCTTGCTCACGTCTGAATCAAGAGAGACCATGCAAACCCTCGCCATGATGGCAATATGAAGGCACTGTGAGTGGGCAGTTTCTGAGTCTGGATGGAATCATAGAATTGTCAAGTTGGAAGGTATCCCCAAGGGTCATCTAGTCCAATCCCCGGCAAAGCAGGGGAATATCAGCTAAAGCATCCATGACAGATAATATTCTTCTTCTTCATCATCATCATATGGCTGGGTTTCCCCAGCCACTCTGGGCGGCTTCCAACAAAATATTAAAATACAATGGTCTATTAAACATTAAAAGCTTCCCTAAACAGGGCTGCCTTCAGATGTCTTCTAAAAGTCTGGTAGTTGTTTTTCTCTTTGACATCTGTGGGAGGGTGTTCCACAGGGCAGGTGCCACTACCGAGAAGGCCCTCTGCCTGGTTCCCTGTAACTTGGCTTCTTGCAGCGAGGGAACTGCCAGAAGGCCCTCGGCACTGGACCTCAGTGTCTGGGCAGAACGATGGGGGTGGAGACGCTCCTTCAGGTATACTACACTGAGGCCGTTTAGGGCTTTAAAGGTCAGCACCAACACTTTGAATTGTGCTTGGAAATGTACTGGAAGCCAGTGTAGATCTTTCAAGACCGGAGTTATGTGGTCTCGGCGGCTGCTCCCAGTCACCAGTCTAGCTGCCGCATTCTTGATTAGTTGTAGTTTCCTCTTCAAAGATAGCCCCACATAGAGTGCATTGCAGTAGTCCAAGCGTTAGATAACTAGAGCATGCACCACTCTGGCGAGACAGTCCATGGACAGGTAGGGTCTCAGCCCGCGTACCAGGTGGAGCTGGTAAACAGCTGCCCTGGACACAGAATTGACCTCCACCTCCATGGACAGCTGTGAGTCCAAAATGACTCCCAGGCTGCGCCCCTGGTCCTTCAGGGGCACAGTTACCCCATTCACAACCAGGGAGTCCTCCCCACCAGCCCACCTGCTGTCCCCCAAAACAGTATTTCTGTCTTGTGAGGATTCAACCTCAATCTGTTAGCTGCCATCCATACTCCAACCGCCTCCAGACACTCACACAGGACCTTCACCGCCTTCACTGGTTCTGATTTGAAAGAGAGGTAGAGCTGGGTATCATCCGCATCCAACCTCTGTATTGAAAACCTCCAAAGGAGGAGAGTCCACCACTTCTTGTGGGGGTCTGTTCCACTGCCAAACAGCTCTTACCGTCAGAAAGTTCTTCCTGATGTTTAGTTGGAATCTCCTTTCTTCTACCTGGAATCCATTGGTTCAGGTCCTACCCTCCAGAGCAGGAGAAAACAAGCTTGTTCCCTCTTCCATGGGACAGCCGTTAAGATATCTGAAGATGGCTATCATATCTCCTGTCTCCTCTTCTCAGGCTAAACATATCCAGCTCCTTCAACCAATTCTCATAAGTCTTGGTTTCCAGACCCTTCATCATCTTGGTTGTCCTCCTCTGCACACGTTCCGGCTTGTCAACATCCTTCTTAAATTGTGGTGCCCAGAATTAGAGAGAGTATTCCAGGTGTGGTGACCAAGGCAGAATAGAGCAGAACTATGACCGTCACCTGCTTTGGATGGGAGTTGTATTTCCCCAAAAGAGCAGGTTCATAATTTGGGGGTGCTCCTGGATCTATCTTTGTCCCTAGAGGCCCAGGTGACCAGAGAGACTTCTAGCAGCTTTGACTGGTGAAACAACTACAGCCATTTCTGGACCAAGATAGCTTGACTGCTGTCATCCATGCGCTGGCAATATCCAGGCTGGATTACTGCAATGTACCCTATGTGGGGCTGCCCTTGAGGTTGGTCCAGAATTTGCAGCTGGTGATCAGTGTGGCGGCTCAGCAGCTCAGTGAAGCAGGATATTGCCAACACTTTACCCCGCCATGGAAATAATTGCACTGGCTGCCAATTAGCTACCAGGCGAAGTTCAAGGTGGTGGTTTTGATTTATAAAGCAGTTTAGGGTCAGGATACCTGAAAGACTGTCTCCCCCCCTTATAGCACTAGATCACTGTGCTCTGCAGGTGGAGGCCTCAGAATGCAAAGGCTTCTCCCTAGCCACCGGCAGAGAGCTTGCATGCTTTCTCATTCTCGTTTTTTTTAAAATATATATATTATGGGTGAAAGCATTCCTACGGAGAAACTGAGCTTTTGCTGCCCTCTCCTGGCTAAATCATAAAATGCAACCTCATCCTATATATCTAAGTTTAAAAAAGAACCAAACTAACAGCAGCAGCAAAGCATGATCCAAAAACCTGCATGAGGGACAAACTTTCACAAGGGAGCCGTTTCCAAAGGAAGAACTGTGAGAGAGACTTTGTCTGTAATCATGGGGTGGCTGGGCTCAATTGATCGAAAGATTATGAGTCTTGAGGTTATTTTTTTGGTTGCTATTTTGTTAACATTGGGAAGAACTGTGAGAGAGACTTTGTCTGTAATCATGGGGTGGCTGGGCTCAATTGATCGAAAGATTATGAGTCTTGAGGTTATTTTTTTGGTTGCTATTTTGTTAACATTGTGGATTTATAGATTGTGAATGCTGTATTTTGTGAATCCTATCATATGACCTTTGTTGCAATTGTGCCGTTAGGCTTGTTGGGGTTTTTTTAGTTGTTGCACTGATGACATTTTATGGGTTGTAGTCGTTTAAACTGCTGACTTCTTAATTGCTCTGTACGATTTGTGCTGTACTTGTTTTATTATGTTATTACAGTGGTACCTCTGGTTCTTCTTTTTTTTAAAGATATTTATTGAGATTTTACAAAAAGGAAAGAAATTACAAAGTAAGTATAAAACCAAAAAAGGAAAAAAAGAGTACAAAAAATACGAAAATACATAGGAAAAAAAGGCTAAAAATACAGAAAAAATAGAGAGAGAAAAAAGAAGTTAAAAAACAAATCAATTTTTCATATCTTAAATTTCGTTTACTTATTTCCCTGACCTCCTCACACCTCCCTTTTTTGCATTCCCGTTCACGTAATTAACTCAGCAAATCCTTACCCTCTTTCTTTTATCTTAACTCAATATCTCAACATATTATAACTTTATATTTTCATCCGTTATCAATCCATTTTTACATATTCTTATTAACCTTGTTGCTAAGGCCGCTTAATTTCAATCCAACATCATTTTAACATTCATTAATTTTAGTGTTTCTGCAAATAATCTTTAAATTTCTTCCAATCTTCTTCCACCAACTCTTCTCCGCAGTCTCAGATTCTGCCAGTCATTTCCGCCAATTCCATATAGTCCATCACTTTCATCTGCCATTCTTCCAGAGTGGGTAAATCTTGTGTCTTCCTCTCTGGTTCTTAACCTGAGGTACCACTTTAGCTAATGGGGCCTCCCGCTGCCGCCGTGCAATTTCTGTTCTCATCCTGAGGTAAAGTTCTTAACCTGAGGTACTACTTCCGGGTTAGGGGAGTCTGTAACCCGAAGTGTTTGTAACCCAAGGTGTTTGTAACCCGAGGTACCACTGTATTTGCCATTTGTAAGCCGCTTTACAACTCATCTGAATGAGAAGTGACATAGAAATGTTGAGGTTTTTTAAATCAAATCAAATCTCCCATCAGCCCCAGCGTGCATGGCCAACTGCTAGGGAAGATGGGAGTTGTAGTTCAGCCATACCTGGAGGACCACAGGTTCCCCACGCCTGCAGGCGTAGCCAAAGTGCAGCCCTCCAGAGGTTACAGCTCCCCTCATCCCTGGCCCTTGGGCCTTCATGGCTGAGGCTGATGGGAGGCAGAGTGCAATTGCTGCAGAACATAGGCTACCCTTGGACTGGGGAATCACAGCTATCAACTTGATTTCCACTCCCCTTTTTTAAAAAAACAAAGAATACAAAAGGCTTTTAAAGTGCACAACTGTGGCTCCCCCACAATAGTAAGAGATCCTGTGGCTGTAAACATGCCGTATTTTCCGCTCTATAAGACGCACCAGACCACAAGACGCACCTAGTTTTTGGAGGAGGAAAACAAGAAAAAAAATATTCTGAATCTCAGAAGCCAGAACAGCAAGAGGGATCGCTGCGCAGTGAAAGCAGCAATCCCTCTTGCTGTTCTGGCTTCTGGGATAGCTGCGCAGCCTGCATTCGCTCCATAAGGCGCACACACATTTCCTCTTACTTTTTAGGAGGGAAAAAGTGAGTCTTATAGAGCAAAAGATACAGTAATTTCAGCTCAGTGCGCAGAGACAATGCTGTGTTTCCTGGTGCCTCAGCGCCCTCTCAAGCATTTCATGTGTTTTGAAAGGCAGATAAAATATCTGTGCATGAAAAGTGTTTTGTTTTTATAATGTAGGCTGCTTCATTAAGGCGGGCTGGGCCAGGGCCAGCCCAATACGTTTTTGCACCTGAGGTGGAACCACAAATTGATGTCCCACTCCCAACCACAGGAGGTCTACGTTAGGAACAGAGGAGGAAGGAAAACGGACATTGGGATCTGCTGCCCCTGGGGATGCTGCCGCCTGAGGCAGTCCCCTCATCTTGCCTCATGGGTGCGCCGGCCCTAGATGAGGCCCTGCTTCAACTGCCTCAGTCTGCCCTCAGCTATCTCCCACCTGACTCTTTTTTTACTTACATACAGTCCAGGAAGATCATTTGTTGACCCTGGGTGGGAGCTGCGTCCTAGTCTCTTTGTTGTATTTATTTCTTTGCTCAAAGAAAGGCATGAAAAAGGCTGGCTCTCAGGCTGAATTTCCATACCTTCCAAGAAACAGGCCCTGGGCTCATGAAGAGTGTTCAGCACCTATGCGACAAACGGACTGGAATGTGTCCCCCGTTGCAAGATGACTGCAAATATTCGGGAGTCAAGGAATCAACTGACCTTCCTTCAAAGATATACCACTTTTTCCTAATTATGCATGTGTGTGTTTTAACACCATCATAATAGCATATGGCGCTGTGGGTTAAACCACAGAGCCTAGGACTTGCCGATCAGAAGGTCGGCGGTTCGAATCCCCGTGACGGGGTGAGCTCCCGTTGCTCGGTCGCTGCTTCTGCCGACCTAGCAGTTTGAAAGCGTGTCAAAGTGCAAGTAGATAAATAGGTACCACTCTGGCGGGAAGGTAAACGGCGTTTCCGTGTGCTGCTCTGGTTCGCCAGAATCGGCTTAGTCATGCTGGCCACATGACCCGGAAGCTGTACGCCAGCTCCCTCGGCCAATAAAGCGAGGTGAGCGCCGCAACCCCAGAGTCGGTCACGACTGGACCTAATGGTCAGGGGTCCCTTTACCTAATAGCATATAACATTCACACTGCTGCTTTAATATGCTTTTCACGACTGTAAAATGTTTTAGTCAGGTGTGTAAAACGTTCTCGTCGAAGCCTATTTTAGGCATGGGTTAACTTCAAAATCCGTTGCAGAAACAAAAGACTGGTCAAAATCAAGGACGTCTAAGGGATATGATTTGTTATAAATTTATTTCATCTTCAGTATTTCAGCTTGCACCTTTTGCTCCAGCACTTTTTTTTTAAAATAGAACGTTTCACCTATGGCAGCACCTGCCATGTATACATTGAGTCCCAGTCAATGTTCTTAAAAGAGGCTTAGCTTAATCCCATTAAACCATGTTGTGTTTGGTGTTGCATATGACTAGTTTACTTCTGGTTTCCACCCGCCCTCCCCACCCATGAATTAGCAGTGTCAAGTTTTTACAAAGCTCTTGAGTTTACAATATCCATGTGCAAAGACTCACGTGTACAAACTGTGACCTGGTAACCCCGAAACAGTAGTCCGTCTGACAAGAGAGGGGAACCTCCCTGCTCTCTCATTATTTATTTATTTATTTATTTGGCCTGGAAACAAGAAACCCCCAATTCTACCAAATATTTAAATGGCAGGAAGAAAAATATACAAGCTCGTATTTATACTGTACTTCTATCAATGGCAACAGGTTGTAAATTCATGTTTGCGACTATCACAAAAGACTTATGAACACCAATTCAGCTTTATACTGTAAATACTGCTGGATCAATGGTTTAGGATTATCAATCATTGTTGTCATATGTTGTCTATAACAGTTCAAAAGCATCCTGGAGAAAAATCCTGAAAAACACATACCTTACGGTATATAATAATGTACCTGCATTAGCTAAATATATACTGTACACAAGTCTTATCAGCATTTTATCTACCAAAGATGTGAGATTCCACTTTTAAATACAAAGCAGATAGCCAGTAATGTATATTTATAATACAGCCCTCTCTTTTTTCCATATATATTTTTTTTGCTTTGTTTTTAACCTTAAACAATTTGGTCACAATGCACCTTTGATATAAAATCATTTAAAATTTTATTATTAATACTCAAGACATTAGGTTTTGCCAGAATTGGAATATTCTCTTCCCCCCCGCTCCCCAATAGTATTTTTTAGAACCACTTTTGGTAACAAATACAGTAATTAGGAAATGAGCACCCAAGTTCAGAATGCTGAAGTATGTTATCCATAATCCATTCCAGCTCAAAACAAGATGTTGCTGTGATAAGAAACAGAGTTGCAAAAACCACCACAGAATCTTTTTTCTTTTTCTTTTTTGGCTGGAATGTTTAATAAATATTTAGAAATGTAAGGCAACAACTTCAAACAATCCAACCTGTCTGCTCAACTCCCCACCCCCCCCACCCCCATATTAGCTCCATGATGACCATACACGATCAATTTTTTTTAGGTGTACTCTTGTTTTATTATTTCCAAATAGCCTAAAGAAAATGTATAGCAATGCAATAATTTATCCTCAGTATTCCTAAGACAAATCTGGCCATTTTATCAACCGTGTACAGCTTAATACTGGTCGGATACTGAAGTCTGTGTTGTTGCCACTGCACACTTTGATAAGGATTGGTGGGGTGAGCTGGGATTCGCAAGCAACTGATTCATTGGCAAATCCCAATGCACACCTCCCAAGTCCGCCTATAACCACATTATAGTTACTCGTAATGTTCACACTGAAGGAGCACCAAAGCAGGTCTGGTACTCAAAAGTTGCGTATACCAGAACAAACTCTTAGCATTTAAAGGACCTCTATTTTTTTTTTTCTTTTTACGGCCCTGATCTGTATAAACATTCAACTCATGAAGATGTGCAAAAAAAAGGAAAAAAACAAAAACAAAAAAATCCAAGTCAAATTACAGCATAGTTATCCGGAGGAGAAAGATGTTACACAAACTCATAAGAAAATGACAATCTTTTTTTTCTCTCTCTCTCTTTTACTATAAATACATTTAACAGTTTAGCAGAAAGACAAGCTAAATTTAAGATTGTTCACATTTGAAGTTGTATCACTCTCTGCTAATGATAAATAAGGAAGAGGTCCTGACAATGGAATTTGGACATAGCAATTTCGACAGATCTTTTGAAGACTGGTTTAAAGAAGGGTTAAAACAATGATTATTTTTGCAAAGTTCTGAGAAGTCCATCTGTTGTCCAAACTTTGGATTGAAGTTCTTTTTTTGTTTGTTTGTTTTCCTTTACTTAGAGACAGATATATACAGTGCTGTTGTAATAATGAAACAAATGTGAAATCTACTGTAAAGTTGCACAATACAGAAAACTGTTGCTCCATCTTCTACTACATACATGTGTGACTCCACAGGTTATTTAAATGCTGCTTTGCTTCTTTTTGTTAAGTTGGAATTATCCCATCCCGTCTAAGACCCCGCTTTAGTTCCAAATCCTCCAGTTTCTTCCATAGTTCTTCACGTTCCTTCTCCTTTTTCTTCTCGCTGTTAAATTAAGGGGAGGGGGGAAGAGAAGCATTAGAGGAAAAAGTCAGGTTTTCACGAGCCCGTTGTTTCTTACATCAGTACAGCTACAGAAAGAAAACGGCACTAGAGGTAGAACGATGCACTGGGACGTCCCAACGTTTTGCATTTTCTCTGAAACCTCTTAAGGCTGCACACACAAGAACCCCGCAACTGAATAGTGCCAGGCATTCGCAGGAACAACCCCAAGCCGGTGGTGCCTTGCAATATCCAATGCTATCCAGTCTGGCAAGACTTCGGAATCACACTGCTTGCTCTATTTGCTGGTCTTGTCCTGCACTTACTGGCATTTCTCTATCCGAGTTAATGAAAACCTGCCTTCTAGAGCAAAACAAAGGTAGAATAAAAACAATTACATACCAAATGCACTACTGCAGACGTTTTGGAGGGTAAGGAATTGTGTTCCTGTATTTGAAGCCATTACAAACCCATACTGGCCAATTTGTTCCTTCAAATACTACGGAGATGGAAGCCAGAGGAGCTTCATTTGGCAATGTATGTCATCTGTGACGAGTGGTTTTATTTTTCTTTCTAGCGAACTCATTGGATCTCTTTTTAATTATCGGACTGCATCAGTTATTTAATTTAAAAACATTATTATTCCATTTCTTGTTCTCTCCTTCCCCATACATTCTTAGCTTCTTTCCAATGAAACCACCAATGAAACCATTGGAACTGCAGCCAGACAAGTGACCAAAATTCCAGGTCCAACCTTTCACCAAACAGAAACTGCTACTTAACCTTTATATTTCTCAAGATCGTAAACTTAATATGTGTATAACTTTCAAGTTGCCAGAGAGCAAGATGATTATGATGATAATAATAATGATAATAATAATAATAATAATAATAATAATAATAATTTATTATTTATACCCCACCCATCTGGCTGGATTTCCCCAGCCACTCTGGGCGGTTTCCAGCAAAAGATTAAAAATACATTAAAATATAGCTATTTAACTTTTTTAAAACGCCATATATTGACTTGGCAGGCAACAGATAATGTTGTCAACTATACATAGTGTACATAGTTAAAAATGGCAAAATTCTGTATACTAGAACAATCCTGGACTACTATCCTACCGCTATTCATTATGGAGGAGACCCCCAGTGAAAACAATAGTTCTTACTCCCTAGCAAAGTCTTTCCTCTACTTGAGCAATGCCTCGTCTTTTTTACTGCTGGAATCCAAACAACAGTGCATCGAGTTCTGTGCTAGCAGCCAGGGAGGCTTTAGGCTTGTGTTTCTCAAACACCCCGTAATGCCACACGGAAAACCATTTTTGAGACCGAGTGAATGTTCAAAGCTGATCATGGTGTGACATGGGAGCCTGCTGTTCAAAGACAAAAAGGTCGAAATCCATGCCGGAGATTCTCGATGAATGAAATAGCTTTCCGGATCCTTGCCTCCAAGATGTCATGATTTTAAAAATGTGTTTCCTGCACGTAGATGGAAGCCTCAGCTTTGACCTTTTGAGGTGACCAAACGCCAGAAACAGCCATTGCCAGAAACACAATCAATACTTCACTAATAATTGTTAGGAGTCTAACCAGTTTCTTGATGAAACTTGCGTAACGTTTGCAAAAAGGTCCAAGCTACATCCACGCAGCAGCATCCCCGATACCCTGATGGTCCTGGGCCACTGTGTAAGAAGCCTAGCCTAGCTTAGACAAAACATTAACAAATCAAGCATAACTGACTTGCTGTGCGTACAGGCATAAAGTCTATAAAAGCTAAGGGGTACTTGGTACACCTCTATTTACATTTCTTTTGAGTTTTCTTTTTACTGTTAAGCAGAGAGCTGTCAGCCTGGTGATGGAACTGAACAACATTAGGGCCTCCAAGAACGTGTGAGAGGCTATACTAACCTAACAAGGCTTGATGACATACAGTACCCTTCGCTTTGCTTGTGGGAACCCCGAGTCTCACAAAAGGCACGACTTTCACCAAGTCGCAAACTGCCCGGAGTTCCCGAAGTTTCCTCATTAGTTTCACCTGCTGCTTTGGATAAGCTGAAATTTCAGACAAAAGATGATGCACTATAATTGGAGAAGGGTGATTAAGGGAAAGACAGAGAAACATTTTAAACTAAGGTGCAACTAATGATCGTATGGATGGCACTTCTTCTAGATCCAGCAATGTCAAAGCCTTAAATGTATCAAGATATTATGGAGAAGGAAAGCAAGGAAGGCTGGGAGGGGGGGGAAGGGGGTCACTTTGCTTAGAGATTCCAATAAAGGTCAGACGCAAGTTTTGAGAGTTAATTGCTGAAAGCTTTCTTGACTGGCAAAGAGTTCCTGTGTGCATTCTGGACACCATCTTCCAAGCAAAGTGAAGGCAAATTGATGAGTTTGGGGGTTTTTTTAAATAAAAAAAGAAATTAGTTTTATTTTTTACTATTGAAATTCTTGATACAATTAAGTCTTTAAGAACATAGAGCCAAAAGAAGTTCTGTGAGGAATGCAAGTTCACAAGCTACGCAATGGGTACTGTATCTCATAAAGGGAAGGAAAAAAACAACCATCTATACGTCTTGCAGGGGCCAGGCTAATGAGCATGCGGGGAGGGGGGGAATGAGGCATCGCAATCAATCATGTGTGGGAATTATGCAATTACTGCAAAGTGTTTAAATAAAAAAAGAACCAAAACTAAAAACAGCAGGCTTTATGCACAGCTGACAAAATAAAATAAAAAAGGCTGTTGAAAGTTACCGCTGGCGATCTGACTTGTAAGTGGCCGTCAGCTCGTCAAACATGGCGCTGTTCATTTCCATAAATGCCTTCAGCACGTTGTATACTAAAGCCACAATAGCCCTGTGAATCGTGAAAGAAAGAGTCCGTTAATTTGTTGTTCAAACGGGACAGATCTTTTCGTGTCAACAACACCGTTCTGATTTGATGTATTTGTGTCATAGGACACACAGATCAGGCATCATCCAAGGTGTGTCCCCTTCCAGTCTTCCCCAAATCTATAATGGGTCCACGGAAACAAAATCCTGCATCAATAAATGTTGTGCTGGGAAGTGTCAGCAACCACAGCTGAATATAGCGTGTGGAGCCTTTTCAAATTCTGCAGTGTTTCAATGTAAGCCAAACTCAAGATGCTATTACTTTGTGGGGGAAGAGCAGAGGGGGCAACTGAAGTTTAGAACTCAAGATTCGCAGAAACATATGAAAGCAGGGAGAGAATGCAGGAAGATTTAACACAAAACTTAGCATGGCACCTGGCAGGTGATCCCAACTTTTTCATTCCTTTCATCTGTGCAGCCTAGTGCTCAGTTCTCCAAGGACTGGGAACCTCAAGATTCTCTCCAGTCAACTCTAGTCCTTCTATGCTAATAAGCTGGGACAGTGGCAAAAGAAACCATAAGAAAAAGGACTGGGGGAAAGGAAGACTAGAATTAGAAAAAGGAAATCGAATGAGAGAAGCACTGAGGAGGTGCAGAGAACCTCATATTAAATAAAAAAAAGGACTTTGATGTGTATATTTTTCCTTTATTACCCCGTGGAAGCTCAGAGCAATATATGCATGTAGGAGTAAGTACTACTGAATTTACTACATGTCCTGTTAAGGAGACCCAGAAGAAGAAAGTGTAAGAAAACCAGGGACTCATCTCCCATAAGCCCTCTTGAGTAAGCTTTTGATGACCTGTCTGTGCACCTCAAGGCTGTCTCCTACTGCAGACCCCACAGAATACAACAGGGCTTATCAGTGAAGTGCTCTGAAGACTAGGGCAAAAGTAAATCGTATTAAGGTTTTATCTGGAGGATATTGCTGTAAAGTGGCAATGTTGTAGCTGCAGAGCGGCAAAAGGCACCTTTTAAAAATACGGGATGTACATCTCTGCGGCGCAATAGGTCAGTGCATCTGGCTGTTGACCAGAAGGTTGGTGGTTCAGGCCCCCGCAAGGACAGCTGTGGACAGGAGTCCTGCACTGCAGGTGGTTGGACTAGAGGGTAGATGACCCTCAGCGGTTCCTTCCAACTCTAATTCTATGATAGATCCTTTGTTTCAAAGTTCCTGATACACAAGGTACTAGTGACATTGACATCACTCAACTGTGACACAACCCACCACACAACCGGTCTGAGGAAGCACAGTAAACCAACCTCCCTGCTCCCAGTGAACTGCAAATTGTTCTCATTCTTTTGGCTAGATTTTTAATAATACAGTTCAGTCTTTGGGGGGGGGAGGGGAGATACCAGAATCAGAGCATCTGCCAATATGCTAGCTCAGGATATGGAATGAACTTTGCACTTTCCCAACTAAATATTTAATATGGACATATCATGCCGGGTACTACTAACTGGTGCTGCTTGTTTCAGCAGGTTTCTGTGCTGTTTTGAAAAAATGAAATGATTCTTTTGTTTTTAATTTAGTTTCAAAATTATATTATGGCTTAACTGTGAACAGCTTTGTGAAACTTGGTTTGAACAATAATCTGTACGATTAAAAAAAACAAAAAACTTTCTGTTTCTGAGAAACGGACCCTTCAAAATGGTGAAACCTTTTCCAGGTTCTGCCAGTCTCTAGATGAAATGTTTCTGTTCAAAGATCTGTAATAGTCCAACTTGGAAGTCATCATATTTTTGCTCACAATACGGCTGTGCACCAAATATCTATGAAGAGGTTCCGATATCACTTTTCAAGTAAATAGGCCAGATCATAATGAGAGTTGCTTTGGAGAGCCAACCAAGTCTCCGCTAATTTCCAAAAGTTTTAACCTTATCTATTTTCCTAAGTGACCATGTACACAACGAGGCAGGGCCACATTCCAACTAAGTACAGGGATTCATTATCTCTGCAATTCCAGAGTTTTCTCTTCTTCTTAACTTCTCCCACCAAGGATCTAAGAGGAGCGCCTGCAAGCTTATTCTATCGTACTACAAGTACCACACTGTCAGCTAGAACTATATACGAGAAACACTGCAACTTTCTCAATTGTACGGTATCCCAGACACAAGTTTCATGCATACACTTCAGGTAAATATCCTAAGTGCTTGCAAAAGCCCTGCTCTCATTGTGCAACTCTAGATTTGGTGTCAAATCTACGCTGTAAAACCCTGCAAGTGGTGAAATGTCAAGACAGGTCAGATAACCAGTATTTCATTGTTTAGGAAACAACTCTGTGAAAGGTACAAATCTAAGATTTTCAATGTGTTGCAAATATACAACAATGGGTTTTTTAAAAAATAAAACAAAGAAAAACACTTACGGGTTCCAGTGTTCTTTGGAAATCCTGTACAGACTGGAAAACATTATGGGAAGTATTACATTGGAATTCTCCTCTATCAAACTCATGATGTATTCATTATTCCAATAGTACAGTGCTCTTTCAGCCACCTTGGAAAAAGGGGGAAATTGTATTCTTTTATTTCCTAGATCAGGTAACAATTCCAGTAAGTACAACCATATTATGCCAGTGCTTTGCCATCTGTACTGTTTTCCAGATTGTTTATGGGCCCAACTTAAAAGTGCTGGAATTAACCTTTAAAGCCCTAAACATATTGGGGCCAGCAAGTAAATACACATGTAGTATTCCATTAGGGGAAATCCATTGAGAGGAAACAATATTGCATGGCAAAGTGGTAGGACAGGGCCTTCTGGCAGTTCCCTCAATGAGAGAAGCCAAGTTACAGGGAAACAGGCAGAGGGCCTTCTTGGTAGTGGCACCCGCCCTGTGGAACGCTCTCCCACCAGATGTCAAAGATAACAACAACTACCAGACTTTTCGAAGACATCTGAAGGCAGCCCTGTTTAGGGAAGCGTTTAATGTTTGATGGATTACTGTATTTTAATAGTTTGTTGGAAGCCGCCCAGAGTGGCTGGGGAAGCCCAGCCAGATGGGCGGGGTATAAATAATAAATTATAATTATAATTATTTATACCCTGCCCTCCCTGGCCAAAACCAGGCTCAGAGCGGCTAACATCAAATATGTAACATATTAACATAAAATCAGGCAATCAATTAAAATACACCCTAAAATCAAATCAGAATCAAAGTGGAATCCAATCAGATGGCAGCCCACAGATTAGGGTTGGGGACCTTAAATGCTCACCAGCCTAACTGTTTGAACTGATCTTATATCAGCCTGTGAGAAAAGTTGCAGGGCCACTTTCATATAAGTTTTTATAAGGAGAGAGGCGGAGTCAGACTGGACCCCAACCAAAGGCCTCGCAGAACAGCTCCGCCTTGCAGGCCCTGTGGAAAGATGTCAGATCCCGCAGGGCCCTGGTCTCTTGTGGCAGAGCATTCTACCAGGTCGGGGCCACGGCCGAAAAGGCCTTGGCTCTGGTTGAGGCCAGTCTAATTTCCTTGAGGCCCGGGACCTCCAAGATGTTATTATTTGCGGACCGTAAGGTCCTCCGTGGGCCATACCAGGAGAAGCGGCCCCGTAGGTACAAGGGTCCTAGGCCGTATAGGGCTTTAAAGGTTAAAACCAGCACCTTAAACCTGATCCTGTACTCCACTGGGAAAAGGCTAAGCATCCTCCAAAACTTACTTCACTGCTCAGAATCCCCCTCTTCTGAAGTGACTTCCCATATTAAAAAATGGCGTCACGGTTTATATACATGCAACATACAATTTGCTTCTGAGTTTCTGGCTGCCAATACTGACCTGAAAGTGAGGGCTAGACACACACTTAGCTATTTGTTTAAACAAGGGTTCTTGAATTTTGACAAACTGTGAGGGTTCAATCACATCCAATATCTCCTCCAGCTCTCCAAGGAACATGACCTAAAGCGAGAAAGGAAGTATTAAATTCAGAGGTCTTCTGTTTGCATTCGGAAATAAATTTGGAAGGAAGCATGAACTCAGCTTCTAGTTATGCCAGTAGAGATAGTGCACAAGAACAATATACCCTTCATTTGCAGAAACTGGCTGCAATCATGCATATACTTCTTAGGAAGTAAATGCAAAACCCAGCACCATTTATTGGCATAGGAACAAGCACACTTCAATCAAGTCAGTAAGACTCTGCACCAAAATAAACTTGCAAATGTCACAATTAAAGAGCACATGCAAACATTTCCCACCGCTCTTAAAAATTGACACTATTAACAGCTAAGTAGGGTGGACAGCTTACTTTTTACAGATGGCACTAAGGAGGGTAGCCATTATTTTACTCCTACAAGAATATGCAGCATACAATGGTTGCTAATTGGGCTGCTGTCAACCTTTGTGCAAAGCAATAAACCTATGGCTTCTGAGTAGTCAATGACGAATGTCAAAAAAAGATCTGCATCTAAAATCATTTAATAGAATCGTTTAACTTTCCTCAAAGACACCTACATTTTCCATTGTACTACAAAATACTATTGGGTTACTTGTAAGGTTTCTCTCCTACAATTTCTCTAAAGAGCTCAAAACAGCACACATGGCTGGCTCCTCACCATTTTATCCTCAAAGTTGCCCCGTGTGATAGATCGGCCTGAGAGACAATGCTTGACCAAAGGCCACCCAGTTAGCTTCATGGCCGAGTGAAGATTTGAACCCAAGTCCCCCTAGTTCAGGGATGTGGGTGGCTCTGTGGGTGAAACCACAGAGCCTAGGACTTGCCAATCAGAAGGTCGCGGCTCGAATCCCCACCACAGGGTGAGCTCCCGTTGCTCGGTCCCTGCTCCTGCCAACCTAGCAATCCGAAAGCACATCAAAGTGCAAGTAGATAAATAGGTACCACTCTGGCGAGAAGGTAAACGGCGTTTCCGTGCGCTGCTCTGGTTCGCCAGAAGTGGTTTAGTCATGCTGGCTACATGACCCAGAAGCTGTACGCTGGCTCCCTCGGCCAATAAAGTGAGATGAGTGCCGCAACCCCAGAGTCGGCCACGACTGGACCTAATGGTCAGGGGTCCCTTTACCTTTACCCCCTAGTTGAACGCTCTAAGCACTCTAATGATCCCAAGCACGGAATATGCCTTTTCCCCCAGCTGCTGCATACCCTGGGCTGCCATCTTCATCTAGCTATTTCCAAGGTCTCTTTCCTCATCAGCCACCAGCACTTCAGACCCCATGAGCATATATATGAGATTAAGATATTTTTGTCTGAAATGTGCATCCCTTTACACTTGCTTACATTAAATGGCATTTGCCATATAATAAGAGATAGACCAATGTTTTTTCTACAGATTCTGTTTTCAACAGTAAGATGATCGACGCGCCATTACTTACTTCTTTTTGACTGCAGGTTTTCGGCCAGAATTTCATTAAACCTCTAATGACCTGCATTGAAGAAGAGACAATGAACAGTCCATTTAGATACAGAAATACACAGGTATCTGAAGCCAACTCTCAAGATGAAAAGAGACATGTATAGATCATACTTACAGGCTCTGTGAGTGAAGGGTCTTTCTCCAGAAACTGCACTATGCAATACGCCAACTGCAAAATATGTAAGAAAACATTGCATTATTTTCTTGAAAATGCAAAAAAGAATAAAAATATCATTAAGGTGGCTAATCCAGATATACATCCTGAATCCTAACTGCCACAAACAGACTTCCTTCATGGCACTGGGTTTCCCCTGATCTGCTGCATCCTCCTGCAACTAAAAGAGCAACTAGTGATGATGCCCACTGGAAAATATTAGGAAGTAATGCAGGGGGCTGTAGCAGGAAGAGACAAATCAGTGGTATAATAATAATAATAATAATAATAATAATAATAATAATAATAATGCAACTCTCAAATTACACAGGAGCAGCTTTGTATCCAAGTCTTACTCTGTTAGCAGTTTCCATTTCAAATGAAGATTGAAAGATGTTGAGTTCCATCAAACTGCAAAGCTGACCAACACACCAAGCTCCTCAGTATACCAAAGCAACTAGATAAATGTGAGTCTGAAACCATCTGAATTTCGGCACTGAATGCCTCATTGTGCTGTGGATGTTTTTCTTCTACGTTTCTGGCAGCACTAGGGCACGTGAGGTGTGTTAGCACAGCTGAAGACCGGCGTACAGAAAGATTAAGCTAGCAACGCTCCCTCTGCAGGGATATCAGAGGCAAAGGTTTGGAGAGCAGGAAAGGGGGGGACATGCTGCTGCTCAATGAGAAGATTTGTAATCAAACTTAGGAAAACAAGAATACTAAAGAATATAGGTGCTGGTTCAGAATTTGTGCCAGGAATTCAAAGCAGTGGTGTGCAGAATTGCAGCCTGCAGGCTAAATCTGACACCACTGTTGCTTCACCATCACCTTGCAGCAGAGGAAGGCAACCTTTTCCTTCCAGCCAACCCCCTCAACAACTGGGTTTTGGAAGCAGCAAACACTTTCAGAAACACACAGCAACACTCCCCACTTATTATTCCCTGCAGTCTCCTCTCCCATCAAGAACAGTGGAAGATGCTACCCTTAGGTGCTTTGTGTCAGCTGACTACAGATTCACTGGAGTGGCAAAAGTAAGAAGGCGGGAGGAAAGGGGAGGAGGTGTCTGACTCGGGCCGTAGTGCTCCTCCCCAAGTTAGCTGGCAGGCATATCTAGGTGCCAAACCCCAATTACAGAGTGGAATAAAGCACCCAAACCAAAAAAAGTAAAAAATAAATAAATAGGGAAGCTATACAGGCAGTCCCAGATCTGGATGGGTCTTGCATTCCAGGGCGTAGCACACTTGCGTGAAATTGTGTGCAATTAAAACACCCTGCCCCATCCATCCCTTTTAGGATGTTTCCTGGTCCCTTCCGGATTTGCCGCTGTGTGCATGTGCACAATCATGCACATTTCGGTCGCGCCTAGAACAGGGGTTGTTTGTATTCATCACCACTGAAGACACTTGTGCAAACTGATGTAAGCTTTGAATTTTAGCTTTCAAACCTTGTGTGCTCCCCCATCCCAAGGCAACACTAAACAATTAAGATACAATTAGCAGTAGCTCTGTTTCAGCAAAACAGCCAATAGTCTTGTACCTCCTTAGCTTACCTAGAACTGCATTGTGGGCTTAGGGCTGAACTAGAGAAAACATCCCGTTCACCTAGCCAAATAAGCTTGTAAGAACAGACTGACAGAAGTGGATGGGTTGCTGGAGTTTCTTGCCCAATTGCAGGCAGTCTCTGGTGAACACAAGGGGCAAGCAAAAATATGTCTACTGGATTCTACATGTTTCTGTTTTCTTAAAGGGTTTGGTTAAATCTATTTCCAACTCAGCACATACAGAAGTGCCGCACTGGTTCTAACAAAAGCCAGAAACAAAAAACAAACAAACATTTGTATGGAAATTTTTACCTGTGCATGGAAGAGCGATAAACTTCTAACGGTATGTAGAGGAATCAGTACTTTCACCAAAAACTGTTTATGCTCGGCTTTAAGAGGTAAAGCAAAGCCATTGATAATACTAGAAGGGAGAAAAGAAGCATTATTGGTATCAAGGTATTCCTTAACACAGAATGAACTGAGATGTATCTAATCACAGCTAGAACAAGTGTTTGAAACTGGCACTAAATGAAACATGGTCTAAATTTCCATGAGAACAAAATTAATCTTGCAAATTTTATTTATAAGCAGAAAAGCATTCCTTTACCAATAAGTGCAAACAGTGCATATTATAAAATTGTCCATACAGATTTCCTTTCATTATCTGACCCCTGAGAATTCTGTTATCATGAGCAAGTTTAGGTCTCTCGTCCTCTCTCACTGTGGGTAGAAGTGACTGAATAAACTACTTTCACTTCAGGATGGAATCTGCCAGATCCTGCAAGGGAAAAGGCCAAGGATTTCTCTTTCAGGATCAAAGCGAGCAGACAAGGAAACATATGGGCCGTAAGTCCACAAAGAGAAAGTACATGAGCTCAAAGTCTGCTTCTGACCTCAATGCAAATAAAATCCTGGGAACCAAATCAGCAAGCCCAAGGTGTGGGCCATTAGAAAATCTAAAATGGAGCACAGCAAGCAACTAAGGATACAGGGCCCCACAGCATTTGAATGCCGCTTTAAATGTCAGTGAGAGCTACCTTGCCAAAATCGGGTGCCCAATAAAGCATAGACTGCCTGACAATTGCCACCAGCAACCCAATCCTTTAGATCTAATTTAGAACCAATATTATAAGGAGCAGCTTAAACTAACTCAGATAAAGCAGCATCTTCAGGAAGACACATACAGTGGTACCTCAGTGGTACTTAATTCGTTCCGGAGGTCCGTACTTAACCTGAAACTGTTCTTAACCTGAAGCACCACTTTAACTAATGGGGCCTCCTGCTGCCGCCAGAGCACAATTTCTGTTCGCATCCTGAAGCAAAGTTCTTAACCTGAGGTACTATTTCTGGGTTAGCGGAGTCTGTAACCTGAAGCATATGTAACCTGAAGCGTATGTAACCTGAGGTACCACTGTATTTAGCTTCCTTGTGCTCTCAGAAACGCAGCAATCAGGAGTCATGACTGTTAGAATTCCTGATCTATGATTGCGGTCATGGGATTGTTGTCTTTCACATGACGGTGTATGTTTTGACTCCACAGAGTGGGATGTGACGGAGACAGGATGTTTGTGTTACTGTGTTCCTTGAAGTGGGACTATTGTCCTTTGTTCTTTCTCTCTTTGCTGTCTGATGCTAGAGAGAGAGGGAGTCATGTTGCAGTGCTTCGTGTGTGTTTATATGTAAATAAAGTAGATTAGCCAAAATGCTGAGTTGCTGAGGTCTGTTACGCAAACTGCACAAACTCTGCGGATCCCTAAGTGTGCCGGTGTCAGTTGGCATCGGTCGCTGTGATGTTCGGGCTGAAGAAAGCTTTTGAAGCTCCCGAACAATCGACCAGGAGGGAGGGAACATGCCCGTCGGGCATGTGTCTCTGCCAGGGTCCTACTTGAGTGTAGTCTGAACTCCTGACAATGACATCTTTCCTGAATTTCAAAGGGGGCTTTCTACAGCTTCACTCCCCCTGCACAACTGCAGTTCCATTTAACTATTGTGTGCAGCACAAGTGAGTAGAGGGAAAAAAGAACAGGACAGGGCTGAGAATTGGTTCAGCACCACTGCACCTTTTGAGACCCCATGGCAAGGCAGCAACTCACATTGGGCCATTAGGGCATGTCATTTTAGGAGGGTTTTTTTTGTGTTTTTTTTGCAAATCTCTTCAGCGAGGGGTCTTAAAAATAAGTTTTGGAGTGTGAGGAATTCAAATCTGCTATTATTTTTGTGATTGGACAACAGTTAGCTTGGTAAGTCTATGTTGATGGAGAAGCACATAAACTGCTTTCGGAAAACAAAACAAAAATTAATTTTACCTTATGAAAATGTCAGATAATGCTAAATAGTAGTAGTGATTATAGTAGTAGTAGTAGTAGTAGTAGTAGTAGTAGTAGTAATTTGCCACAAGTATTTGGCAATGATTTTTAATGAATTCTATGCAATTTGACACACATTTAACTTACCAAGCAAACCTAAATTAATATTAATTTAATTAAAATACCTTTTGAATTATTAAGTCATGTATTATTACATTAACACCCCTCATTTTGGGAAATTGAAAGTTGGGCCATGTGTTTACTATCACAAGCACCCTTATCTGGAAGCCAGTTCAACTGCTAGTGAGGTTTCTTCCACAGAAACATTTTGGGCCGTCAGTAAATTTAAGATAACCTTTTTCGCACAACAAGTTTGTCATCACGTAGAAGGAGTGTCGTAGGTGAGGTCAGCCCTTAAAACGAAACTTTATTTACCTTCCTAATATTTCCAGCAGTTCAGCTACACCATTGAAGTGTTCAGTTTCATAAACAAACCTGCCCAAACAAATTACATACATTAAATAATTAAGCAAATTGCACAGACACAAATTACACAGATTAATTATTTATTTACTTGGAAATTTCTAGCCTGCCCTTCTAGTGTACATGGACCAACCAGGGTGGTTTACAGTTTAAAAACACAACACATTAAAAAATATATTGTGGGCATACAAACCTACAGGAATGAAAATAGAAAATTACCGTATTTTTCACTCCGTAAGACGCACCTGACCATAAGATGCACCTAGTTTTTAGAGGGGGAATGCAAGAAAAAAAATATTCTTTAAAGGGATTGCTGAGCAGAGCCTGTATGCATCCCAGGCTCTGCTCAGCGTTCCCTTTCATGAGCCGCGTGGAGCATGTGTGGGGCTCTTGGGGGCTTTTCCCCAAGGAGGGAGAAGGGCAGCCTGTCACTGACGGGCTGCCCTTCTCCCTCCTGGGGGAAAAGCCCCCAAGAGCCCCACACACGTTCCACGCAGCTCGTGAAAGGGAGTGCGGCTCTTGGGGGCTTTTCCGGGAGGTAGTGGAAGGGACAGAGGGGCTAAACCAGAAGCTAGAACAGCAAGAGGGAGCACTGCGCAGCGATCCCTCTCACTGTTCTGGCTTCTGGGATAGCTGCGCAGCCTGCATTCGCTCCATAAGACGCACACACATTTCCCCTTACTTTTTAGGAGGGGAAAAGTGCGTCTTATAGAGCGAAAAATACGGTACATAAACAGTTTTCTTTTTAAAAACAAACAAACCCACACTTACCGTAGAAAAATATTGTTAATCTGTTTCCTGATAAATGCTCTAAGACCAAGGAACTTTCCATAAATTCTGTGTAAGACTGTTTTTAGGTAGTCCCGCTCACGAGGATCTTCACTGTCAAACAGTTCCAGAAGCTATGGGGGGGTCAAAATGAAATCAAAATGAAACCAGCAGCTCAGAAATGGAGCCTGTCTCTAACATCTGCATTTCTGAATTGGCTTTATCTGACCATACTTCTTCATTCCACAGCCAAATTGTCCATCGTGAATCTGACTAATGGATCCCTACCTTCACAGAAGACTCTTTGATCCAGTGGAAGCTTCCATGCACGGGCTGGGGGAATGTTTTTGCAAATGTCCCCTTCCTCCATACAGCTCCTAGCACTGTTCCAGAGCATTGTTAGAAATTCGGGCATATAAGCTAGGGGCCAAATGGCTACTTAAACCAAGGTTGCAGTTGCCAAACCAGAATGTCTAGTTGCCATTTTTGGGCACAACAGCTCGAAAGTCTTATTTTTCAATGATGGGCTGATGTGATTGATTCTCTGGCTAGTTCAGATGACACCCTTGAGCTAGGTTAAGAGCTTTGAGAACTTAAAGAATAAAAGTCACTTTATCCAGGGACTGTCCACATATATACGGGCCTATTTCTACCTCTTTTTCTTGACGATAACACATTCATAACGTAAGAATACTCTTCACAACTGTGAGCACAGCAGTGGAATGGGATAAGTGAAGAAAAGCAACAGCAACTAACTAGAACATTGTTCACTGCTCCTGCTCAGGCTGCACGGGCGGGGGCATTTTGGTTCCTGAAATTCATTATGACTGCGCAGAGAAAATATAACTGACAGAATTCTACAGGAAGGGGCATTAGTGTGTGAAAACAGTCCAGATCCAAGGATCCTCAGGTATGCACCTCCAGATGATGGAGATATCAGGTGTCATCCTGGAGCTCAGGCATCTGTGCTTGGTTGCAATTGGCCGATAGCCAGGTGCAAAATGCGCCTGGCACCTGGCTATTTTCGAACCCAAAGGGTATCCGAACTCTCTGAAGCAGATCTGGTGTGGATGCAAAGGGCTGCAGAGAGAAGGGAGAATGTATGGCAATCACATCTCTCTTCCTCCTCTTCCCAGAAGCCTATGCTGGATCAAAGAGTCTGCCCATGAACAGAAGGACCAAATTGCATATAAGCCTTACTTCCCAAGCACTGATGGACCAGTATATTGCTTAATCCTTGGCAAGATCTAACAGGGAGGGGCTGGTTCAAGCCTTTTGCACCACAGAATTTTATTCATAAGGTGGAGGAAGATTGAGAATTGTTTCAGGAGATGGCTGTGTGATATTCTCTCTCATGCAAAGTTAGCTCCTTCTTAGTGCCAAACATTTAATGTCATCTCCCAAATTTAAGTTACAGTATTTCATAATTGCCTTCACACATTCCACTGACAGCTTCTGAATGCAGCTGGTTTTTTAAAGTCTCTCAGACTTACAGAAACTCCAGTAATCAACCTACAGGTTTTTTGTTTTTTTTAAATAAAAGTTAGGATTACAAATACTCTCATGAGCTTCGAAGAGCGCAGACCTCCTTACCTGTAGTACAAATTTCTGATCTATGTATTTTTTGGCAATGCTGGGCTGGAATTCTTGGCTTTCCAAAAATCGTATGAAAAATTCATATACAAGCTGCAATAAATCACAACACAATTTAGTAATGTGTTAATGCGTGCTGCATTTCTACAGAACGAAACAGTAAATTATTATTCTGCTTCCGTATTTAAAGAGAGGCAAGAGAGGGACAACGGTAGGTAGGTAGGTAAAGACATCGTCTATGTGCCCACCCCTGGTTCAAGTGACTGTTTTCCAATCTGCTGCCCTCCCTCCCACTGCGCAGAGGAGTTCATTGTTCTGTATGTGTGGGGAGACTGTTGCTGAATCAAACATCTTTTTTTAAAAAAAAAAGTTATGTTCACAACCACCTTGATAAAACTGTTTCCCCATCTCCCCTTATCTCCTGTCCCACCCTTCCTTGGTTTATTTATGGTCTCCCCCCCCCCAATAGGCCCTTTTCAGAAACACAGACCCACACATATAGTTAAATATTACCACTGCCACTCATACCTACTCAGGATAGGGCGGGATATAAATCCAATTTAACTTAATAAATAATGTGTTATTTTCCTGTGTTCATATAGCCTAGAGTGGCATAAGCCGAGCGCCCATTAATTCTTTTTATTTAGCTGCCATCAGAAGAACTTGAGCTCATTCTAAGAGCAGGCATCACAAATTCTTTTGCGCTGGCTTGCCAAAGCTCCCAGGGGTATAATCAGCATTTCTCTGCCCTCCAGACTCTTGAAATCATATAAAATAAAGCAATTATTATGTTGGTGAAACATTTAATGGTAATTAGAAAGCGTTTGGGAGCATTCAACTACAACACAGATGTCTGATGCAGAATAATGTGTTTTAATCTGGATTCTCCAAACTTGTTTTGGGGGGGGGGGGAGAGATGACTGCCTCCTGCATGGAAGGCATTTGTGTGCCTGCACTCTCTCCTTCTCCACCCCATAGGGCCTGACTGCGGGTTACACGTAAACATGCCCAACAGCCCTTTCCACTTTGTAGAACTGATAGGGAGGGAATGAGTGGGTGGAAAGGGCACTTAAGTCCTTCTCTGCCCTGTTTCCTCACTCCAAGTCACCATGCCAGGCAACTTTCCCCCGTGAGGTTTAAAATGTGTGGGCATTTATAACCCTGTGGGATGAAAAAACACTGTGTGGCACCATTTGGGGCAAGGAAAGGATAATACAGCCTGCTACTTCGCAATTAATTGTTCTCTCCTGAAGAACTAGGGTAGGTGTGCTACTAGGCTACCGTTGCCCAAGTTTGCACGTAAGCAGGAGCACATGAAGTTTCCTTTCACTAAGTCTCATCACAGGTTTACCCCAGCAGGCACTGGCTCTCCTAGGTTTCAGAAAGGGGGCATTCCCAGTCCTCCCTGGATTGAACCTAGGGCACTTTGTACACAAAGTCTGCATCTTTTTAGCAGAAAGCAAGTGACCAGGGCCATTAGTTCCATGAATGGAAGAGTGGAAAGGAAGCGATAGCACTGGTACAGTGGTACCTCGGGTTAAGTACTTAATTCATTCCGGAGGTCCGTTCTTAACCTGAAACTGTTCTTAACCTGAAGCACCACTTTAGCTAATGGGACCTCCTGCTGCCGCCGGGCCGCCGGAGCACGATTTCTGTTCTCATCCTGAAGCAAAGTTCTTAACCCAAGGTACTATTTCTGGGTTAGTGGAGTCTGTAACCTGAAGCGTATGTAACCCGAGGTACCACTGTACTTATTAAAATCTGTGTGAAACTGGTTTTAGAAGTTACAAGACCATCATAAGGTGTGGCTCAATGTATTCTGCCTAGCTAAATATAAGCT
The DNA here is from genome assembly GCF_027172205.1 of Podarcis raffonei. NCBI lineage: Eukaryota > Metazoa > Chordata > Lepidosauria > Squamata > Lacertidae > Podarcis > Podarcis raffonei. Next base: position 10,278,607 of record NC_070602.1, read on the forward strand.
GGTAGAGGACTGAAAGCTGGAGCCTACAGCTGCTTCTCCTCAATGTGCCTTTGTATTTCCTAGGAAACTATTTAAAATGGTGTTTCCTAGTCCCTTTTATAAAAATCAATATCCATACTGAACAGAATGCGAAGCTAACTATAGAATTTAAAATCACTAAATCTGTATTTATCTATATACATTCATCTGTAATATGGCACACTGTTACTATTCTGCGTAGAGAATCTGAACACAATTTTCAAAGGGAACCAGAAAGTGAAAGAGACCTGAAGTTTATCAAAACTAACAGCACAGAACCTGTCATGTGGGTATACAGTGCCCAAAATAAATGGCAACAGCTATTATGATAGTGTCAAACTAAAGATTTCTGCTGTCCTCACATGGCCAGGGCAAGCTATATACAGAAAAGTGCACATCAGGTGACAGCTGAGAAATAGAAGTTTAAAGTCATTTGAGACTAAGGCAATGTAGATTAGATACTGCTAAGACTTCCTGGTTTCTAACTTTGTTTTGTGTGAACATTTCAGGTAAATGCAATAGCACGCCTGTTTACAAAGCAGCAAAAATGAGGCGGTGTACAAAGGGAGATACTTGTACACACTGTTAGTTTAAAAATAAAAACTTCAGATTAGGGTGGCAACTCCAAAACTTTGAAGTTAAGCACTGACTACTGAATCCTTAAATGTTGCACTGGACCTGCAGCAGAAAGGAGAAGTAAGCTTTGGTCCCCTGAACCAGCCAGAGGGTCATGGGCTACTGGAGGCTTCTAGGCAGAGCAAAGGGAAGTTATCAGGTCCTGCCATTGGACAGGGGGCCATCAGTTACAGGGAGTTTGCTTCCTTCTCCCCAAAAAGAACTTTGCTGCAGCCTGTAACAATCTACTATCCTGTGGGGAGAGTGCTGGATAGTTCCTGTCCTGCTTGAAGGCCCCTTATAAGCATCTAGATAGCCACTGTAAAAACAAAATATTGGACTAAATTGGCCTTAGGTCTGGTCTGGTCCATATGTGGCTACAGAGCTAAAAAGGTCAATCCTGCCCCACAGTCACCAGGCTGGGTTACTGGGGAGTTATAAGACATAACCCAGGAGGGCGTATCACATTAATCCTAATTGGACACTGTCACAAACCATCCCCGCCCCGGTCCATCTAATCACAATAAATTGTATTTTTGTTGATTTTTCAAAATATTTTGCGTTCTGTCCCATTTCAGGGTCCTTCCAGCAAGTAAGTTGGTGTGCTTGATTTTAACTCTAACATAAAAAATTTAAAAGAATAAAATCACCTGTAAATGTGGCCAGGACGCCTCAAGGGTGGGTTCATCTTCTTCTGGATCAAACTCATTGCTATCGCTAGGAGGAAGTGTTCGGAATATATTGCAAGAAACCTAGGAAATTGAACAAACACAATTAAAGGCTGCTCTCTCATCAAGATTACAGGGCAAGGCAATCAGAAGAATTAGAGTGCATTCACAAATTGATAAAAATTGCCCAATGACTCCATAAATTGATATAATGCATTTCACTAGCAGATTATTCTTAGATAAGAACAATGTATATGGCACTTTATGGTTTCCAAATTGCACTAATCATTTCTTACCTCCGTTTTATCCTTGTAATGAAAGCAGGGAGCACCTACTACCAGCTCTAGAGAGAAGAAAAAACTATGTGACTTCTCTAAGCTGACTAGCATCTCCCTCTTAGAATACTTTGGACACAAAGCATAGCTCATATTCCAAGAAATGAAAATGTGCCCTGCTATGGCTATACCTCACGAGGCCCACATCAAGTGACAACGCAGTCTCAACCTGCTCCCTTTTTTTACAGTGCTCAGATCAAGCCTAACAGAGCAATCTATCAGGAAGGAGCAGGAGCAGTTTATTCTCACAAGCACCTTGTTAGATGATAGCCAAAAAAACCAGCACCTTGTCCAAGGTCATTAAGGCTCACAATTAAGAAGGGAAATGAACTCAGTCATCCATAGCCCAAGTCTGAAACTTTATACAACAGTGCCTAATTGTCACCTCCTCCTAATGCATTTCAATATTCCAGTTCACTTAGATGAAACAGAATCATTTCAATAATTTGAGCTTTCTCTCACACATTAGACTAGACTTTAAAATTGCTGAGAAAGAGTAAGCAGGAAATAAAGAGGTTTTGTACTTAGTGTTTACTTTTCTCGCCACAAGAGGGTGCATTTTGATATAATCCTAGAAAAAAGGATGCTGACTTTTACTAAAATATTTGTTATGCACCAATATATACTTCCATCACATGGTGTTTCATAGTGAGAGATCAGTCTATTAGCAACAGATACCAAACAACTGATTTAAACTTGCCTTTGGTGCAGGTTTCCTAAGAGATTCTCTGTTTATATTTTGTTCTAAAATTAACACCTAGTAGCAGTGATCATTCAGAGAGTCTATTTATGCTATTCATCTAATTTGAGCAATAGATCAAAGGGTTGACCTATGCAATCTAATTTAGCCAAAGTAGCAAAGATCCCTCAGTTTCAATCTTGCTTCTTCCATGAACTCATTGAGTGCCTTTTATGAAAGATACCGTCTCTCAAACTCAACCCCCCTCACCCCCAGTTCCTCCCCAGCACATGCTACAATAGGTAGACACTGACTTACCTTACAATGATGTTGTAAGGGTGGAGATAGGTCACATCCACACCACACGTTTAATGCACTCTTACACCACTTTAACCATCATGGGCTTCCCTTAAAAAAATCCTGGGAACTGTAGTTTATTAAGGGTGGTGAGACTTGTTACGAGACCCCCTCACAAAGCTACAATTCCCAGCACCCTGAATGAACCACGGTTCTCATGCTTCTTAGGGGAAGCCATGACTGTTAAAGTGATATGAGTGCTTTAGATGTATGGTGCGAATGTAACGATAATGTATGTAAAGCACTTCCACCTCTCCTAACAGTTATACAAATGCCAAGTGTTAGTTCCACCAAAGGTACTTTGGATTTCACACATTTTGCTGTATAATAGCAGAGAAGAACGCTATACATATTGTGGCAAACGCTATACATATTGTGGCAGATACATAAATAACTTCAAGAAAATCAATGATTCCTTCTGGCCACTCAAATAGAAAATTGATCACTTGTGCTGGGACTGAAGAACAATATACCTGAAAGCGACTGGAGAGCCAAAGTAGCCATGCATGGATGATGATGATGATGATGATGATGATGATGATGATGATAATAATAATAATAATAATAATAATATATTTACTGAAAGATTTTCATGGATAACAAAGGTGCATATAACGTCTCTGTTTTCAATTCACAGAGTCCTTCCTACAGGTCAAAACGCAAACAGAAGTCACAGAGTGTGGGCTGATCATTACGAAGGCACCCAGCTGGCAGAAAGGCGGAGTAAAACTCTTTCATCCCCTGCTTTGGTCCTGATGAAAATTGGTTCTTTGAAGCTGCTATTTGCATTGGGGGGGGGTCTCCTTTACTAGCACCAACACTTCTGTGGTGTAATTACAGAACAGCAGCAGCACATTGGGATGTTCAATTACACCTTATTACAACAATGGCTTTTCAATAGTGTATCATCGCTGTACGCACAAAAGATACAACCCTGTGCATCCTTTCTTAAGATTGAACCCAATCTCTTCTGAGGAAATACTTGTAGAAGTAGGCTGGCAATGAAATAGTTGTATGGAAAAGTAGCTATCTTAAACCTATCTGATTTATACTTCATTCTATCTTACCCTTGAAAGAACAGCCGTAATGAAAATTCATAATCTCTTCCATTTCTGTCTTATAAGCAATAATTTCCCCTATTTCCTGGTGTGACAAGTTGTTTAGTTAGGCAGTAGAGTTAAAAGTATACACAAGTTCTTAACAGACAGACGTCCTGACTCCATGCAAAAGGTTCCATTCCTCTCATTGTGGGTCTACACACATGGTGAACCAGTGTGAGAAACTCAGATATATAAGCTGGGTGCCAGATGGCACCTTAAACCTAGGTTACGCTTGCCACAACAGAACGTCTATTTTCCAGGGGGTTGAACTAGATGACCCTCGGGGGGTACCTTCACAACCCTACAGTCTCAACTACATTGCTTGACTGTAGCTTGCTTTTACAACAATTCACTTGTCTCCGTATGCAAGGAGGAGAAATAGCAGAAATGGAAATGTTATTAACTGTGGACTAAAAGTCAGATGTTTTTAAACTGTGGTAGCCAACTGGGTGCCCAGGAGTCTCCATGTAGCCGCAACTGGACCTGCGCCAATAGCAAAATGCACCTGGGGAATGTCAAACACTGGGGAGAACATGTATGTGGGTTCAGACATACACCTTATAACACCACATTTCTGAAGACTATAATTTTAACTGAAGGGGGCCACTCCCGTGTTATGTGCCGCACAGCAACAAGCGGTTGATTTCTTTTTAAAGTGAGTTTAAAAATCACAGTGCAGTTGAAAGGGTTAATCTCAATACTATCTGCACCTAAGCTAACTTCTGCAGTTGTGGTTAAGCAGCTAGCAAAAAACCGCAATTGCAAGCTGGGAGCTACTTCCTCTTTGCAATTGCTTGAGCTCTGCAAACCAGGAACTGCTCTCTGCGCATGCTCTTTGCTGCAGTAACGCAAGAGAGGAGCACACGAACAAGGGAAGGAGGTGGGCTTAGCTAGCCAGATAGCTATATACCATATAAGGAAATAAGCTTAACCTTGCTAGCTGATTGGAGAATTTGAAGAGGTGGGAAGAGATGGGCAGACTCTCAGGTATAAAGATGCTTGTTTATTTGTATCTATGGGCCAGTCTTTTGGGAACGATCCCACTGGCCACCTCTGTGCACAGATTTCAATAAAACTTTTTTTCTCCAAAGAAGAATCTTTCCTGGTGCTTTTTGCTCTCTCTTCGGCCCTGGGGACGCAGGCAAACGATTCCCTGGCAAGGATAAGGCTTCAGCCTTCATTTTGGTGCGTTGGCCGGGAATTGCCCCACCCCAGGGGGCCGGGGAGGGCCAGGCCCGACCTCGGTGAACAGCCCCGGACCGGCGTTCGCGGCTCCAAGTGCGCACCCCTGCCTGTTCGTGGGGGGAGCCGGCCACACCGCTCCGGAGTGAGACACCTGGTCGAGGGAGAAAAGAGGACGGCCGAAGGAGGGGTCCGCAGCGGAACAGGTAACCCTAAGGGAAAGGGCGTGGTAGGAAGCCTGGACAGCTTCACCTGGCTGTGAGCAGTAGAGTGCCGCCAGAAAAGGGATAAAGGGTCTGGCTGTGAGCAGTAGAGTGCCGCCAGAAAAGGAACAAGGGAACTGGCCGTGGCAATAAGGTGCCGCCCCGCCAGACAGGGACGGGAAAAGGGAAAAGGGGAAACAGAGGTGGCAGTAGAGTGCCGCCAGTAAGGTTGGGGAAAGGGGAAACAGAGGGGAAATTATTTTGGTGTGTTTTGTGTGTTGCATGTTGGAATTATATTGGGGTGTGTTTTGTATGTTGCATGTCAGATACTCCAGTGGTTGAATTGTCAAGTGTGGGCCGGGGCTTAGCGTCCCCTTGGCCGAGCGATTGCAGGGCTGTGCATTTCTTAGCAACGCGAGTTCGCCAAGTCACAGTCTGTAGTGGTTGGTGTGTGAAAGGATCTTAAGCCCGGTTAGGAGCGGAGTATCTGAAAAAAAAAAAATGGGGTCTGGGGCAAGCTAACGTAGTCCTCTGAAATGCTTTTTAACCAACTGGAAAGCAGCTACGAAGCATGATGATTGGGTTCAAATTGAGAAGAGAGAGGATGAGGACATTATGTGAGGTTGATTGGCCCACCCAAGGAACTAATTGGCCCTCGGAGGGCAGATTTAATTTGCAACTAATCAACCCACTATATCAAAATATCTTGAACGTCCACCCAGACCAGATCCCTTATATTTCTACCTGGAAAACCAATGTAGAAAAGAATCCACCGTGGCTGAAAGCCTGCCGAGGCGACGCCCCACAAAATACAATATGTGCAGTCCGACCGGCAGGGAAGTCAGAAAGGCCCCCCCGGTGATACCAGAACCGGAAGGAGAAGAGGGGGAAGTCATTAAACCGCCGCCACCCTATGCTCCACCAACTGCCCCTCTAGCGAATCCCCGAGGCCCAGGGCCCCAGGACCAGGGAGGAGCCGGCCCTCAGCCTGAACCCTCCAAGGTTGATGAATTAGAGAGCAAAGAGGAAGAGGATGATGAGGAGTTTATGAAGGGACTAATTGAGTTAGCAAAGAAAGGAAAAATGTGGACACAGTATCAGACAATTGAGATTGCAACAGTATGTACAACCCTATGCGAAAGAAGTGGATGTTAGTTCCCATTTGTTGGCAGCAGCAGGATGTTCCCAACACAAGGGAAGAAATGGCAGAAGGAATGGATAGAAGCAGCAACCAGGGCGTCCCTCCATAAGTCCCATAAGGCACAGAAAAAGGGTGGGACTGCAATGATGCCTCTACGCAGAGTGTATGACCCACCAGGCCCCCCCCCCAGGACAGGGTGGGGAAGCACCACCATGCACTTATACAGTCCAACATGTGCCTTTTTCAAGTGCTGATGTGTGCAATTGGAGAAATTAGAACCCTACCTTTGAGGAGAACCCAGATGATATTGCCAACGCCCCATTATAAAGGCTGCCTTTGTAGCTCAGGCAGCGTCCGATATTCGCCAAAAGAAAAAATCCAGAAGCCTGAGGGGTTCATCGGCCATGGGCTGGAATAGATGTTGGAAATAGCTCAAACCACTTACAATCAGAGAGATGAGGAGGCCCAGAGAAAAAAGGAGAAGTATCAAACAAGGAAGTTGATGGCATTACAGGCTACCACACCCGCCCCTCAGGAAAGAGGAAGTGCCCGGGGAGGAGGGCGAAGCCGTCTGGGGAGGAATCAGTGCGCCATCTGCCGACAGGAAGGGCACTGGAAGAGAGAGAATGTCCTATTCTATTATTAGGAAGAGATTTGTTGGTAAAGTTGCAAGCCCAAATTATTTTTAAGCCATCGGGAGAAGCCACATTGTCCACTATGTCACTTGGGGAACTGGTTGTGGAGGCACCCCTGAGAGAGTACTGGCGCCTCATGATGGCAAAAGAAGAGGAGGGACCCATCCCCGCCAGTATTCTGGAACAAGTGAACCCCCCAGGAATGGCAAAGAATATCCCACCAATAATTGTGAAGCCCAAGCCATTTGTCAATCCTGTTGCAGTAAATAAGTATCCCATCCCACGAAGGGCGACTGAAGGAGTGTGGGTGCATCTAGAGCGACTGCTCCAACATAGGATCTTGAGGCAATGCCAATCATAGTGGAACACCCTTTTGTTACCAGTGAAGAAAGGAAGCAGGCTATTATCCTGATACCAGAACCAAAGAACTCCGTGGCTTTCTGGGGTCTGCAGGATTTTGTAGGATATGGATATTTAATTACAGCATCATTGCCAAGCCTCTACATGAGTCAACCAGAGGAACTGAGAGAGACCCCTTTGTTTGAGGCACAGAACAACAGCAAGCCTTCGTGGATTTGAAGAGGGCACTACAGCAAGCCCCAGCGCTTGGCATCCCAAACCCTGAGAAACCCTTTACTCTATTCGTGGATGAGGACCAAGGGACAGCGAAAGGGGTTTTGTGCCAAAATTGGGAAGCTGGCAACAGCCAGTGGCATACCTATCTGAGCGCCTGACGCCTACAGAACAAGGCTTACCGCCGTGCATGAGAGCAGTTGTGGCAGTAGCCACCCTACTGAACAAAGCAGACAAATTTATTTTTGGCCAAGACACTGTTTGTGTGACCCCGCATGCAGTCCCAGCTCTGCTTGACATGAAGGGTACCTATTTCCTCTCCCAAGCAAAGATGATGAAGAATATTTCAGCAGGCCTGACCTCAAAGAGGAGGCAAACCCCCACTGGCCTTCATGGTTTGTGGATGGAAGCAGCTTTGTTAAGGCTGGACAGCGGAAGGCAGGCTATGCAGTGGTAGCCTTGGAAGACCAAGTGATCGAAGTGCAGCCACTCCCGCCTGGAACGTCGGCCCGGCTGGCATAAATAATAGCGCTCACCAGAGCCTTGTGCTTGGCAAAGGGACAAAGGATAAACATTTATACTGATTCCAAGTATGCATTTCTGACTTTACATGCCCATGGAGCCTTATGGAAGGAAAGAGGTTTGCTTACCTCCAGAGGAAACCAGGTGGCCCACCCACAAGCCTTATTGAACCTTCTGGATGCTGTATGGGAGCCCAAGGCAGTGGCAGTTATCCATTGTTATGGACACAAAACTGGACTAGGAGAAGTGGCCAGAGGAAACCGACTAGCAGACAGGGTGGCCAAGGAAGCAGCCCGGGAACCAGCTCCCGCGTCAGTTATTGGAGCACTGGTCCCTGGAAGGATCTTGAACACCGCTGATAAGCCAATATACACCAAAAGGAGAGGGACACTGCAGATGCCCAGGGGCTGACCATGTCCAAAGAAGGATGGTACCTTACTCATGATGACAGAATATGGATTCCAGAGTCCCTTTCTCGGCAGATTACTCAGAGATACCATGAGTCCACCCACATGGGACCAGATGCCACAACCAGACAGCTGAAGCAGTGCTTCTACATAGCCCACCTTTATCAACTGGCAGCCCAGATTTCCAGGAAGTGCCTGCTGTGTCAAAAGAATAATCCCAGAACCGGACCCTTAGCTCCCCCGGGGATTCAGCATAGTGGAACTGCACCCATGGAAGACCTTGTTGTGGATTTCACTGAATTGCCCCGCTGTGGACTATACCGCTACCTGCTTGTGGTGGTCTGCACGTATACAGGATGGGTTGAAGCTTGGCCTACCAGAACTGAGGGGGCGTCCGAGGTAACCAGGTGCCTGTTATAGAAGATCATTCCCCGCTATGGACTACCTAGGTCAATAGGATCTGACAATGGACCAGCCTTTGTCCACTCAGTTTTGCAATAACCCCCCATGCTAGTCAAAATGTGCAGTTTGATAATTATGTGCAGTAATTCTCCCGAGATTTTTTCTCTTTCTTAACAGGTGGACCCAGGCCCACTGCTGTTAAAGTTGCTGACCTCACCCCTTGGGTCCACCACACTTAAGTGAAGAAGGCTATTTTAGATTGGACAGTTACACCAAATCCTGATGATCCTCTGAAGCTAACCATCTCCAGAAGAGCGCCAGACGGCTGGACAAGTGGATGGGAGGGACGCCCGCGGGCAGCGTCCCCAACGTAGAGACTTTTTTCCCAGCAAATTTTAAGGCACCGTCAGGACTTTTGATATTGGGGCCAGCCGTGTGTCAGGCCTCTGCAAGGGTGGATATATATTCCTGTGGGTATATGTTAATATATGTAGAGGGAGAAGCCCCTTTCGGATACAGTGTGTTGGGAGGAAATCATGAGAGTATTAAGCATCCACAAGGACAGGTGGGAAAATTGGTTAAGATAATAGGCTCCTCCTCAGAGAGGTGGGACACAACCTCCCAAGAAGCAAGGCAGCTGATAGAGCACGAGTATCAGTGGGCCCTTCAGCAATAAAATAGATATGTCCCAGATAATAATGTCAGCATTTCAGCCACCATTGATCACATGGAAACAATGATAGCCAGGAACCCGCTGAAAACTACAGGAGGTGATCTATGGGGTTGGGTATGTTCCTGGCTGCCTCATGGCAGTTGGCTCAGGCATATTGTGGTATTATTAGCAAGGCCGCTATTAATCCTTTTGCTTCTTTGCCTCTGTATACCCTGCTTGGTGCAATGCTTACAAGGTGTGATGCAAAAAAAATAAAAATATCATGGCCCTTATTGTTCTCCCCCAGGATTATAAACCCAAGAGACCAGGACGAACCTAGGAGATAGGTTGTCCAAAAGAAGAGGAGGGAATTGAAAGGGTTAATCTCAATACTATCTGCACCTAAGCTAACTTCTGCAGTTGTGGTTAAGCAGCTAGCAAAAAACCGCAATTGCAAGCTGGGAGCTACTTCCTCTTTGCAATTGCTTGAGCTCTGCAAACCAGGAACTGCTCTCTGCGCATGCTCTTTGCTGCAGTAACGCAAGAGAGGAGCACACGAACAAGGGAAGGAGGTGGGCTTAGCTAGCCAGATAGCTATATACCATATAAGGAAATAAGCTTAACCTTGCTAGCTGATTGGAGAATTTGAAGAGGTGGGAAGAGATGGGCAGACTCTCAGGTATAAAGATGCTTGTTTATTTGTATCTATGGGCCAGTCTTTTGGGAACGATCCCACTGGCCACCTCTGTGCACAGATTTCAATAAAACTTTTTTTCTCCAAAGAAGAATCTTTCCTGGTGCTTTTTGCTCTCTCTTCGGCCCTGGGGACGCAGGCAAACGATTCCCTGGCAAGGATAAGGCTTCAGCCTTCACAGTCTTATCTAAGCACCAGCCTGGTAGTCAATGAGAAACTGCAGGCAGGCAAGAGGGATGGATAACATCTAGGCTAGAAACCAAATGGGCTGCTCCCATAGCTCCTTAAGGCTGCTTGGCTAGTCCCCAGCAGGCTACTAACTTTTGCAAGCTTATTTGCAAGGCTGTTTTTAGTATTACTTGTGCAGTGGCTTTCTAATAGACTCCTTAATCAAAACTGAAGCGGAGGTGTTGCATGTACATAGTTGAAGGGGATGGAAGCGCAAGAAGCTGTTTGCAGCTCTAAAATTAGCTTTTCCACATGAATGAACACCAGGCATTCACTTATATGGTAGAAAGGAGGCGTGGAAATTTATTTATGAATGCCAGCAACATCGCCCCTCCTGTAACAGTGCTGCCAACTACAGGTCACTTACTTGTCCTAAAGAGGCTATTAGGAACTGGCTATTGCCTTTTTTGTAACATTATATTTATATATATTTAGGAGTGCCTTCTACCAACTTCACTTGGTCAGGCTGCTGCAGGTGATTCTGGATTGTATCAGCGCTGCCAGCCCCATGGACTGGTAACATCCAGACTGCATTGTTGCAACATGTTATAGGTAGAGAGGCCCTTGAAGCTGACCCAGAAGCTGCAGCCAGCACAAAACCCAGTGGCTGGGTTGCTCACTGGAGCAGAATATCACCATCACATTGTGCCACTGATAAAGGAACTGCACTGGCTGCCAATTGGCTAGGTTCAAGATACTGATATTGGTGTACCTATATAGCTGGGTACTGCAATACCTAAAATATCATTTGATCCTCTACATACCTAACTGATCACTGTGTTCTGTAGTAGAGGTATCAGTCTATCTGGCAGATATCAGTCTATCTGTAGGTCCATTCCAGAATCAGCCCTTTAGTCTGGCAGAACCAAACCTCTGGAACACCTTCAAATTGCTATCAGACAACTAACTGCTTCTTCTCTTGGCTTTTAGACCCCATATTAATTTTTTTAATAGCTGCTTTTATATGCACTTGCTTTTAACTGTTCTGTATCTTTCACTGTATTGTAAAATTGTTTCAAGATGCCTCATGTGATTCATAAATTAATTAAATATTTATTATATATACCTTTTTGCAAGTATATAGGAACCCATACTCAAATTACACACACACACGAAATTTTCACACTACTTCATTTTCAGCCTTGATGTTTGGAAAGCTTATATAAACAAGGACTAAAAACGTGTCAAAAGAATTGTTATAGAAGAATATAGTGATGTGTTCTAAATTATTATTTTTTAAATACTATAAATCCTCCAGTGAGAACGCATGGCTGAAGTTCAGGAAAGTGAAGGGGTGGTATTTGCCATGGGCTCGTATGAAAGGAAGAGCAGGGTACAAATTTAATCAAGAAACAAACAAACAATGTTAGTTATACTCATTTAACTACTTGAATCAATGGACTTCAGTGGAACTACTCTGAGTATGACTTAGTTGGATAACATCCAAGGAGTAAGAAGAGAAGAAAAGCCTGCTGAATCAGGCTAATGGCTCATCTGGCCCGGCATCCTGTTCTCAAACTGGTTAACCTGATGCCCATGGGAAGCATGCAAGAAGGGCGTGAGTTTAATAGCACTCTCTCCTCCTGCCATTCCCAGAAACTAGTATTCAGCAGCATTTATCTATCCCCTTTCTCCACGCCATGCATGATTTTATAAACTTCTATTGTGTCACCTCTTACTCCCATTTTTCCTCGGCTAAAAAGTCCCACGTGCTGCAACGTCTCCTCATAGAGGAGCTGCCCTATCCCCTTGATCATTTTGGTTGCCCATAATTAGATCTTTTCTAACCCTGCAATTTCCTTTTGCATGTGAGGCAACCAGAACTTTACACATTATTCCAAATGAGGTCACACCACAGATTTGTATAAGAGAAATGTTGTATCAGCAGTTTTGTTTTCAATTCCTTTCCCAATTATCTTTAGTATGGAATTTGCCCTTTTCACAGCTGCTGCACATGGGGTTGACATCCTCATTCACTATGGCCCCATGGTCTTGTTCCTGGTCAGTCACCTCCAGTTCAGAACCCATAAGCGTCTATGTGAATTTAAGATTATTGCTCTCACATGCATCACTTTACACTGTAGACAGCGAATTGTATTTGTCATTTTACCACCCATTCACTTGGTTTGGAGAGGTCCTTTGCAAGCTCTGCACAATCTTTTTAAACAATTTAGTACCGTCACAAAACTTGGTCATCTCACTCCTAACTCTGCATTGTTTTTAACAAGTTAAAAAGCACAAGTTCCAATACCAATCTTTCAGAAACTCCACCTTCTATCTTCTCCATTCAGAGAAATGTCCAGTTAACCCTACTCTGTTTCCTGCTATTTAACGTACTCCTGGTCTCCTCTTATTTTGTGTCATTTACAGCTGCCATTAAGATTTGTAGAAAAAGTACAGTAAACCAACAACACGCTAAAGATGCAATACTAACACAAGCCAGACAGGTTTTAACTACAAGCAGAATACCATATGACTTGTGTAAATATACACTGTAATAACAGTCATCATCCACTGTAATATAATTTATTCCAGAGTAAGCAACAAACAAAAATACAACGTAAGGATGCCGTTTTAGAGCTATCATCTGCTAATGTCCTTAAACCCTGCAAAATATTTATGCTTTAAATGAAACAGCCAACCTGCTCAGACCTGCTTCAACCTTTATCAATATAAAACAGCTGTTACAGGGGACTGGTTCAGTGTGGGAAACACAATATTTTACTTGTTCTGCTCTTCAAGGGCAAGTGATAGCAATATGCAGGCAGCCGTGATGATATGAGTGACAGTTTCACTTACAACTATTGATAATCAATACTAGTGTCAGTTTCCAGAACTCTGAAAGGTTTAATTCTAAACTATGTTTTAAGTGGTTCTGTGCAAACAGTAGGTTTTTTTTTTCAAAAACAGAACCATAAATGTTCCTATATTCATTGAGATCTAACTCCCCCAGCAACCTGTTTCCAAATATATTCGTTCATTCTCTCTCTCTCTCACACACACACACACACACACACACACACACACACACCACTTTCTCTATTCTCCTAAGTGTTCAGCTCCACAGGTTCTTACACTGTCACCAGTCTTCAACATACAATTTTCCCTTAAGGATAAATGGCACCCTTGAAGGAGTGTTCAAGGAGAGCAGGACATTGGCGCAGCCTCAGACCTCCTCCCTATTCTTCCTAAGGTGAGTAAGATTGTCCAAAAGCTAAAAACCTGGGGCAAGCTCCTCACCAAGATGTTTCCATATCAAAGGAATATACATTTCCTAGGGCTTACAACCCTCCCTTAATGCAACTATTTCCCCAAGTTCATGGAGAAAGCTTGGAGTTTCATCAGGGGGCTTATTATAATCAACAGCAAGCAAATCAGCAAAAGAGCTTTTCCATCATAGTGGTACATCACATAGGCAAGCTAAGGACAATAAGTCATTGTGTCACTGGATCAGAATGAGACAATGCAATGAATACTGTGGAGCAGAACATCGCATCCTGTGGCACTGTGAGCAGATTCATGATCCCACACTAGGGCAGCACCACTATGCTCTCAACAGGGGTGAGGTTACATAAAGGCCAGAAGCAGAACCCGCTACAACAGTGCAAAATTAAGTCCGAGCTTCTAATATGATTTAGCAGAATGTTGTTTATTTATTCAATTTCTATGCCACCCTCCATCCAAGGATCACAGAGAGGTTTACAATGTAAAAACACAAAAATACCTAACATAAAGGTAAAGGGACCCCTGACCATTACATCCAGTCATGGACGACTCTGGGGTTGCGGTGCTCATCTCGCTTTATTGGCCGAGGGAGCCGGCGTACAGCTTCCGGGTCATGTGGCCAGCATGACTAAGCCACTTCTGGAGAACCAGAGCAGCGCACGGAAACACTGTTTACCTTCCCGCCGGAGTGGTACCTATTTATCTACTTGCACTTGGACATGCTTTTGAACTGCTAGGTTAGCATGAGCAGGGACCAAGCAACCGGAGCTCACCCCATCGCAGGGATTCCAATCGCCAACCTTCCGATGAGCAAGACATAGTAACAAACAAAAACAATATCCCCACACACAGAGTTTAAAGGACCATAGATAGCAATTGTTTTATTTATTAAATTTCTATACTTGCTTTGTCACCAAATGCTTTATAACAAACTAGACCAACTGCTCTTCTACTGCAGCACAGTCTACCTAGAATGGAAGCAGCTTTTCTGGATTTCAGTTCTTTATTATTAAAACATCAATGACCACCTAACAGCAAGGTTACACCTGCAAGTGCACTATGTAAGTAGTACCTGACGCATAATTCAGCAGTAGGTATCTGAATCTAAATAAGAAAAATTAAACCAAATTTCTAGTCTTTATGGATGCAAATAAAAGCTTGGAAATGTGTGAGCAATGCCTGGTCTCGGATGGTCCCTCATGGGTTAATGCCCCAGGCACTAAAGAAAGCCCTCTATCATTCCATAATTCCAAAATATCCTGCTGTCCTGATCTTACTAGTCATTTAAACCCTATCTCCATGCAGCAGTCTTCCACCACCATATGCCTCACTGCAAGAGCGCCAATGCCACTGACTCTGTGAATCTTGCAAGGAGATGGAAATGTGCAGAATAAGGAGCTATACTGCAAATGTGCCACAAATACGTACATATTATATATTAATTCTTACTGCACATTCTGAGGCTCTTTAGAACAGAAGAAGTGAATGCAGACTATACACAGCCCTGCATATCAGACATTATGGAAAGATCAAGATTTTCCCAGTGACTAAGCCCCACTTCTTTAAATTATGGTAGCCTACCAATTATATTTTTTACAATGCAGAACTGTGACAATGAATCCAGTGAGTGTTAAACTGAAAGGATGGTACATTTCCAAGGATAAAAATTGTCACTGGTGTCATAATGAAAGACAGGGACTGCTCAGCTAGAAAGGTAAGGCAGCAGAGAGGACAGATGAGATCTGAAGGGAAAACGAAATCAAAACTGCAGCATGTGGTGGCTGACTGGGATTGGCAATGCAGGGTTTTCCACAGCAGTGTCTGCTTCACTTTTAAGAACAGCGAGATTCACGAGTACCATAGAAATTATACCACCAAACCAGCATCACTTTTTTTACAGCACAACCCCCAAGATAAAGCTGCCAATTAGTTAACTGAATCATACCTTACATTTTGCCTACACATATCTCATTAATAAAATCAGCTCTGTCAGATTTCAATTAAACCTGTACACCTAAGGATGCATATATATCAAGCACTAGAGCATGAACGTTTTATGCTTCCCATAAGCATGGTATAGGGAAATTGGATGTTGCTGGGATGCAATACACATATCTTATTAATGCAACTTCAATTTAAACAGCCCCTTCACCAATGACCAACTTAAACAAATATTCCTCACAACCCTTTCAACTTTATTTCATCATTTATACTGTTCAGTCACAGCAGCTAAGGATAAACCAGTGTTTCCCATCTATGTTATCCTAAAGCATTAAAAAAAATACTGTGGCCCAGAACCAAGACATGGGCACCTCTGCTTCAGAAGGGAAAATTCCCTTTTGCAGGACCATATTTAAGAAGCAGAAACTGGGGCAGTCTTTTTGGCAGATACTTCTACCAACAAAGAACCACCAGTTTAAACTCTGCTTCTTTGATCCATTGCTTCTGAGGTTTGTTTGCCAACATCCTCAGATATCTACTATCCCTTTTCAGAAATTCATTCAGCTATTTCCCAGTAACAATGGCATGCAAGCCCCAATATGCAAGTTGATCTCCCATCAGGGAGGTGGGAACTGGAACACACACCTGTGTATTTCAGCCCTCTGGAAGTTTCAGGCCATGACTGAATCAACACTACAGGTTTCCTCTTTTCCAACCTAGACTCTGATGTTTGACACTGAGCAAATGCTGCATGCTTGCCATTATTACCTATCCGCCAAACTCTGCAATACAAACTCTGACTCCAAGTACTCTGCAGTCATCACTACCTGCCATCCATCCTGAGCTCTGTGTTGCAATATAGACAAGCTGAACAAAATAACACAACACGATGGCCAATAACAATGGCACTAAACACTTTTTATAGACTAATACAAATAATCAGAAATTGCAACCAAAGTCTCTAAATCTTCTTCACCAGTCGCGGTAGAATAATTCAAAAGTTCAATATATACATAATCTGTCACCAAATATCGCTGGAACACAGTTTCCGGATAACAAATCTATTTCGTTCAATGCTTCATCAGCCAGACTTGTAAGAATTAATATGACAAGGATGCAATTTCTTAACAAGCTGAAATTACAATATAAATTCGATGAAACCTGCGTCTGTATAAGATAAAATGCATAATACAATATATACAACTAAGATACATACCCAATCTTACATGTAAGTAAATATAAACGCTGTAGAAAATATGCTCTGGATCAGTGCTCAGATGATACTGTAGTCACTGATGCTGGTAACAAATTGTAAAGCATATAATATAGTTAGCCACAGGTGAAACTAATATACTGTAAGGGAAATTAAAGACACAGCACAACATTAACAGCAAGAATGCCTGACAACCAGATGAAAACAGTACCCCATCCAGTCAGTGGATCATGGCAGATAATGCAATTAAATAAAACAATGAAAATCTAACTCAGAATTCAATCCCCCCAGATGAACAGAGTTGAACATGTAGATGAAACGGGTTTCCTGTTGGCGTAACCACCGTTCCAAATTTGGATGGGGTACTGTTTTCATCTGGTGTCCTGAGCTAAGAAATTGAGAGAGAACCTGGAGAATAAGCAAGTGTAAAGTGGGACAATAAATCCTCATATATTAATAGAGTCTGAACTGACAAGTGACGAAGCAGGGGAAAGACCTTGGGGTCAAAGTAGATAGCTCAGTGAAGATGTGGACCCCACTGTGCAGAAGCTGTGAAAAAGGCAAATTACATGTTAGGGATCATTAGGCTTTTTAGTTTAAAAAAAAAAGCAGTAAGGAGGGAAATGATAGATGTGTATACAGTTATGTAAGCTGTAGATAAAATTAACAGAGAGTGGTTTTTCTCTCTATCTCAGAACACTAGAAGCTGGGGACAGCCAATGCAAGCTTAATGTTGGAAGACGAAAGGAAGTACTTCACACCGTGCACTGTTAAACTATGGAATTCAATACCACAAAATGTGATCACGACGACTAAATGGGGTGGCTTTAAAATAAAACTAGGCAGATTTGTGTTTCTCAGTACAAGATGTCCATTACGGCAACCAAAACCATTTCTGTCGCAAAATTCTGCATAAAACCAGACTGGAAGGGATCTAGACAATGAGCTCCCATGCAGGTAAATTTGAAGCTGGGTAAACACAATACACAACTACCTAGCCTAAGACTCCAGTACTCAAGACTAGACAATTTCCCAGTCTGTTTGAGTAAAATGATAGCTTCATCACTGCCTTCTTGAGAACAGAAGGCATGGAACCTTCTCTCAAGGTTGCCCAGACAGATAATCTCAGCCTTCCTGTCTTTGTCAGCCAGGAAAGGGAAAGGATCAAGCATATCTCTCAAAGAATTTCGTCCATTTCCTCTAGTCAAACAAATAAAAGTAGGCATAGAAACCTGATAAAGACTGTGTTAAAGACACATTCAGCACACTCCACACACAACTGCAGTTCAAGTCCGAACAGATGTAAAAAAAATTATTCACAAAGTGCTTTGCAATCTCAACATAGACTCTGATGGCTCCTCCAACTTCCACTGCACGCCAAGTTGTAAAAGGCCCCTCGCCATTTGAAAAATCAATACAATGAGTAAGACAGTGCTAGGTGCTATCCAAATATCTATTTAAAATCCATAACTTTAAAGAATTTTAATGTCGCATATGTAAAATGGTATTTCCCCTAACATCAAAACACTGCACAACAACTTTTGAACACTGTATAGAAGTGTTCTGAACCACAGCTAAGCCCAATATTTGAAAGACCTGTATTTAAATAAAATAAGGAATACAAAACCTCCTATGAGTCTTCTGTGATCCCAACCCACCCACTGCATTTTGAGCAGACATAATAAATTTGGCTGCATCTCATATTGTGAATTACCAGAAGTAAAGT
This sequence comes from Podarcis raffonei, assembly GCF_027172205.1. NCBI lineage: Eukaryota > Metazoa > Chordata > Lepidosauria > Squamata > Lacertidae > Podarcis > Podarcis raffonei. The sequence goes on from NC_070602.1 coordinate 10,297,123, forward strand.
TGTCTTCCCCATTTTGCATCTGAAAGGCTTTACAGCAATACGCAATATCTGTCATGCAAACTCCAATGTTCTGTTGAGCACACATACTAGCTAGCACTATCTTGATTTATAAAGTGTTTGTGATAAAACTTACCATTCTAACTACTTCAGGGTAAGTCTGCTCTGTCAAACAGCCTCTGCTTATTGTAATGTAATCCACAAGTTCATTAAGAGTTGAGCGCTTGTATTCTTTCATTTTAAGATCAGAAAGTGTGTCCATGAAGTCAAAAATGACACAGCACTGCTGAAGTTTCTTTAGGAACAACTCAGGTTGCTCTGAAGTTGGAACGTCTGGAAAGGAAAAAAGGAAAGCCTGTGTTAGTCTTAACATTCCTGCATAAAACAAATCACGCTTCAAAAGAACAACAAAAGCAGCAATAGCCATTGAATATCTGTAAAAAAAGAAACCATATGAACAATTATGCTTTTCAGAGACTGGTATGTTGGATACTAAATCATCAACTAGTAATATATCCATGGTTTCATAAATAAGCCCAAGCAGGCAAAAGGCAATCTGGCAGCCTTAGTCTTACAGTAGAACCAAGTTCTTTAATTTCCATCTAGCGCCAGTAGAATATCACAAATAGCTCAAATAATAAAATAGCACTTTTTATTTATTCACAGGCATATTAAGACTGGGACCAAGAAACTGGCTCAAATTTTATTACAACAGTTGTCACTTGTATTTTCAACTAATAACATTATAATCTCTCCGAAGACTGCACAGAAATCTGGGAATGGGCAAGTTTAGCTTTCATTTAAAAAAATATTGCATATATTTGAGTTTATTCTGGATGAGAAAAGGCTTAAAAAAACCAACATTTTACTTTCCTAGTAGCATATCAGATGCACAAGTAAATCTTTTAAAAGCATAATACTACAACACTCAATGCTCTCCTCACCATACATGTGTAAGTATTTAATAGGTGGTTGTTGTTGTTGTTGTTGTTGTTGTTGTTGTTGTTGTTGTTACTACTACTACTACTACTACTACTACTACTACTACTACTATATTTATACCCTGCCCATCTGCCTGGGTTTCCCCAGCCACTCTGGGCGGCTCCCAACAGAATATTAAAAACATTATAAAGCATCAAACTTTAAAAACTTCCCTAAACAGGGCTGCCTTCAAGTGTCTTCTAAAAGTTGTGTAGCTCTTTATCTACTTGATATCTGATGGGAGGGTGTTCCACAGGGAGGGCGCCAATGCTGAGAAGGCCCTCTGCCTGGTTCCCTGTAACTTCACTTGAGGGAACCACCAGAAGACACTTGGAAGAGGACCTCAGTGTAAGTAATATGTATAATGCTTTAAACCGTATACAGGTGTGTGCCCCCCCCCCGCACATGATCAATTTGTGAATGTCTGCATATATGTGCGGGACTGGGAAATAAATAGATTTAAACCAGGAAATGGCAGGAGAGAGCTGGAGAGTCCTTGTGGCTCACAAGGAGACCCCTCCCAGAACCCAAAGAGGACTTCACTGAGGGTGAAGGAAGCCACAAAGAGATTGGGGGTGCAGCAGGGCTCTATTTAGGCTGCTCAGCCTCCCCGCCTAGCAGCTGACACACACAGCAGCGCAGCAGCCACTTTCCTGCACGTCCCCCAGCCTCCAGCTGCCCCAGAGAGGGGGGAGAGAGATGGAGAGCAGGAAAAGACAGCTTTTTAGAGGCTTTTTAGAGGGTGCTCTCGACTTAGGCGATTTTTGCTTATGCGCACAGGAGCCCATAACATAACCTGTGCATAAGCGGGGGGTGGACCTGTATACACAAGCCTTTTGGATTTATTACTTCATACTGAATCAATGTTTGACTCAAAATATTGTATGAAGGTAACCATGAATGTGGCAAGTCATCATAAATCTCCTCAGAACAGTTGACGGTTTCCATTTTATTCACAGTGGCAAGTTAGTTACGCTGTTACACATTTTCAAAGGAAGTGCATAAAATGTAGATTAATCTCAAGTACCCAGGGGGCTAATAATAATGGGCAAGTCACAAGAACAAACACAGAGCTTTATTTGAAGAGCAGACACCAAGCAAAGGAAAAGGATTTTTCCTCTACCCTGCAGTTTGATTAGGAGCAGCAGCTTTATTCACAATGTTTCAACAGCATCGCAAAACAAGGGGGGGAAACCCCAAAATTGTATTTTAAAGCAATGCTTCAACGGGTACACATTTTGCAGTCTTAAACAAGGCTGTTTATCTTCAGACTCTCACCCGATACATATAAAATAAGATGACAATTTTTGCTTTCTAGTAGGAAGTTCTGGATTCCAAATTTTAATTGGAAACAAAATTAAAATATATAGGAGTTTTGTGGCATAGTATATTTTTTCCATTCAACACCATGCATCTAATAATAGCCAAACCAAAACTTGAATGTCTGCTCCAAGCCTTGGCTTTGCATGCTCCTTCCTCCCCTTGCATGCTCCAGTTTCTTCCCTGACTGGACACAGGCAGCACGCCCACTCCAGACTGACCCACACTGATTGGTAGGCTTACATTTATGTCAGGCTCCACAATTCACATGCTGCAAGATAGGACAGCTATCACTGTCTCTGCTTCTCTACAGACACTGTCACTAAATAGGTTTACACTGTGAGTGCAAGAGTTGTGCTTTCCTGCATTAGGAGTTATTCCACTGCCCAATTCAATGTGTTGCTGCTTTAAGTGCTTTGTGACTGAGTCACAAACAGAAGAGAAAGAACATATAAAAACAACTGTAGAGCACTACTTTTAAGTAGATTTTTAGCTTTAAAAAAATCATGTATTGAGCAATCTTTCAACTTGTCTGGAACTTTTCTGCACGCCAGATGGTAAGCAAAAGAAACCGAGAAGGGGTGGATGAGGAGAGAAAAGCTAGGCATGATGAAATTTAACAGATTTATACAATGGAACCTTGGAAGCCGAACGCCTGTAAACTCGAACGTTTTGACTCCCAAATAATCGAAAACCGGAAGTGATTGCTTTGGTTTGTGAATGATTTCAGGAAGCCGAACGTTCAGCACAGCTTCAGATTGGACACTCTTGCAGCCAACTGGAAGTCGCACCTTGGAAGTCAAATGTTTTGGAAGTCGAACTAACTTCCGGAACAGATTCTGTTCGACTTCCAAGGTACGTCTGTACCAATGGTGACTCTGGCCCATGGGCAAAACGTGACCTGTGAGGTCCATTTCAGGAAGTCATGTCCCCCCACAACATCAAGTGTGGGATGGATAAGAATGGGAGTTTAAAGGAATGATCAGCAGCTTAATGTTTCTGGTTGCTCCCTGGACTGCTCCTTGGATCCAGCAAGTGTGCTCCCACCTGACTTATCAGCTGATGGGCGGATTGGAACGTGACTGCAACATCCCCACTCCCCATGTTTCTTCTTCAAACCATGGAAGTTTGAAGAAGTGGAGGACCTTTGAAGGTACACTCCCATCTGCCCATGAACTAATAAGCAGATTGGAGTATGCATTCAACAACACCCCCCACACCCCCACAAACTTCTTCAAACCTCAGCAGTTTGCTCCAGGGATGTGTACAAAGGACTTTAAATTAGCCGCACAAACAACCCCCACCCCACTTTTCATTCAAGCCAAAAAGAATTCTTGCAGAGGGTTGCTTAGAAGCCCCACAGTTCACTTCAATTGGGACTTTAAATAGAAGCACAATCTGATGTCATTATCAGCTCAGGTGGGCTGACAGGTGGGCACCCTTGTCAGAGGCAGGAGAGATAAAGACTTGGCCCTCTGCCCAGAAAAGGTTCCCCACCCCTGGATTAAACCAAGCTGGGTGAAAAACAAATTTCAAGGCTACTGGCACAAACAACAATAGCTGCTTCCACATTTTCAAATATTATAGTGAGTGGAAGAGCAGAAGATAAATGTGGCACATCAAAGCTGGTCCATGGGTACTCTGCCCTGCCTAGCAACTGTCGCCTGCAAAACTGCAGAAAGTCATTTATCAACGGATGCCTTAATTATTATAATCATTGATATTTATATCCTGCTCTTCTTCTCACTGAACACTTTGATTGACTAACAAAAAAAAGCAAAACAATAAAAAGAGCAGCATGTTTCAGCACTAGTGAGCCAAATAAAGCCATCTGCTAGACTTCGGCCTGGGACTGATGGTGCTTGCTCTCTGTGGCACATCTAAGGCCTTTTCAGTTGGATGCATCAGGATTTCTAGGAACCCTTAGAAGTGTCCTGCCTCTTTGAATGGGTTCTATATCCTTATTTACTAACAGGTTCTCAAGCTTAAGGCTGTCAAAAATTCGATATCCAGAAAAAGTGTCATAGAATCATAGGCCTGCAGAGTTGGAGGGGACCCAAGGGTCATGTAGTCCAACCCCTGCAATGCAGGACTGTCTTTTCTCTTCTGAATGAATGAGCTCAGTAGGATATTGTTTATTTAAAACATAAATATACTACTTTTCTTTCTGTTAGGGCTTTAGGGTGTTGTACAAACACTGGTAAAGGTAGGTAAAGGACCCCTGGATGGTTAAGTCCAGTCAAATTTGACTATGGGGTGCAACGCTCATCTCCGCTTTCAGACCGAGGGAGCCAGCGTTTGTCCGCAGAGGGCTTTTTCGGATCATGTGGCCAGCATGACTAAACTGCTTCTGGCACAACAGGACACCGTGACGGAAGCCAAAGCACTTTATCTACTTGTGCTGGTATGCTTTCAAACTGCTAGGTTGGCAGGAGCTGGGACAGAGCAATGGGAGCGCACCCCATCGTACGGATTCAAACTGCCAACCTTACAACCGGCACGCTCAAGAGGTTCGGTGGTTTAGACCACAGCACCACCTGCGTTTGCTGTACAACCATTATGTCACAATACAAGTAACGACAAAGGATAAAATCCTTAAAACAGAAAACTTAAATTTACAACAATTTAAGAAGCCTGGGTGATTAAGAACTTTTTTGTCTGGTAAAAAAACATTATAAAGGTAGACACCAGACAGGCCTATTTTACAAGTCTCTTTTATTGTTTAGAAGCATACCTCAGCTAAATAAGGTACCTGGAACAGAGTGTCTAACAGAACTTAGTGCACAGAAAGATTGCTATCGGGCTTTGACATGTGTTCTCGTCCAAAACATACCTAAAGCAGTTTAGGCTCCTTCATAATCCTGAAGTGCTTTCTCTGTGAGCTGAAATAGCAGAGCTTAAGTCAGCTGGCATTCAGCTGGATCTCAATTTCTGCAAGACACTTCGTAAGTCCTTCAACCTCTGCCTCTGGGTCAAAAGAGGCAATGCAGACTGAGGCTACTGAAGCTCATGTTAGCACAGCAATCTCCACACTATATGCAGGCACTTTGTGAAACTGTAGCAGGTCTCAGTTCTGGAGGAGCTGAGATCACCGATTAGGGAAGTACAAACACAAAGAATGAGTAGATATCACTCGTGTAACATGGCAGTTCTATAGCTCTCAAGAATCAATAGATGCAAAAATAGATAAAGCTGATAATGGCTTGGATACCAAGATAAATTAGTTTGTGGAAGGAAAGTTTCCCAGACTCTCTTTCCCAGCAGGCTCACTCCCAGCACACGGAATCAAGCCATTCTTATCCTCTGTACCCCAAATGCTGCATGGACCATCATGCAAATCAATCCATTAAACGATTTTCAGACTGTAAGCTGTAGAACAGGGGTAGGCAACCTAAGGCCCGGGGGCCGGATGCGGCCCAATCGCCATCTAAATCCGGCCCACGGACAATCCAGGAATCAGCGCATTTTTACATGAGTAGAATGTGCCCTTTTATTTAAAATGCATTTCTGGGTTATTTGTGGGGCATAGGAATTCGTTCATCCCCCCCCCAAATGCAGTCCGGCCCCCCACATGGTCTGAGGGACGGTGGACCGGCCCACGGCTGAATAAGGTTGCTGACCCCTGCTGTAGAACCTATTGCCACTGATGCAATTCAGCCCATTTACTTGTAACAAGAGGGCCACTATTATTGCCCCCAAAATAAATACAATATACTATTTCATATATATTGCCCTGTTGCCACCCTTTTCTGTCTCTCATATTGTCTGATTCTCATTCTCACTCCACTCAATATTCCATTCAAGACTCCCTTCCTCCATTTAAACTTCATTTGCAACAGATTCATGCTGAGCATGCGCAGGTCCACACCATTATGAAATTCTATTGAATAATACTGGTCACAAAAATGCCTCTAAAAAAACAACAAAAACCCAAACTACAAATATGTTACACTAGGTGTTCCTCTTGACCTAACAGTTTCCTAAATTTTTATTGCTGACTATTTTTTTAATTTTGGCTGCAAGCTCATTTGAGCAGTTCAAAAAGTGTAACATAAATATTTAGAACAAATACTATTTGCTGCAGTCTGCTTAATATTTTAGGTCTTTATTTCTCCCCCAATCACTTACATTCCTATATTCACTTTTCCTTTCACAGGATCTTTTTTGTCTCGCATTAGAGGATATCTCTCAAATCTTCACAGGAGAATGGATCAAAGGAAAGGTTTCAATTTTTTTCAAAACTGTGGTTAGGGTAGAGCCAAAGGTTTTTAAGACAACAGCATGAAGAAGCTCCAAACCCAGGTATTTATAGACTGTCATGAGACAAGATTAAAAAGCTGCCATACATTCTGCAGTTAGGGCATTATAAATCTAGTGCAAGAGATACCAGAAACGTTTGACCTTTCATGTCACTACAGCATTTCCCCCTTCCTTTCCCATTCTTGGGGGGGTTTTTTACCCCCATCTCAAATGCAATTCTAATTCCTTTTCAACTGCAGTCAACATATGCATTTTTATTTTTATTTTTTGTAGCAGAAGCCCAACACGGCTTTGAGATTGCTAATTTCACTTTAAATTTATTTCCCTCCATGCAACTATTTTCCTGGGTCGCCAAGTAGAAAGTAATGCAAAACATTCACTTCAAATATATGACTGTTTGCAGTAGGGATCTTTCTCATTAAGGCCCCCAGGTTAGCTTTATTTTATGTTCTGTTTTGATGTTATCGGTCACCAAGGGAACCAGATTAGCACATTCTGCTTTCTCAGTTTAGGGATATATATTTTTTAAATCCAAGGTTTTGATGCTGGCCTTGAAACCTGACACTCTACCAACACACTCCCGCTTCAATTCCAAGAACTACTTGTATCCTCTTCTGGTATCTTATTTCCTTCCTTATTTCAGGTGAAATAACACTGCAAATCCACTGTTGCTTTAAAATCTGACTCACCCAACTGTATACAATGTGCTTCTTCTCTCATGCAGCACTTTAATGGCACTTACTATTTTGAAATACAGTGGTACCTCGCAAGACGAAATTAATTCGTTCCGCGAGTTTTTTCTTCTTGCGAGTTTTTTGTCTTGCGAAGTACGGTTTCCCATAGGAATGCATTGAAAATCAATTAATGCGTTCCTATGGAAACCGCTTGCCGGGCTGGCGGTGCAGAGAAGGGCTTTTCTCCCCACCGCAAGCCTTCAGGACAGGTCCAGGAACAGAGGGGAAGGCGCGCTGCGCTTCTCCTCTGTTCCCGGAGCTTGTGGGGCTTGCGGTGAGGAGAAGGGCTTTCCTCCCCACCGCCAACATTCAGAACAGCATTCTGAATGTTGGCGGTGGGAAGGAAAACCCTCCTCCCACCGCAAGTCTTCAGGACAGGTCCAGGAACAGAGGGGAAGGCGCGTTGCGCTTCTCCTCTGTCCCCGGACCTGTTCTGAAGGCTGGCGGTCCACCGCCAGCCTTCAGAACAGCCATCCGAAGGCTGGCGCGGGGAGAAGGGCTCTCCGCCCCACCACCAGCCTTCAGAACAGCCATCCGAAGGCTGGCGGCGGGAGGAGGTCTCTCCGCCCCACCGCCAGCCTTCGGAGCAGCCTTCCGAAGGCTGGCGGCGGGAGGAAGTCTCTCCGCCCCACCGCCAGCCTTCGGAGCAGCCTTCCGAAGGCTGGCGGCGGGAGGAGGTCTCTCCGCCCCACCGCCAGCCTTCGGAGGAGCCTTCCGAAGCCTGGCGGGGGGAGGAGGTCTCTCCCCCCACCGCCAGCCTTCGGAGCAGCCTTCCGAAGCCTGGCGGGGGGAGGAGGTCTCTCCGCCCCACCGCCAGCCTTCGGAGGAGGTCCGAGGACAGTGGGGAAGACGCGCTGCGCTTCCCCGCTGTCCCCGGAGATTTCCCTATGGGCTTTCGTCTTGCGAAGGAAGCCCATAGGGAAATTCGTCTGGCAAAGCACCTCGAAAAACGGAAAACTCTTTCTTCTTGCGAGTTTTCCGTCTTGCGAGGCATGCGTCTTGCGAGGTACCACTGTATAGAGTAGTCATCAGTGACACAAGAACATGCCTTGTGTATCGATGGCAGTTCAAAATCTAAACCTTTTCAACAGTTTCCCCATCAAGAACAATTTTAAATATCTGGAAAGAAGTCTTAAAATGCAAGGCACAGGAATGCAGAAGTAACTTGCTAGATCACAAAGAACTCAACTTGACTCTTGCTCATCGCTTGTCTGTCCAAAATAACTGGGGGCATGCAACAATTTTTATCACCCTTAACATAATTAAAATGTGATTCTACTCCTTATCTTGACCCGCAATGACAAATCAGGCAGTCTCATCAATTAAAGCAAAATTGTTCTTTAAAAACTAGTCACTTAGAGTACTGACTGTGATTATTCTGTTATTCCATGAAAGAAGAAAAATTAGCACAAAAGTTACTCTCATGAAAAACTTAGGTTTTGCAGCCCTTGCTGTGGCAAGAAAAATAAGCTAAAAGTGTGTGGACAACACCTGGTAAAATCTCAGAATTGGAGGGGGGCGGGCAGGAAGGGTGTGAGTTAGCCAGGATTTACAGGGTATTTCCCTTCCCATTCCCTAAAGAGGGAGAGAAGAAAAACTGCACAATTGTCTTTTTAAGTTATTAATTTTTTTATGTTACCATCCAACAATTCCCCCTAGTTCCTCTTACTTGCCCTGAAATTAATTCCCTCCCCCCTATTAAAAATAATCAACTTTAATAAGATCACAGAATAAGAGATCATTCACAACTGACCAATGACTATTTTGCACAGGAATACTGTACAGGAAGCTACCTTATACCAAGTCACCTTATTTGTCTACCTAGCTAAGTATTGTCTACTCCGAGTGGCATCAGTTCCATGGGGGGTTCAGGCAAGAGACTTTCCCATCAGAGATTTAGATTTGGACCTTCTGCACACAAGGCATGCTTTATTTTTCTTTACTTACATGGACTGGAGTCAGCGGCCAAAAGGTGACTTTCCTACTGCACCTTATAGTCGAAAGAGCCCTTGAAAATGCTCTCTTGAGGATTGACAACTCCCCACGACACACACTTTTAAGTGAGATCTGTCCCTTCCCTGTCAGCCCCAGTCTATTCAACATGACCCCATATCCCTCAGGTAAGCATTGGGGTGGGAGGTCCTCTGGGGTTGGCAGGGAGAAAAGAGGGTGAAAAAGTCATCTTCCACCCACCCCTGTGGATCTACTCCCGTGTATATGTATACAGATCAGAGAATTCAGCTTCTCTTTACAACTTTTCAGTCAATTTGATGTGGTTGGTTTTGTTTCTAGCAAAGAGCACACACAGCCCTCCAATTCTGATATTCCAATCAATTGTATACACACCGGCTCACAAGCATGCGCACACTCATATAGGCTTGCAACGGAAACCGTACTTTCCTACTGAAAACACAAAAGAACACTAAAGTGCCCTGGTTTTTTTAAGTGTTTGTAAAGGGTCCAAGGTAATTTAGCTAGCAACTTAATTTATAGAGATTTTAATAGAGTGATGTTCAGAGTTCTTCTGATGCAACAGCTAAAGTCCCAATCAGAATCAGGTTGCCCAACTGACATTCTCTTTTAGTGAATAGAGTCACGGGGGCAAATAAAGAAGCAGCATAAAAACAGGATAATAAGTCCATGCATAAGCACGGATCACTGGAAAACTCCAATATCCTCCTCTGCTTTTTAAGAAGCCCAGACTACAATGGTCTAAAACAGGGGTCAGCAAACTTTTTCAGCAGGGGGCCGGTCCACTGACCCTCAGACCATGGGGAGGGCTGGACTATATTGGGGGGGGGGTTGAATTCCTATGCCCCACAAATAACCCAGAGATGCATTTTAAATAAAAGGACACATTCTACTCATGTAAAAGCATGCTGATTCCCGGACTGTCCGTGGGCCGGATTTAGAAAGCGATTGGGCCGGATCCGGGCCCCGGCCTTAGTTTGCCTACCCATGGTCTAAAATGTTTCCATAACCATAGGGATTAAAATCTTACCTTTGGAAAAATAAAACCAGAGCATCCTACATTCTGAACAGGGATGCATTTCATACCTGTATTGAGAGGGGCTTTTACTCAACGTCAACAGCTTTTGACACTACTGGTCACAGAATATTCCTAGACCAGCTCTGTAAGATGGGAATTGCGCTCTGTGGGAGTTTGGCTTCAGAGAGCAGCATCAGGGGACTGGCTGGCAATTGTGCTAAGGTACCCACAGGGTATCATCTTATCCCTCACACTGTTTACGATTTATATGAGGCCGGCGGGTGTGGTCATTAGGAGATTTGGAGAAAAAAGTCATCAGTAAGCTGATGACGCTCAACTCTGTGACATCCAAGTCAGGTGTGGCTGCACAAGCCCAGACCAGTGTCTGAACACAGTGTAGGGCTGGACAAAGGCCAATAAACTGGAGCTGAGTGGCAGCAGGACAGAGGCCTTGTAGGTGAGTGGCTCCACTGTCTAAGATTCAGGCCAGTTACTGGATGGGGTTACACTACCTCTGACGGAACACGTTTAAGGTTTTGCTGTTAGTATACAAACAACTACCTGTACCCAGGACCAGGTTACCTGAAGGGGGACACTCCTTGTGGTATCACACGTGCCAGAGGTCTGCTCTTTGACTATCTGCCTCATAAAGTCAGATAAGCATCAAAGATATGTACTTTTTGTCGTAATACACACACACACACACACACACACACGTATTTATATTTCTGCAGGCCTTCCCAAAAATCTATACACTCACTGGCTATGCCCATGCCACAATCACATTCCTCAATATTTAAAGGTTTGTTTTAAAAATCTAATAACCAATACTGCTCTGTACTTCTTCAAATTCAATGAAGCTTGCACACACAAGACCTAAAAATAGATTCAGGTAAATATCAACCTTTGCATTACAGGAGCAACACTAACTCTGCTTTAATGCTAGATAGGCACATGTTTTTCAATAATGTCTGAGAAGATAGGTATGTAATTTTCATAATACAGCTAACCTATACTGCCTTTTTTAATGTATCATTCAAATAAACTGCAGACAGATACTATCTTACTAGGTAACATTTACGTGACTGAATGCACAACCAAAATTCAAGAATAGTACTTTTAACACAAGACAAGTTATGTGTTCAGTATTAAAAGCATTTGAAGTCTAGCCATACAATGACAGGCTGTTGTACAGTTTCTCCCTCCTCCAGAATAACAATAAAGATGATAATAATGATGATTTTCTTTCTGGTTTAACATTTATTTTTATGAGGAATTTTAAATTAATTTTCAAAATAATAGCAATCTATTGCTGCACATGCTCTTGGGCTAAGCCCTGGAGGAAAGGTGTAACTTCTGGCTGAATTTTAGCTCCAATAATTGTTGTTGTTTAGTCATTTAGTTGTGTCCAAATCTTCCATGACCCCATGGACCAGAGCATGCCATGCACTCCACTGCTTCCCGCAGTTTGGTCAAACTCATGTTTGTAGCTTCGAGAACACTGTCCAACCATCTTGTCCTCCATCGTCCCCTTCTCCTTGTGCCCTCCATCTTTCCCAACATCAGGGTCTTTTCCAGGGAGTCCTCTTCTCATGAGGTGGCCAAAGTATTGGAGCCTCAGCTTCTGGATCTGTCCTTCCAATGAGCATTTAGGGCTGATTTCCTTCAGAATGGAGAGGTTTGATCTTCTTGCAGTCCATGGGACTCTCAAGAGTCTCCTCCAGCACCATAATTCAAAAGCATTAATTATTTGGCGATCAGCCTTCTTTATGATCCAGCTCTCACTTACATACATCACTACTGGGAAAACCATAGCTTTAACTATATGGACCTTTGTCAGCAAGGTGATGTCTCTGCTTTTTAAGATGCTGTCTAGGTTTGTCATCACTTTTCTCCCAAGAAGCAGGCATCTTTTAATTTCCAATAATAATACTCCTTAAATGGCCAATGAGTGTTTATGTAATCTTTCTATTAGTTTCACATGAAAATCTGGAAAGTTTGTATTACTATGGCATTTACAACTAGTGGCTAAAATAACGGCATTTCCCCTAATAGTTATGGAGAAGGAGGAGGAGGAGTTTGGATTTGATATCCCGTTTTATCACTACCCTAAGTAGTCTCAAAGCGGCTAACATTCTCCTTTCCCTTCCTCCCCCACAACAAACACTCTGTGAGGTGAGTGGGGCTGAGAGACTTCAAAGAAGTGTGACTGGCCCAAGGTCACCCAGCAGCTGCATGTGGAGGAGCGGAGACGCAAGATTACAAGTCTACCGCTCTTAACCACTATACCACACTGGCTTTATACATGGGTGGGTGAGCTCTTCCAAATTCACCTTGGATTTACCATGTTGCATCCCCTAAAAACCATACCCACCAAAACACACTCACCATCTTCCACTGTCTTAATTTAAAATGGCAGCAGCAACAGCTGGTGCACATGTTGAGAGGAGGGTGTTTGTAGCAGGTGCTTAGAAAATTCACATGACCCAAAATCCCCCAAGCACAGGTTACTTAGCATAGGCAAAGGGGCAGGGTGGAAGAAAGGAAACTACCGTCCTCTTTCTCACCTCCACTGTAGATTCTACCACAAATGAAAAAGTAAAGGGATATGATTGGGAAATACCTAGTTTTCCACATTGCAATATATTACCAGCTAACATGGCGATATCTCAATATATCATGATCCCTGAAATAAGGATGGAACTATGTAGAGACTAACAGTAGGGCTGGGTGATATCTGGTTGTCAACATTGTGATATATCACCAGCTAAACATCATGATATACTGATATATCACAATGCCTGAAATAAGAATGAAGCTATATAGAGGCACAGGCTGGCTTCACAGTATTTCCCACATGGTGATTTTTAGCTCACACACAAACACATAATGATTTCTGATATGTAGCCAGGTCAAAAGTTATGAAACTGATATCATGATATAGACTTCAAACCAGTTTTGGACGATATATTGATCTATCGCCGAGCCCTAGAAATGAGGTGTTTCGTGGGCTTGAGAAAATGGCAGAAGGCAGGAATTCTTCTCCAGATCAGACTTTGATCACATATCTGAGAAGAATTCAGGAGCTTTAAAAGTTCACCTCCTGTTTGAGTCAGCTTTTACAACCTCCCAAGTTTGTTTCTAAGCCTGGATCAGATGAATTGGATCATCTAGCAGCTTGACTATCTTTTCCTTGTGATTAGCAGCACACACAGGACGCCTTCATAAGAATGGAAAAATCATCATAAGCAGGAAAGACAGGCTGAGTGAGCTGTACTTGGGAGGACAAAACAGCAATCTAAGAGAACTGAATAATCCAAGAAAGCTCTGCAGAAGTCAGCAAGCCAGACAAGATACTCGAAGATGCATCTTCCTGAAATGCACTTTAAATATTCTGATTGAAAATTCTTTTCAAGACAGAAGCTATGGAACTTAGAATTTATTTAAAAATAACACAAATTTTAACCATGTTTATAAAATTATTTTAATGCATATATTTTAAACTTTCAAAAGGACCAACCCGGAGTTCCTTTTAAATCTCATACAGACACATCATCTCCAATATCCACAGGAAGAAACTGAAAGATGATCAGCAAAACCTTCAGGAGCTACCCAGAAGAAACAAACAGGTCAATCTTGCTCCTGCTGACCAAGAGTCCTGCTGGATCAGGCCAATAGCCTATCTATTCCAGCATCCTGTTCTCACTGTGGCCAACCAGATGCCTACAGGGATCCCACAAACAGAACATGAGCACAGTAGCACTCTCCAGCTTACAATTCCCAGCAGTTGGCGTTCAGAAGCATAAAACCTCGTATATTTGGAGGTAAATCTAGCCACAAGGGCTCTGTTTCTTACTGCTGCCTGCCTTGCTCCACACTTACCCACCTTAGCCAAAGCCTTTAGAGACTTTATCACCACACACTACTCTTCTTGTGTGCCAATCAGAAGCTATTCAGCTATAGTTATGTTTTCAATTCATCAGCATTCTGAGGAAGCCTAGAAGAAATATCAGGCCCCAAATTCCTAGGTTTGAATCACACACCACCTGATTAAGGTACTGGAATGATTAAAGCACCAAATATTTATGACTTAGTGCTATGGCTAACTTTTCCAGTCTGGTGACACAAGTGCGTTAGTAGTAGCCATCCAGCATAAGGAGATACAGGGAGGCTGAAACCTGCAATCAGGGAAGTGGTCAAATGCCTTAACCACAATCATGGCAGCTCTTGATTATTAGGCAGCATGTTAAAAGAAATTAATTTAATTATGACTGAGCACACAGTATCTGAAGGGAAAGTGCACCTATTCTGTATAAATCAGAAAGAACCTCATAAAGAGCTCTCTAAGGCTAAGGAGCTAAAATACATCAATTTATTGAGCTATATAAATTTGTGCCACAAAGGCAGGACAGAAAGCAAGCCCAAGATGATCCTCCTGGACTACTATCCCCATATGTTCTTTTCAAGAAGGAACAAACAAATGTGTGCATTTGGAGTTTTGCAATAAGACAAGATAATCTCTGCTAGCTTTGTCAAGTGACTTTTAAAAAGTGTTCTCTCTTTAAAGGCACTATTTGAAAGAGGATTTCTTTTCATTAATTAGATTGATGACTTCCTCCTCTCTTGGATGTGCAAATACACACCCTTGAATTAGCAATGACTGGAATGCAGATTTTCCATCTGGCCCATAACTTCCTTTCTCCACAGCACAGTAGCTCACCAATGGCCTCTTCACTGATTCAAGCAAAAACTTGGAGAAATAGCATTGAATACAGAATATATACAAGAATCCTTACAGAACTCTCAAAACTACAACCCACTGTACCTAGACAACCCCACAGTAGGGCTGAGTACAGAAGCTACAGCTTTAAAAATACCAACTGCCATGCTTTCCAGGCACAGGTCCATGATTTCAAGCTTCAGGTGTGAGCACTCTTTTTTTCACCCCAGAGCTTTCCCCGTGAAATCCCACTCTTTAAAGCTGAAGTGCAATAAACGGCAACTCAGGTTTTCCACGGATTGACGTTTGCTCAGATTCAGCAGTAAAGAGGTTTTCGCAGGCGAAGCTCCAGAATGAAACAAAGAGAGTTTTAAAGTGCGGACCTGTGCCACTGATTGGGCCTGATAAGCACTCATTTTGACTGCATTTGTCTCCAGTTGTGTTTAAGCCAGGGTGATCCACATGCGGCCCTCAAGGGCTTTTTTTTGGCAGCCATCAGCAATATTTGGGCCCTGACAGACTCCTAGAGTCCAGTCTCCTTCCCAAAAGCCTAGCTAGCACTTTACGTGACATACCTTTTCCTTGAGGAAGGAGGGCTCTAGGACCCTACCAGAGCCTCACATCTCCTTTCCAAAGCCTAGCGCCTCACCTACCCAGCTTTGGGAAGGCAGCAAAAGGGCTAGGGGAGCGTCACATTTTGGCCTCGCTCCCCCGATCCCCACGTGACAAGGCAGTATGAGGCTCATGGATTCCATGTCAAACTACTTTTGCTGCCCACTTGGTATAAAAAGTTGGACCGCACTGGTTTAAACAATACTTGTTTCATTACCCTAAGCTCTGGAGCATAAGGAAGAGCCACTTGGGCTCTAACAGGTCATCATGTTAACATGCTGGCTCATCTGCATATTCCAAAAATCTGTCAGGGCTACAGCAACTGTAACATCCATTATCAGTTAGAAAATCCCCAAGCATAGTTTGGAAACCAACTGGATCCATCAGATACCGGGGGGCAGACCTCCCTGATTGGTTGTACATCTCTGCAGAGGGGGAAAGCAGTTGAAACCCTAAATCTCAATAGGAGATGATCCATGCATGACAAGCTCCTGGTATTAATATCCCTTGCTCTCATATTACCTTCTTCCTGCCTGGTTCAGAAAACCAGATCCCGAGTGTGGCAGGCCACATGCTGCAGAATTGACAGCCTCAGCATGGATGCCTCAAATCTCCTAGAACCAACAGTATGGGAGTTCTCAAGACCATCTCTATTAGCTCGCCCAGTGGAGACTGCTGGGCAGCAAAGCAGATAGTAAACTAGCAGAATCTCTCATCTGTCCTGATTACCCAACATCAGGTTCAGATATACACTCAGGATGTGCACTCCAGCAGACAGAAGCCAGGAGAGAGACTTCCTACAGATACTGCAACTCTTCCTCCCTGACTCTCAAGTCTGCCATGAAGCCACGGAGAGTACCCAGATGGGCACTCTGAGTGAGACCAGCTCCACCCTACTAGCCCACCCAGTGCTCAGCAATGAACACCAGGTCAGCCTCCTCATCCAC
Organism: Podarcis raffonei; assembly: GCF_027172205.1. Classification (NCBI taxonomy): domain Eukaryota; kingdom Metazoa; phylum Chordata; class Lepidosauria; order Squamata; family Lacertidae; genus Podarcis; species Podarcis raffonei. The sequence continues at coordinate 10,313,683 of NC_070602.1, forward strand.
GATCAAATGGATAAGGGAAATCTTATTCAAAGCCAACCTGGCATTCAACAGCAGCACCCACAAACCTGAGAGCTGGCTGATATAACAACAGCAATCTTTCAGGTTGGAGAGGGGGCCTACACACAGCATTGCCACTACTTGTCTGTGCTGCGTGCCCCTTATCTGAAGGGACACAGGTGGCACTGTGGTCTAAACCACTGAGCCTCTTGGGCTTGCTGACTGGAAGGTCAGCAGTTTGAATCCATGCGATGGAATGAGCTCCTGTTGGTCTAGCCCAGCTTCTGCCAACATAGTAGTTCTAAAGCATACCAGTGCAAGTAGATAAATAGGTACCGCTGTGGCAGGAAGGTAAACAGCATTTCTGTGCACTCTGGCTTCCATCGTGGTGCCCGGTTGCGCCAGAAGTCATGTTGGCCACACGACCCAGAAAGCTGTCTGCAGACAAACGCTGGCTCCCTTGGCATGAAAAGCAATATGAGTGCCGCACCCTATAGTCGTCTTTGACTAGCTTTAACCATCCAGGTCCTTTACCTTTATGTTTTTATCTGGCTTGCCCCTCCTCCCACACCATACCTCCCCTTACCCAGAAGCACTGCAACTGCCCCCCATCCCACTCTCCCCAGTTGAGTGGGGAGGCACATCACTTGCCTTCCTCCCATGAACTTAACAATTTAAGCAACAAGCTAAGTTCCTAATTAGGCAAGAACCAGCTCCACAAGAGAGAAAGGGGGGAAACACACATACACAATACCCTTAATCTCAAGTATCAGGAAGGTAGCTGGCTATTGGGCCCCAACCCTCCCCTACCCGAAGTCACGCCCAACACGGCTGTCAGTCAAATCAACGGGGCATGCTCTCACCTGCCAAAATGTAAAGCCTATGTTCTCAGATGAGAAGGCAAGAAAAAAGTCTAGGAAGCACAACAGTGTGCGAGGCAGGAATGAGTAAACAGCTCATCTACTCCACTGATGGTTCCAGCTGTCACATCCATTTTTTAAAAAAACACCATTATGAAAGAAGAATCATATGATATTTCACCAAAGATGCTCATAAGGCTAGGCTCCAACAGCCGATATGTCTGTTAACACCATCCCTTCCTCTCCTGTGTATATACTTGGAGGTGAACACAGTACTTGCATGCATAAATTCATAATTAAGGAATGACTAATAAAAAATTACCTGTCACACAAACAGGATGACATACATTTCAATTAACCAATCATTCAACAGAAATGGCTTATGTTTCATAATCATATGCAACCTTGACTTCCTGCATATCCATTTTACTTACAAAGTTTGTTATTCAAACAGTAACAAGATGTCATAAGTTTCTTGTAAAAAAGAAACCCAACAACAACTGTTCAAAGTCTGAATTGTGGGAGTAGTAGAACCTCAGGAAGAATTTGGGGGAAATACTGTTCCATCTACAACCATTTTTTCATCCTCTGGACAGAATAACTTTTCCCTTTCTTGGGAAGACAAGGAGAACACAGTGGCAGCAAGAACAAGGTATGTCTGAATTATTAATACAAATATTCTCATATGGGAATGCAAATTATGTCATTTTCAATACGTGTGTAGCTTTAATGTGGGTCCAGAAATAGACCCCTAAGTAAATCAAAATCAATCTTTGTTTTACATCTCTGTCTCATTCTGCCTCCTTCCTTCTTCCCTCTTTACATCTGAAATCTTGAAAATAATTGTGAAATCTTTTGCCTATTTTGAAACAGAAATGCCTAATCCAAACATAAATTTATAAAGACAAATGTATTAGAAATGAAGTGGGGAAACAGCTGTTTACAATTTTCTGTACTTTTGTTACAGTAGACATGTTCTAGAAAGGAAAAAGCCAGCTACACCACACCACACATAACCTAACGCATCAATGTTTAGGTTCAAAAAGCTTATTTTATAATTCCACTTAGCCTGAACAAATACAGTCAAATTTTTTATTACCTTTGAAGAGTTCTTAACACAGCTAGCCACAGGGAAGAAAACTGACATGGCTTCATACAGGAGAATCATAGGCATGTTATGTTACTGTCTTCGTCAAATTTACAGAACAAACCCATGCCAAATACCATTTGTCTTTGTCAGAACATCTTCAACCCTTCTGTCACCCTCACATGTGTACAACACAGAATTCTTTCTAAGGTCTACATTTCTGCATATTAAACTAAGGGGAGGGGCTAAACCAGACAATTAAGTAACAAAAGATGACAAGATGAATATTGTAAGTTCTAGCCTCTGATTTCCAAGAGCAACAAAATCACAAACGTGTTATGTATTTAAACTTCCGAATATACTAACTGAAAGCACATTTTTTTAAAAAAAGACAAAGAAAAATGACACAAATGCAGTTCTTCTGGGATTTCTTTTAAAGGTTAGTGTTATTTTATTTACGTTTATCATTTTTTATTCTCAGATGTTTGCAGCTACATGTTTTCTATAGCATATGGATGGGCTGATAAGCCTACAGACTTGATCCGGCCTCCAAAGCTGCTTCTAGCGGCCTGCCAGCCCTCTGCCAATATCAGGCACTTCTTTGTACCTTGGAAAAGTCCCGCTTCTCCCTCTGGTGCTGCGTCACTGGTCTTAGAGGTTCAGGAAATAGCAAGGAGAGCTCCCTTCTTTTTCCCATGTTCTAAGAGCTTCTTGCAATCATGACACACCAGAAGGAGGTGTGCTTTGAGCACTTATAGAATCATAGAATCATAGAGTTGGAAGAGACCACAAGGGCCATCGAGTCCAACCCCCTGCCAAGCAGGAAACACCATCAGAGCACTCCTGACATATGGTTGTCAAGCCTCTGCTTAAAGACCTCCAAAGAAGGAGACGCCACCACACTCCTTGGCAGCAAATTCCACTGTCGAACAGCTCTTACTGTCAGGAAGTTCTTCCTAATGTTTAGGTGGAATCTTCTTTCTTGTAGTTTGGATCTATTGCTCCGCGTCCGCTTCTCTGGAGCAGCAGAAAACAACCTTTCTCCCTCCTCTATGTGACATCCTTTTATATATTTGAACATGGCTATCATATCACCCCTTAACCTCCTCTTCTCCAGGCTAAACATGCCCAGCTCCCTTAGCCGTTCCTCATAAGGCATCGTTTCCAGGCCTTTGACCATTTGGGTTGCCCTCCTCTGGACACGTTCCAGTTTGTCAGTGTCCTTCTTGAACTGTGGTGCCCAGAACTGGACACAGTACTCCAGGTGAGGTCTGACCAGAGCAGAATACAGTGGCACTATTACTTCCCTTGATCTAGATGCTATACTCCTATTGATGCAGCCCAGAATTGCATTGGCTTTTTTAGCTGCCGCGTCACACTGTTGGCTCATGTCAAGTCTGTGGTCAACCAAGACTCCTAGATCCTTTTCACATGTACTGCTCTCAAGCCAGGTGTCCCCCATCTTGTATTTGTGCCTCTCATTCTTTTTGCCCAAGTGCAATACTTTACATTTCTCCCTGTTAAAATTCATCTTGTTTGTTTTGGCCCAGTTCTCTAATCTGTCAAGGTCGTTTTGAAGTGTGATCCTGTCCTCTGGGGTGTTAGCCACCCCTCCCAGTTTGGTGTCATCTGCAAATTTGATCAGGATGCCCTTGAGTCCATCATCCAAGTCATTGATAAAGATGTTGAATAAGACAGGGCCCAAGACAGAACCCTGTGGCACCCCACTAGTCACTCTTCTCCAGGATGAAGAGGAACCATTGATGAGCACCCTTTGGGTTCGGTCAGTCAGCCAGTTACAAATCCACTGAGTGGTAGCATAGTCAAGATCGCATTTTACCAGCTTCTTTACACTTCTCTTGCATTACTGGGTGAAGAGGAGAAGGCTGGGCTGGCTGCTTTTCTTCCTCATTGCAGCACTTGGCTAGGAGCAGAAGTACCTCTTCCTAGCCCAGTGTTTGCGGGGAGGGAATTTGGTATGTATGAGAGCATGGCAAGGTTGACTGTCCATATGCCAGAATTAACAGGGTTGGTTCACCCTCAGGGTGACTCTCAGGCTGAAAAGGATTACCCACCCAGCGCCCAAGGAAAGGAATCAGTTTTCCTTATCCAAGATAGACAGAAAGGAGGAAGTGCTTCAGTTCTCCTGCTGGTCTACCCCATATAACTGCTCTGAGAAACAATGTGTTGGGGGTTAACATTCTCTTACAACCTCAAATCATATCAGCACAATGGTGAGAACTATCACTTATGAACGATTACACTGAATTAGCAACATGTGAAAATACCAGGGTGAATAAAAATCAATGTTTTTAAAAAGAAATATGTTGTTTTTTATTCATGAGGAAATAAGGATTTGTTTTTAATTATGTAGCATGAGGCTTTATATGCAACGTTTAAAAATGTTGGTAAACGAATTCCATTAATCCGTTCACAATGTCATGCTCTTCCAGAGGTTTCTGTAAGATTATTTGGGGCAGTTTCTCTAATGAGAAGATATTACCACAGATGCTTGTTTTTGCAGTTCTCAAAAGTGTGAATTTGTGTCTGCAGAGATAACAAGCCTTTTCTTCACAGGAAAAATGTTATAAAATAAACATACAGAGTTGAGGTGGGGGGGGAACCCTTAATCCCATTGTTCCTTTGCAAATTTATATACAGAGAATCAACCCCATACCTCTGAAATGCCAAGTTCCAAGAGGTTCAACGAATAGATTGTTTGGAGTGGAATAGAGCTGCACAAGTAGCTAAAAGTGTGAAAGAAGTAAAAATGAAAGTGCAACCTTGTAAGCAGAATACGCAACAAGCCTTGGGAACTTTGTGTAATACAGTGGTACCTCGGGTTACATATGCTTCAGGTTACATACGCTTCAGGTTACAGACTCCGCTAACCCAGAAATAGTGCTTCAGGTTAAGAACTTTGATTCAGGATGAGTACAGAAATTGTGCTCCGGCGGCGCGACAGCCCCATTAGCTAAAGTGGTGCTTCAGGTTAAGAACAGTTTCAGGTTAAGTACGGACCTCCGGAACGAATTAAGTACTTAACCCGAGGTACCACTGTAATTGTGCAAGTCAGTTGCATGTCTGTGCAACTCAGACTTGAGGCAAGTGCTGAAGGCACTTCAGGGCTGGCAACCTCTTCCCAATCCTACTGGGATCCAACAACTGCACTAACACTTAACTTTACAGAATAGGCACCTGAATGTAGAAGCAAATCCAAAGGGGTGGTGGAACAGTAACTGGGATCTGTAAGTCTTTGGCGAGGCCTTCAAGTGCTTGCCAGTCAACTAATAAGAGTTCACTGGTTCCAGGCCCTTCTTCCCAGGGCTTGCCTGACATTGTCCAAACAATAAAGTCTCTAACCACATCAGTTAACAAGCATGGATACACGTGCTATAATGTTAGTGTTTTAGTTAAATAAATTGTTTAAATTGTTATTAAGAAAATGATTATTCATTTTTCTCCTTCCAATACAGCAGAAATGTTGTCAAATTATAAAGTTAACTTATTAAACCTCACAGTAATTTCATAATTCTCTGTCTATGTAGTTCTAACAGCATAACCAAATCAGTAATTTTTGATATAACTGTAAAAACTAGTCTGAAAATTTATTATTCCAAAAATGAAACCTTCATCTGGTTGTAAATATTAAGATGATGATTTAAATCAAGTCTTACTGACTAGTGGTTTAAATTGTGATTTAAATCGATTTGATTTAAATCAAATCCACCTTGGAAAATACTTTAGAAGATGTGATGATACAAATAATTCCACAGCATGAGCTGATTAATAGGGAAAAGCAGGAGCACGAGAGGCACAGGTGGGAAGGAGAGGAGAAGAGGAGCCCAATGAGCGGCAAAGGCAGGTGGAAAGAGACAAAGCTCTGGCTCTTTCCCTCTCAACCTGCTGCAGCCACTGAAACCTTCAGTTCACTCAGGGACTGGTCAGGCTGCCTCTGCTCTGGCCGAATGCCATAGCAAACAGAGTGCTCCAGAACACCCTCTATAATCCTTGATTATGGGCAGGGTTTAATTCATACTAGAGCTCACTCCTGACATCTGTTTTCAATGTCAATGACCAATCCCTGGAACACATAAAAAAGAATAAAAGATATTTTCTGCATTAAAACACTACCTATGCCCTGGTCACATTGTAGCTGCTGGAATTTCCCAGTTTTTACCCCCCACTCCATCGCTCCTTTTCCCCATCAGTTCAGCCTTGACATTTTCATTCACTCCTACTGACATATGTGTTCCAAACTGGATTTTCTGCCTCCTACGCTTTACCTGGCTCTTTAAAAAATCCTCATTAAGGAAAAAATTATCATGCCCTCCTAAGCTTCCAAAACAGTCCAGTCTTTCAGGTGTCTGGAAAGCCTGTGAATATATCTTACTCTTCCATCTTCCCTCCTAATTGCAAGTCCTACTTTTCTCCCTTCCGGATCTCCAACTCAACTCTCTCATTAAAAAATAGCACGGCTGTGTTGCCAAATGGGCAGCACTTTCTTACAAAAATAAAAGGTTAATGGCTTTGACATACATTACTTCTTTGAAAAACATTTTTTTTAAATCATATAAGCCTAAAACTAACAGTGCAGCAAACAGTGTTAACAAATAGGAATATCAGTCACAACCAAGGCTTTTCCATGATTCCTCAATGAGTACAACCAGACATGTGAAACAGTCCTTAGGCACAAACCTGAATAGAAGGATGATTGTGGGAGAAGTTGATCCTGCTGCATATTAAAATCATTTTCAAGTTTTTAATCTAATTCCAACATTTCTGTGTTCAGAGCCATTCTTACACACAATGTCCCTTAAAGACATTTCTGTCCATACCTTCAACTCATCAAAGGCACCTGACTTCTTCCAACATTCCACACCTCAAGAACAAGCGTGATTCCCACATCCAGCAGGTTCTGCTAGCTGACTATTATGAAAGATTCCTCAACAGAAGCTTTAACAGGGTTAGAGATTTATTCATCTTTTTCAAGTTTGTCCACAACAACCTTCCCCAACCTAGAGCCCTTGAGTTGTTTTGGACTGCAATTCAGTCTGAGCCACCATAGTCAATGGTCAGGGATGATGGGAGTTGTAGTCCAAAATACTTTATCACAGACTTAAGACTTAAATATTAAATCTAAAGAGCTGTACATTTTACATAGTAAGCAACATTTGCTTCATCATTAAGAAGTCAACAAAGGGGGTATACTGCACATTTCTCTAACATATATACTTCTCCAACATGTATATATACAACATATAACTAATTTAAAAATACTAACCTCGTGTAAGTGTTTTAGGCACGATTCAAAGGTTAAAAAACATGTCACACTCTAGTGGCTGAATTTAATCACTACAACTAAAGAAGATGATTTTAAAACCTTGAAAGGGGCAAAGGTTGTGGAATTAAGAAAGAAAAGTGGTAAGAGGCAACAGGGAAAGAGAGGAAAATAAAAAGGGATTACAACTAATGCCATAATCCTAAATAATAATTACCATTTGAACCATATAGCACAAACTGAAATGTAGGAATGTCCAACTGATGTCTCTAAATTAGCCATCAAATATGATTAATAGATTTCTCTTGAAGGGAGAGGGAAGGTATTCCCTGTATTTTATAGTTAAGTAAATTGCTCTGATAAATTGCTCTGATAAATTGCTTGCTTTGCTGAGTTTGGAAGAGGCCCACTTCCTCTTTCTGCCGGCTAGCAGGGAGGCCCATTTCCTTTTTTCCTCTCAGCTAAGCAGAAATTGCAGTTGCTTGCTATATATTTGGCCAGACGGTCGTTTCTTTTTTTTTTGCACATGCTTCCTGCTGCAGAAACGCAAGAGACAAGGAGCACACAAACAGGGGAGGGAGGGGGCTTAGCTAGCCAAATACCTATATGCCAAATAAGGAAATAAGTTGAAAGCTTGCCAGTTGATTGGAGAAGGTTTTGGGGGAGTTTAAGAAAGGAAGGGTGTTTTCTAACTATAAGAGAGTTTGCTGATGTGTACTTTGGTGCAGCCAGTTTTGCAGAAGCTATTCTGCTGGTTGCCCCAGCATGCTGTTTTTCCAAATAAATCTCTTTTCTCCGACCAAGACGTCTCTGGAGTAGTTTTTCCCCTCTGCCCACGGGGTCAGGCGGACCGCTGGACCCTCCAGGGTTAAAGATAAGGCTTCACTCTTGCCAGACAGTATATTGTGGTTCTACTGTTGTCCTATACAACTCAGCCCACAATGCATGATTAAGTGTGTTTTCCCCACCTCACCAATCCTCTGGAGAGGCTTTCCTGGGAATTGGGAAGAATGGAAAGTTTTGTTGCCCAAATTTGTCAACCACTCACACAGTGTTGGCTAATTCCCAATGACTAAATGTTTTTATCTTGCCAGCCACTGTGACACAACTCAACCTTTGTCAGAAAATCATCAACAACAACAGCTTCATGCCTGAACATCAGGTTATGGATACACAAATCAGCTGCTATTCTTATCCCAATATTTAAAGATCACATTCTTGAAAGAATCTGATTCAGTTCCTGCCTTCTGCTTCATGTACAACTGGGAACTGCTACAATCCACCTCCCCAAAAATAATCAAGAGTAGCCGAAGGGATATAGCCCAGTGGTTGAGCACCCACCTTGCATGCAGAAGGTCCAAGATTAAATCCCCAGCATCTCCAGGTAGGGCTGGGAGGAATGGCTGTTTGAAATCCTGGAGAGTCGCAGCTAATGAATGTAGGCACTACTGAGCTAGATGGATCCAATAGTCTGACTCAGTATAAGGCAGCTTGCTGCCTTCCTAACATCATTTCTTTCTGGACTTAAGAGAGGCAGAAATGAAACACAGCCTACTGATTATATGGTTCCCCATCCATTTATCTTACTCCTAAGTCCCCTACCGGGGTGTATGAGGGGTTAGGTGAGGAGTACTACCTCTTTACAGGAGGCAGTGGAAGACAGGAGTCACAAAGTGTCGGACACGACTAAACAACAACTACCTCTAGTGAAGGATGCGTCATGTTCCTTCTGGGGTAGACTGTCCACCTTTGGTCCCTGCCCTGAACTCAGAACGTCAGCATGTGACGGAGGCCATACTCCAGGTAATGACTTCTACTGGCCAGCTAAACCAGATGAGGGTAGCCAATGGCTCTCAAACCCTTGATGAGTTAGGAACTTCCCCTGCTCCAGCGGATTGAGTGGATGACACCAATAATGGGTCAAATGGTCAATAAGGCAGTTTCTGCACATGCTGTAGAGCAGGCATGGTCAAACTCGGCCCTCCAGCTGTTTTGGGACTACAATTCCCATCATCCCTGACCACTGGTCCTCTTAGCTAGGGGATGATGGGAGTTGTAGTCCCAAAACAGCTGGTGGGCCAAGTTTGGCCATCACTGCTGTAGAGGGAAGTGAGGGGCAAGTGGGGTTTGTCAACCTGGGAAAGTAGCCTATCTAGAAGGAAGACTCTGATCTGAAACTTCCACTTCTTTGCAGGCTATCTTCGGGAGAAGAAAGGGCTAGGGAGTAAACCCTACACAAACCCAGAGTGCAGTCCCTAAGGTAGTTGGATGGTGCCTTGTACACCTCCTTTCAGCAGCTCTTGCAGCCAAGCTGGTACCAAACGTATTGCTCTGCTTTCCTTTGGACCACATCAGTGAAGCCAAGAGTGGAGTCTTGTACTCTACGCAGCCCAGGACATCAATACACACTGCTCAGGATTATGCCCGGGGAAGTCACTGTTGGAACACATCTAGGGGGCACCCACAGCCCCCGGACTGCGACAAACCTCCCCGGGCAGCTTCCTTGTAGAGCACAGCACATGAGGCCCGGCATGCAGCAGAGAAACATATCCAATGATATATGCACACTCAAACAGCAGAGTAAAGAAGGAACGCTGTGGCTATGAGGTGTGGCATTTTAAGAAACTTCAGTTCTGCTAACGCTCCGGAGGTGCATCTCATTGTCTCTCAAGACAGATGAATGCCAACAACAAGTCCCCCAAAAACTGTACTCTAATTACCCATATGTATGAGCCCAATTCAGGCATCACATTTCCTACTCTCCACTTACTTCCATAGTATACTACAACCATATTCTGCAAACTCACGAACCACGATGTGAAATCATGCATTGGAAATCCTGCTTAGCGGTTACCCAACTCAGGCGTCAGAGAAAATCATGAGCCAACCATGGTATTATAGGAATTTCAAATCTTCAAAACATATATGATCTTAGAAACAGCAAGGTCTGAAAGGATCATTTGTGGTGCTTTTTTATTTGGCTTGCAGTTTTCAAAGGATATGCCATCATCACATTTTAAAGCTTATCTTTGCAAGCATGACAGCTTTTAAATGAAAGCTGGGATTCCCAGGATTCTAACAGGGTCTGTGAGCCACACAGAATGCATCAGAAAACCAGCCAGAGAAGCAGTAAAACTGTTGGATGACAAGGTTTAAAAAGGAATGCTGAAAGAAAAGGAAACTGTAGAGAAACGAAATGAATTCTTTTGCACAAGTCACTGCAAAAAATGTTAGAGACATACACATTCCTGAATCGTTTTCAGGGAGTACATTTGAAGAACTATGTTAAATGGAGGTGAGAGGATGCCATTTTAGAAATGATTGACAAATTAAAAAGTAGTTAGTCTCTTAGTCCAGGTGGCATTCAGCCAAGAGTTCTTAAACTCAAAAATGAAATTGATTTACGTATTTCAGTTAAAAAGCTGGCAAAGTCCTTATCAGAAGTGATTGGAAGGCAGCCAACACAACACTGATTTGTGTGTTTTTTTTAAAATCCAGATGAATCTAGGAAACGACAGGCCCTGTGAGCCTAGTGATGTTCCAGTTATATTGCTGGGAAGCATTATTAAAGCTAAAGAAAGGATCAGAATGGCTTCTGAAAAGGGACATTTTGCCTCACCAACCTTTTAGAATTTGTTGAGAGTGTCAACAAACTTTTAGATGTGGTTAGTGGTAGACATTATATATTTGGGTTTTCAAATGGTTTTTAACAAAATTCCTCCCCAAAGGCACCTAAGAAACTTTGTACAGGCATATCTTGAAGATATTGCAGGTTCGGTTCCAGACCACTGCAGTAAAGCGAATATCGCAATACAGCAAGTCACACCTTTTTGTTTGTTTGTTTCCCAGTGCATCTAAAAGTTATGTTTACACTATATTGCAGTCTATTAAACCAGTCCCACCTCCCTGGCTGCAGGGGCAGGAGGGGGAAATCCAGCTTCAGCCCTAGCCAGCTCCATCCTTGTGGCCAGAAGAGGGGCGGGGAGGCTGCAGGGGGCTTCCTTCCCCTGGAAGTGGCTGGGCTGCCTGCCCCTGAACCCACGTCTTTGTAAGGAGCAATATGGGCGAAGCACAATAAAGTGGGGCACAATAAAATGAGGTATGCATGGAAGAAGATGGCAAGTTGTGATATGAATTGTGTGAAATCAGTAAACTGGTTTAAAAACAAGAAGCAGAGAACTGCAAAAACTGGGCTGTTTCCATTGGAACCAGTGTAACTTAATATTCATAAGTGAGAATGAGTCACGGGTGAATACTGAGGCCATCCAATCAGCAGTGGATACTTCAAACCATGTGAAAAGGCAAAAGAATGGCAGGTGAGATTCAAAGTATAGAACATGGGAAAATAAATCATAACTTTCCTCCAAAGAAGGGCTGAAAGGGTAGCACCTTACTACTTAAAGGATTCATAAGAGGGGCTTATACAATTAGTTTTGGCAAAACTGAAGGGATAAATGAACTTCTAACACCAGAAAATTCACTTATCCAATGAATATAGATGTTGAATAAACTAAGGATGCGCGCGCGCACACACACACACACACACACAGTATTTCTTCCCACAATACTTGTGGAATTCATCATCAAAAGGTAGCCAGTAACATACTTGTAAGTATCCTCCAGACTGACCAGCCACAGATTCCCCTTTACTCCTTTGGTTTCCAAATTAGTGCAGCCGGTAGGTATATTTCGGGGGACTCACATCACTGAACTCTTTTGTACCTCAAGAGCATCAAATTCTTCACAAAAAGTTTTGAACAGGAAATTTCAAAATATGGCTGTGGACTCTCCTTCCTTGGAGGTTTTTAAGCAGAGGTTGGATGACCATCTGTCATGGATGCTTTAGCTGAGATTCCTGTATTGCAGGGGGCTGGACTAGATGACCCTTGGGGTACCTTCCAGCTCTATAATTCTATGATTCTATGTACCAATTGGCTATATTCCCAAGCATGCCGACTGCAATGTGAACTTTAATGAACTTTAATGTTTAGCCTTAGTATGGCTTCTATATGACTTTTATCTGCCCTAGATATTCCTAAACACCTGTTGGGTTTAATCTGCAAGGAGAAAACAGCATTATAGCACAATTGAAAGTTGATTAATCCCTGGTAGTTATTCTCATATTTTTACCTTTATTTCCACCAATTTAAGCAAACATTTTAACAGCTGTTGTCTATGTGATGTTTTGCCTTAATTCCACTATGTTTTCTCGTTTTTGCTCTGTTGAGATTGTTATTATGTCATTGTTATTAGACCATTTGTGTACTCTCTGACATATTCTATAAATATAAACATATTCTATAAATATAAACAAACAAAAACCCTTTTTATACTATAAAGTGCCCTGTGATCTTTGGATGAAGGGTGATTTATAAATTTAATTAATAAATAATAACAACAGTAATAAAAATAATAAAATTGTGCATTCAATGAAACATAATGCAAAAAATGGCCCATAAATGTGGGACATTAATGAGCTAATAATGTGAGCCATCAAGCCCAGAATACTTGAGGGAAATACTTTATGCCCATCCTGCCTACCTCTAAGATCATCAGGTGGGGCCCAAATGTATACTTCCCTCTGCTCAAATTTGAAAAAATCTGCAGGGGTGCAGAACACATTGTCTTCTATTGCTGTGAAACTGCCCTTGATAGATGCATTATTTAGGTACTATTGATATGGTATGATACGGTATTCAATGGTGTGGTTTGTTTCAGCTTCACTGCTACCTTGGAACAGGATGGCAACCACTCGTAACATCCAGGCAGAATGACAGAGCTGGAAGAGACCTTGAAACTAGTTATCTGGGCCCATCTCAATCTGGCTTCAGGTGAGCATTTGTCGCTGAAAGAGTGTTGATGGGCGACCTTTGAAAGGAGAGACATGGGGGAGTGTGATTTTCCTGAATTGCTTGGTGGCTTTGGGTACCATTGATCATGGCATCTTGCTGGACTGGCTCTGCAGGTTGGGAGCAAGAAGCATAGTGTCAAGGTGGTTCTGCTCATACCTGCAGGGTCAGCTGCAGAAAGCTCACTGTAGGATTTCAGCATGAGCGTTGTGTGGTTTTGCAAGGTTCCATCCCCCAAGCCCAATGCTTTTATGAAGTGACTCTGGAAGGCCATCCAAGCGTTTGGAGTTTGGTGCTATCAGTGTGCTGATGACACTCAGCTCTATTTCTCCCCGTCATCAGTCTGCTGAGAATGGGGCAGGTACTGAACCATTGTCTGGATTTGGTACCAAAATGAGTGAAACTGAATCGTGTTGTTCCTCCTATACCAGACAGGTTGCACCTACCATGAGAGAACTAGAGGTTCCTGGGTGGGGATAGATTAGTTACAGTGCTTCATAATCTGGTAATTTCCACATGAATTACTGTGATAATGTTGTTGAACATGAAGTTGCCCTTGAAAATAATCTGAAACACTTGCAGAGAGAATTTGGCTACAATAATTGTCTGATGTGGATATATGAAGCACTGTCACCCTGGGCTCCAATGGGAGGAAGGAAAGGATAGAAATTTAATAAAGGAATTATTAGTCCTATTCTTCAAGAATGATGCTGGTTGTCTGTATCCATCTGGGCCCAATTCAAGTTCTGGGGCTCATGCTTAGTCTTTCAAGGGGCACTAGAAGATGCACCAAGGAATGTTATGGAAAAGCCTCACTATGCAAGCAGAGTTCTGTTTGCACTTCTCTGGCTCCAACCAAGCAGCTAGAAAAGATACGGAGCTGAAATCCTATACACACTTAACTGGGAATATGTCCCACTGAACTCAGTAGGACTTACAAAAGTAAGTGGACATGCACAGAACCTATATAAAAAAAACCTAATGTAAAGTATATTAAAAAATAATTTAGTAGCATTTGTTCAGGAATTTTAGCATTAGTGAACAGATATTTCACAAGAGACAAATTCAGAAATGCATGAAAGATAGCTATAAGAATATGAACTATTTCTCTACAAGATGAGAGAACATCCTGAAGCAGTGTGTTATTTTTTGGAATACAAGGTTCAAATAGGGATGAATCCCCCAGTTCAATAAACTACCTCTGACATTAACTTTTCAGTCTACATAATAATTCCTGTTCCTGACACAATTATTAGTCCTTTAATTACCCAGAGTTCCACCTAAATCAATGATGTTCTGGCAGGAGGTCAAAAGCGCCACCTGTGCCGATCCATATTCAGACTAGCATGATAGCATTAAGAGGCAAATTACTACCACCCCCCTGAGTAGTTGTACAACTTACCTAGTGAGTAAATCACAGCCCTAACTTCAAGAGCTGTTTGAGTGCCATTCACAACTGCTCCCTGCAGGTTCCCCCTTAACAAACGGTCTACCTATACAACATTCTGCTTTGGAAAGTTTCCTGTGCCGTAATCTGTGGTTCTCAAACTTTGGCACACAGACTCTCCTTCCAGACCTGCAGACCAACAATGCATTTCCATCACAACCTTTTATCATGTATTTACCAATCGCCTTTAAATATATTGTCAAAGTTTAAATCTATCACAATCCACTACACTTGCTAACAGAGGAAAGAAAAATGGTTTTTATTAACAAGTTGAAGTTTATAATCTGCTCTGGTCAGATGAAAGGCAAGCAGGTAAAATGGGACTATTTCCATGCATCTACCAGGGAGTGCAGATGTCTAAATCTGTGATACTAATGCCCAATGTCTTCAAGGCTCACTTTTGCATCGCAGCCTGGGGCTTCATGGAACCATGGGTTGTTTCTGAGTATAGGACAAATATTCCTAGAGCCCTCTCGCAGCCTGCCCATTCTTTCTTCTTGTCATTATCCAATGTCATCTGTCTGTCTTCTCCACCAACCCTCCAAGTTGCAAACTCCTGCTCTTCGTGTTACTCAGATAATCCATTACAAGAAAGGTTGCATTACACAAGTCATTACTTCCTAAGCATTTGTCTCTTCCCTCAATTTCTTCCTATATGTATCAAATCTACCTCCCTTATTTTATAAACAAAGCCCCACATTTAGTGCAAAATCCTTTATCTAAAGTGATGAAACTAACATTAATCACTTCCACCAAGCCATTTTAATTTAGTTATGTCTTCAGCCTTTTATTGACCCTGGGGAGAATTACCGTAATTTTCTGTGTATAAGACTAGGTGTTTTCCCTAAAAAATAATGTCAAAAAATAGAGCGCGTCTTATACATGGATACATCTCCCATTTTCTTAAATCTGAGTCCCCCAAAAAAGGAGGTATCTTATACATGGGGGCGTCTTATAGACAGAAAAATACAGTATTACTAATGGTTTTAACTCTGCAATTTTGCTCTGGAATTAGCCTACAAATATCACCATATATACTAATACAATGTCATCATATAAACAAATATAATTGCCACATGTGTTGCAGAAGTCCAGCTAGCATCTAATGCCACTGGTCCCATGCAGCAGAACAACCTTCCAGCACAGAATCAACAGGCATTTCACTTTCAGGCATCTCTGAAACTTTTTATAATGGCAGGCCTGTGTAGCTGTTTAATTCTTAATTCTTGATTATCTGTATTGTTTTTAATGGTGTTTATGTTTTAATGCTGTACACTGCCCTGATATTTTATGATATGGCATTACAGAAATACTTTTATAAATAAATAATGGTAAACTCAATTGGAGAATTGAGTGCTGAGCCAGAAGAGCCACATTGATGCAAAAGAGCCAGATATCAGCAAGCTTGGAGGACTCAATTGTTTTCATAAATACCGTATTTTTTGCTTATAAGACTCACTTTTTCCCTCCTAAAAAGTAAGGGGAAATGTGTGTGCGTCTTATGGAGCGAATGCAGGCTGCGCGGCTATCCCAGAAGCCAGAACAGCAAGAGGGATTGCTGCTTTCACTGCGCAGCGATCCCTCTTGCTATTCTGGCTTCTGAGATTCAGAATATTTTTTTTCTTGTTTTCCTCCTCCAAAAACTAGGTGCGTCTTGTGGTCTGGTGCATCTTATAGAGCGAAAAATACGGTAATTAAAAAGTAGAAGGGGGGGACCCTAAAAAGGGGAGGGGTAAAAAGACCAGTTGAGATGGTTAGCAGAAAAGTTGAGGAAATTGAATGATGCTGCCTAAAAGGCATAGCTAGAACCCTGAAAAGGAGCACACCCCACAGAACCATTTCATTGCAGGTCTCACTTATAATTAATCACGAGCAAGCACATGACAGGTACTGGCCTGGTCCACAAGTCAGAGTAATCAGGGTTAGCTAAACTCCAGATGTTGCTGCTCCTCTATCATAATCCCCTAAACTATCACCTATCATGCTGGCAGGGCTGATGGAAACTGAATCAGACAGCGTATGCAGTGCCACTGCTCAGCTAGCCCTGCATGGTGCTTTCTTTTGAACTATGGTTTGATGTGAACAAAGAGCACACTGATGCAGGCTGCTCAAGACATTCCCACTGCAGACAAAATAAGCCAGTCTGCTCTTTTATTTATTTATTTGTTTGTTTGTTTGTTTTTTAAAAAAATTATTAAAGATTTGTGTTACCCAGAACCCAAGATCATGGTTTGTTTCCTCCACAGCTTGTTTTAAACTATGGTTTAATGTCATGTTTCATAAAACCTTCCACTGCCTCTATCAGATATCTTCTATAGCGCTTAATACTTGTTCACTATGGCAACAAACATGATTAATGCATCTCACAGTAATATTTTCAAAGCTCCGATGAAAGCAGTCGTTTCACAGGAAAAGGCAAGCTTTCAGAAACTGTCAAAAACCATTATTAAAAGCTAACTTTAGATATGTTGGGGTGTGTGTATGTATGTGTGTGTATATGTGGGCAGTATTTACCATGGCCATATATTTGTATGCAGTCAATAATGCCCTTATGAGTGTGGCAGCCTACCTTTCAATATAGATCTTGGGGTTTTTTTAAATAAAAAGGCTGTCACTAACAAAAGGGAATTATTTGCTAAGATCATGGTAAATAACTGTTGGCAATTTGACTGTCTCAACCCTACCCTAGGCCAATTCTAAAGCAGCTTCAGAAGGAGAACAAACAACAGTTTGGGTAAGACCTATAATATTTATAAATCTTTATAGTAATTCATACCTCTCTCTAATGTATAGATCAATAATACAAATACTGAAACAAGACTATAGCTAGAAGCTATGAACAAGAGTAATATAAATTGGATAAAACATTTGAAGGAGTAAGACCACTGAAGTGCATTTTTACAAATTCGCAGCTACAGAAATGACCGGCCATTATGAGCACCTAGTAAGTTTGCTAAAATACAAATCAAAGTACCGTAGTTAACAAGGTATTAAATCCAAGATTCTTGAAACCTTGGAAATACATGAATAAGGGCCTTTGCAGACATGGTTCAGACAGATCCACTCTAATATACCATCATTAAACCACCGTTTCTCACTTCAGATGTAACAGGGAACTGTAATTCAGAGAACTGGGATCAGTGCTGTAAAGCTGGCCCACAAAGGGAAGTGGCATGGGAGAAGACATATGGGCAACACTCTCACAGTTTGCTTAAGTATGCAATGCTATGTCGAAATCAGGCCAATATGAAATCTAAGAACAATAAATTTCCAGACGTCTTTCTTACTTTATGCCTCAAACATCACCATCTCACAGAAGGGAAGCAAATGGCCAAAACTCAGAAACCTTTTTTAAAATTCATGTAGCACAGTGGCTACACAAACTGAACTACAAATCAGAAATCCCCACTTCAAATCTTCCCATTCATTAGGTAATCTTAAACCCACCCCATCCACAGCACCTCCCACATCTGCATCTAAAACCTGTCTGATTCGAACATACTATTTTCATTTTACTTAACAAAATATTTCATTCCAAAATTGAGTTCCAGCTGAAAAAAGCCCTGAATTGACCTATATTTAGCCCATTGGAAGTTTCCGTACAAAAAATTTAAAGTCCAAGATGAAGAAATCGGGGGGGGGGGATGGGGACACCTCCAGGTAATGTTTCGCTAGCACTTAGGCACTTTGTTAAACTAACTTTCAAATTCTTAAGAGGAACAGAACTATGACTAAGGAAGTCCCCATTCAAATCTTACTACAGCCATTAATTTGCTAGGTTGCCTTAAATTAAGCAAATCACAATTCTCTTAGCCTAGGTCCCCCTAAGCAATACGGGGATACAAATACAGACCTACATTATCTCAGTAACCCTTAGAGCAGCCCTGTTAAGTATGTGACATGCTCTGAACACTTAAGAAATACAATATATAAACACAATTATTAAATATTTATTCACCTTTGTGCAATGTAGTGCTGGTATCAAGAAATCTGAAACATTTTCTCAGTCCCGTAACTGTATAATGACTTCCTCCATTACAGGCATGTGAAAAATTATACACCACATGAAACTCAGTATTCCTATTATATGACCAAAGAATAATATTCTAAATAGAACAAAGGCCAACCGCAGACAATGTGCTCTTCATATACATTGCAAGCTTGAAGGCTGATGCGACCACATTCTGCTTATTTTCCAATTATTTTATCAACCAGTTAATCTTGTGTGGATTTATTTATAAAAAAACTATTCTCAGAAATGTATACATACATGGATATTTAAGTTTACCATTTCAGGCTACAAGTTTCTTCCAATAATAATAATAATTAAGAGCTGCATTGTTTTGTACTAAATATGAGGAGACGTTAAATGATGTCCACCTGCTTGCACAATGGGACTTCTAGCTCTCATCTCCCTGCTGCAGCCCCTCAAATATGCTCAGAAATTGCTCCAGAGTAGGGCTGGGCGATGTTAGGTTTTCAGCAATGTGATGTATCACCAGCAAAACATTGCAGTTTGGCGATAAACCGCCATGTTGAAACAAGCTGCATTGGCCCCAGTTGGCAGTGCACTGGAAGAAACTGACCTGAGGCGCTTTCAGCCCAGCGTCTGGAGGGCTGAAAGCGAGATGGGGGCTGCTCAGCATGAGAGATCCCCAGCTGAGAGATCCCCGACCCTGCTCCTGCTTGCCTAGAAGAGTTACCTCGAGTTGAGAACTTTGCCCCAGGATGAGAACGGAAATTGTGTGCTGACAGCACAGCAGCAGCATGAGGGTCCCATTAGCAAGAGCACACCTCTAGTTAAGAACAGTTTCAGGTTAAGAACGGACCGCCGGAACGAGGTACCACTGTAGTAGGAGTGAGATGGAGCAGCTTTCGCCTTCCTTCCCAGCTGAGAGAGCCCCATCCTCCTCCTCCTTGCATGGGAGCAGGAGCTGGATCGGGGCTGCTCAGCTGGGGAAGTGCAGGCTCCTTCACACTTTTCCACTGAGGGGTGCATGGCTCCGCTCCCCTCAAGGGAAAAGTTTAAAGGAGCCCCCACCTCAGCATCAGAGCCCCTACACCACCTGAAGGCAGTCAGGCAGAAAAGAGGTTGGGGTCGGGGAAGGTGGAGGCAGCCCAGCACCTGCATCTGAGAGCCCCTGCACGCCTCTGATGTCTTTAAAGGTCTGAGAAGCTAGTCAATTGACCATGGTTAAATTTTCCACAATGTTAATAATGTTTTATGTAGATGAGCAGCCAACTTTTTAAATTGTATCATGGTGCCTTCCAATAACTAATGCTGTGTATTTCTTGTTGCCCAGCCCTACGTAGTACACATGAACTCCACAGTTATGAGAAGGAATCTCCTGGCCACGTTTTAAAACCATTGCCTTTACATACATGCTATCCCTGAAGTTCCAAGCAAAATCTGAAAGTAATTATTTGATCTCTTATACATCACAGACATAAATTTATATCTGCACAATGAGAGATCATAGATCTGTCAGTCATATCATCCATTGCAAGCAGAAGGACCCAGTTCAATTTCTGTCAACTACAGCAAGCTATAAATAATAGCTGATTTAGAATATTGTTTCCCCTATTCATAACTAAACAATCTGGGTTTTTGTAATTAGAACTACCATCTCCCTTTGAACTGTAGTTCAACTAGCCTAAAACTTTAACTCATTTAACCACCATTTGATCTGTTTTTATAACCACCTAACGGCCAAGTCAACCTCCGTGTGATCATACACTTTCAATGTTGTCATATACCATGCAAAATGCAACTGAAGTTGCAGACCCATAAGCTTTGAAAAGATTCTCTTAATATTGAAATGCAACACTGATTTGTTTACCAAAATGCCACACAGGCCAACAAAAATATTTGGAAAGTCAGGTAATTCAACACGCTGAAGAACATTTTTGTTTTGGTGGAACAGTGCTGACTGATGATGGACTCAGATCATTAGGAAATTTTGGAAATGAAAACTCAAGTTTTTGTGTTAGATTCTTGAATAGCATTTTTAGAAAGAAGCATCAGTCTGGATGGAATCTGGAGTCGTAGCTAAGCACTTCTTGTATCAGGTGCTGAGGGGCTTTAAATCAGAAGCCCTGCAGGAACAGGAACCAACTCCTCCAGCCCTTGTGCCACTATAGCTGCTTGTCACTCAAGGAAACTCGTAATTTCAGATCAGGCTGACAGGCACTGCTGAGCTTGAGAGTCAAGTGATACAGGAGAGCCAATCCCACTCCAATTACTGCTCTCCATTTTTAAAAAGTAATTAATTTGCATTATATAGCTCTAAAGCCTACTCTGCACAAACTTAGTCTGGGCAACTCATTTCTGAGAATGAACATGATCAACATTCTACGTTCCTGTTCTTGGCCTCCCACAACTATTTCCCATGGGATACCTGGCCTATTTAGCCAAGCCATATCCTCCCTTGCCCATATGAACTGTTGCCTTAACTTTCAAGTTACTGGTACCTGACATTTTTAAGAAATCAAGTGTCATGTGTCTAACACAGTAGTTCTTCACAAGGTAAATCAGTGAATGACCACAATGGAGAAGATGAGTACTCAAGTTCACTGTGTCAACCATACTCAAAAATACAGCAGGTGTATTTAACTTGTCATGTGCTTCCCAACTTCTCTCATTGTTAATCTACTTTCAGAGGAAGAAGAGGGAAGCCCGCTTGGTTTTATTAGGCCTCGGGCAAGCTAAATGGCATTAGCCAAGATTACATGTTCTGCAACCTCCTCTACCCTATGTGAGGTTTGTTTAAATGTAGCTAAGTATAGCATGACCAAGCTTCTGTCACCCAGTCCCTCTTAATGCAGCCTGGCCTGAAGGTTCACAACAAAGTTTGCCTGGACAAGGCCTCACGTCAGTCACATGGAATATGTTCATCTGTCCTTCATAAAGCCTGCTCTGGCACATGCGTGACAAATTTCATTTGCTATTCAAATAAAACAGGTTTTTTATTTTATTTTATTACTTTTATAGCTAGCCTTTCTTCCATCATTGCACCCAAGGCAGCGGAAACCCATGTAACCAGATTCTTATGTGCCTTCAAGCAATATATGAGGAGATCATCTTTGTTAGATTACTGAGTATTCCATACCTTGCTAATTGCAAGTTGACTAAATGTAAGGAAAAGAAAATATAAGCAGCTGCAGAACAAAACAAAGTTGGCAGCTCCAAAATTAAACATTTCATACTACAGTACAAGTTACTAGAATTATCTGTTAGTAAACACAGCGTCTATTTTCCATGTTTGCACACTTTTGGTAGGCTGAAAAGATCCAACAATAAAAATGAGAAAGGTAGAGAATATATACAAAAGCTTCCCTGACTTTTCAATGGTCCAGATTCCTAATGAAACTGCAGAAATTGTCAAAGCTTAAATGCTGCAGAAAATAATCAGGCTGTGTGATCAACCACTAAACTCCCAGCACATGCACTGTCTGCTAATATTGCAACTACATTACGATAAACAGAACTGGCAATCAGTTATTCAACATAAGCATCAATAGAATTTACACATATATTACACACCTATAGAGCAGTTAAATAGTTCACTGTAATCCAGTGTGAACTTTCTTTCTGCATACAGGTAGGAAGCTGTGTTGGTCTGCCATGGTCGAAACAAAATAAAAAAATTCCTTCCAGTAGCACCTTAGAGACCAACTAAGTTTGTTATTGGTATGAGCTTTCGTGAAGAAGTGTGCATGCACATGAAAGCTCATACCAATAACAAACTTAGTTGGTCTCTAAGGTGCTACTGGAAGGAATTTTTTTATTTTGTTTTCTTTCTGCAAACAGCAACTATTATCTGACTCTTCCACAACTAATTTATAATTAAAACACTGTTTTCCAACTGATAAAGATTGGTAGAGCCTTACCTTTTAGCAGAGGCAGTGGAGTTAACTCTATAGGCTTGCCCTGAGACCGAAACTGGGAGGAACTTTGCGACCTCTTCTGCCTGGCTTTTCTGACGGACTTCCGAGAAAATCCGTCTACTTTATCCACTGATGGAGGAGTGGTTGGTGCTGAGGACATATCCCTACTGAAAGGAACAAAGATCTTTAAGAATTTCCCCAATAAATATTACACACACACTTCACTGCCCTTTAAAGATCATACTAGCAAGAAATATGTCTCTAACTGCAGAGTTTAGTTTGGGAAACTGACTTAGAGGGCAATCCAATTTGTCCATTGGTCCATCCAGCCCTAGTATGACAAGATACATGCAATGAGAATCCCTCAATAATAAGGGACCAGTGCAATGAACATACATATATGCAGCTGCACCAGTCTTTATTTTTCTCATTCTTGCTCCAGTTCACTTTTTTTTCTTTTTGAAGATATTTTTAAGTTCCCCTTCATGCATCATAGCAACTATGCAAGCAACACAGGGAGAGCAAATTCACAACATCTTTAAATGGGTGGCATGAACTCTCCTATTAGGAATCGTTTCTGGGAATAAATAATGAGCCTTTCAGTCCTTATTGCATAAATACAATACTCCAGATACCCCTAAATTAATCTGACGATATTTTATACTTAAATGTACATGTAATGAAAGTTATGTAATAGCAATGTGAGTCTGACAATGAGTTCAGTTAGTCAAAGAGGTATCATGTCCATTACCTATGGTGCTAACCTGCGATTCCCTTTTTCTTTTGCTTCCCATTTCTTGAGTCACTGAAATTGGGGGAAGTGCTAGGAGTGTTGTAGTCCAATTCCTTGCCCTAAGCCAGGAAACCCTATAACTAATGAACCCCTTTGAACCCACAACCTTACTAAGTAGATCTATTTTTAAAAATTACATCACCTTCTCCTTACATGTAAGGAAACACAAGATATTGCCATTATGGGTTATTTAAACATGTCCTATTATATATATTCTTTTAAAATAATAAAGTTTTTTAATTATGATTTACTATTTTAAAATAGCCAAACATAATAGCAAGATCTCATACTGCAAATAGTGGGCACTGAAATCAAGACAATGCTATACACACAAGACCTTTGCAGGACAAAGGGCATTACTGCAAGTATAAAATATCACTGAATATTGATTCAAATGTTTATTGCCCTGTGTCAGTCCAAAAGTTGAACTTTCATATATGAGAGTTCCATGTTGATTTTTAAGATGACCACTGCTGTGTAAAAAGCGTGGGGTGTGTGTGTGTCAGAATTGTGTGTACAAAAACTACAGTACTCTCAACCTCTACAAGGAATCACAAGTCCTTGTCACTCAGCAGTGAGAGCAGCTTTATCTACAACAATCCATACTTTTATCAACTTATCGTTCTCATGGCCGTTGCGGCATCGTTATCCTGAATAACACAGCTTGCACTTAAAAGATTAATGATACTGCGTTATTATGGTTATCAATTTAAGTATGAAAAATTAAAATGTTAAATATACCATGAAGATGTGAGGCCTCTACTAAAGGATGCCACAGTTTTCCAAACTGAAGATGTATAAAACTAGCCTGTAAGCCATATTTGAGAAAAGCTTCACACAAACAAGGATGTTATTGGTCCTCAGGTGGGAACCCGAAACTCAAAAAACACCCCTGCACTCACAGCCCAATGCAAAGCATGCTTACTCAGAGGGAAACCTGGCTTTCACTCTTGAATAAGCATGCAAAGGCTGGTGGTGCTGCACTCTGAGGTTTCCGGGCCTGCTAGGCAGGGGTTTATCCTCGCATTGTCAACAACCCTTTAGGACTACGTCTCCATCTCTCCTGGAATATTTTCGCGGCGTCTCAAAATGGAACGGCTAACCGTATTAATGGACAAGCCCTCAAGCAGATCCTTTCGACGGCGGGATCATTGTGTCAGCAAGAAGCATTTGGCGGCCCTTCTCGGCTGTAAATTTAGCAACGCCCCCCCCCTTCCCGCTTCGTTAAGGGTCTAATTCTAACCCGACGAGCCCCGGCGACAGTCGGCAGGCAACGCGGGGCGCGGAAGAGGAGAAGAGGGGCCCTTCCCGCTTTCGGATCTCCCTCCCCGGCTGCTTCCTTGGACATAATCATGCAGAAATAGATCTTATTTATTTGTGTTTACGCGCGGGGGGGGCGATGTTATTAATATCCCAGCGTGGCCTTCCCTTCCCTTCCCCTCCCCACCACCCGCCTCCCCCGAGCTTTCCCTTCTCACCCCCTTGGGCCAGCGCAGGCTTAAGCCGGGGATTACCGTTATTATTTTTACGCGAGGGGGGCGGCGGGGAGGCGGCGTTTGGGCGCCTGCGGAGCAACCGGCTGTCAGAGGCAATGCGGGGAGGAAACACCGGCGGGCCGAGAGGGACGGAAGCGACCTGCTCGGTGACACCGGGTGACCGGAGGGGGGGGGAAGACACCTCGTCCCGGCGGATCGGGGTCGATCCCCTCGCGCCTTCCCTCCAACGCTCCCAACACGCGCGGCCGGGCGGTTGCTTTCTCTCTGGAAGTTACCTTGAACCCTCCCGGCAGAGAATCCAGAGACGAGGAGGAGAAAAAAGGAGCAGCAGCAGCAGCAGGAGCAAGGCCCCGATCCCCGGCGGAGGCGGCGAGGGCGAGCCGGGCCGGCGCGCGTGTGCCTGCGCCTCTCTCTGGCCGCGGCGCGGTTCCTGCCGCAGGAGCAGCGGCAGCCTGGTAGGCCTCGGCGGCCTCCCCCAGCGCAGGGCGGCGTTGGCGGCTTCGGGAATCAGCGGCGAGAGCGGCAGCGGCGGCGGCGGCTTCTCCTCGTCTTTCCCTCCGGTCCCATGCGCTGCCGCCCTCGGCCCGCTCCCGCCCTCCTTTCCCCCCAACGACACGGCGGCGGCCGCCCCAGAGGCCTCCTCCTCCTCCTCCTGCGGTTGTAGCCGAGGCGGCGGCGGCGGCTTCTCTCACATTCCCGGCGAGGCGGCCTCGGGGAAGGAGGGCGAGCGCGGCCCGAGCTGCCTTCGTTCGGGGTGCGGCGAGGAGGAGGAGGAGGGAGGAGAAGCGGCGGCGGGCGCTGCTCTTGCCGCTGCGGAAGGTTTTCTCGGGCGGCCTCTTTCCCTTTCTCCCCGCCTTCTGTCGCTGCGGCTGCGGCAGCTCTCGCTCGTCCCTATTGTCAGTCAGTCAGTCAGTCAGTCAGTCACTGAGCTCCGGCCATGGCCCTCTCCCGTCTCTCTCACAAACACACACACACACGCTCGCTCGCGCCCTCTCCCGCTTTCTCCGGCGCGCGCACGCGCTCTCTCACACACACATACACCGTCAGTCAGTCAGTCAGCCGAGCCAGCCGTTCAGGCCCCCGCTCGCAGCCGAACATGCTGGGACCCACGAGGCCCCGCCTCGCGCCCACGCCCCTCGGGAGGATGGCGATGGAGGGGGGTGAGGAGGAGGAGCCGAGGCTGGGCGTGCGCGTGCCGACACCGTTGACGTCCGCCGCCGCCAGAACGTCCGACGCAAGGCCTCATTGGGCCGGAAGCAAGTCGGTTCCTCCTCCTCCTCCTCCGGCCCCTCCCCCCCACCCCGGCTTCGTATCGCCTCAAGTGGCAGCAGCGGCAAGAGGACAAGGCCGCGGCGGGAGCCGAGTGGTACGGGCGTTTTCTGTCAGGGAAGGGAGACCGGCGGCGAGAGGCGTGGGTGGGTTGGTTGGTTGGTTGGTTCTCCCCGCCCCCCTTCTCCCCCGGAGTCCCGCGGTCCTCCTATCTCCCACAACGGCCGGCGGCGGCGGCCTCCTGAGGGAAGCGGGGTGCCGGCCGCCGGGCCTTTGCGAGGGGTCAGCTTCCTCCTGGGCTCTGGAAGTTAAGGGACTTTGAGGGGGGCGCGGGGATATTTTTTTTTCTGGTAAGGCTGAGGTAAGTATTCACACGTGACGCGTTTCCCGACGCGTGGAGGAAGAAACGGAAGCTCGCTGGCCGTGGCCGGTGTCGCCTTTTCGCGGATGCCGCGCGCGCGTGCGCTGATCCTGGGATTGCCCCTTTACTCTGCGAGGCGGATTTTGTTATTATTATTTTGCGGAGCAGCTTGTGGGGAAAGAGGAAGAGAAGTTACCCGCGCGACGTTTCCGAGGGAAAACCCACAAAACAAACCCCGCCGAGCAGTTTGCGCCCTGGCTTGAGGTGCGATCCTATGCCTACCTGCCTGGAAGCGGCAGCCTGGGGCGGAGACGTCTGAGAGGAGCCCAGCAGCGAGGAAGCCCCTGGAGCCTTGTGAGGGCTTGGCGCCTATCTGGGTGCTGCTTCCAGGCCGGGAGAGGCAGCTGGAGAATGGCAGTTTGGACATCAGAGAACGAGGAGAAGTTACATGCTCTTCTGCCCTGCCCAAATAACTTTTGGCCGTTTCGTTGCCTAAAAGAAGCTCGTTTAGTAGGTGTGGGTTAGTGTTCCAGGTGCAGTGATGCGCCAGCTGTGACAGATTGCTGGATGCAGCATGGTCTTGCCTGCCTCTTCCTTTAGCAAGTCAGTATACATGCCCTTGGAATTTGTCCTCACTGGGGTGGTGTCCTGACTACATATGGGGATTCGTATGATGAAATACTCCACCGTCCAGAAGTATTTCCTCTGTGTAAGGAAATTAGCTTGCCAAGGAGAAGACACCGTCCTAGCTTCTGTATAAGGTTTCCACATGGAGGGAGAGAGTGATGGTGCTGGTTTTTGTATGGAGAAGTGTTGCAACATATGAAAAAACCCCACCCAAAATTCCAGACCAGCCACGCCACTTCATTTCTTAAGAAAGAATTAGGGCTCACATCTGGGGCCCAATGAGATAATGATGGGGACATTCAATGCAATTTTTCTTTTAAAAAAGGTGCTGGAGCTCACCAAGAAATTCTCCTTTGTTCTCTTAGAATGGCAATGGCACCTACTTGATAGGTTCCAGAGCTGAGTTCAGGTGAGCTCTGACTGAAAAAAAAGCCCTGGGGACAGCCATGTTTGCCCTATATGAAGTTGGGGGTTGCAAAAGGTGTCTGAAGGAAATAGACTGGAGAACGGCTGTAGCTCTTATGGTAGAGGTTTTGAAGTTTCATAGTTCCCAATAAATAGTGTAACCATGTACAGAGTGCACTTCCCTTGCCAATGACGAATCCTTTTAAAATAAAATGATCTTAGAATACAGCAGTATTTCAGACCATGCTATATTGCCATTATAATTGCAAAGAAAGGAAAGCTGCAAAATGTTGGCAAGGAGCTCATTCTACTAGCCAGAAAAGTAGTTATACAAATGGTTATGAAATTGAATGGAGGACCTATTTTGAAGAGGATTGCACTGAATAACAATTCCCCTCAGCACCTTGTTGATGAGGTAGCCCATGATGTTCAAATAACAGTGACTTCAACAGTTTAATTTCCTATCCAGCTGGGCAAGTCAGTGTTTGGAAATTGTAATAGCCTTTTGACTTATGTAAGATATTGCGGTACCAGCAAAAGGTGCACATTCAGTGTATTTCCTTTTGCCAAATTATTTAAAGCTGACTTGAAGGCTGAGGCAATCTTCCTGTGCTTGGAGGAGTATTTTGAGAAATACGACAATCCACATGTAACATTGCAGTAGTTGCTTCCAGTGGGACACCAGCAGTGATTGGCAAGTACTGTGCCCCCCAGCAAATAAAGAACTTTATTTTTGAACTAAATATCATGTTAATGTTTCTTGCTTGCAGTTGCCTGCTGTCCAGATCTTTGTCTCTGAGGAGTAAATTTGCCACTTCAATCTTGGACATTCTCCATCATTTTGAGCCCCTACAAAGCCTAGAGCACTTTTGGAGCTCCAGGTGACTAGGAATCACACCATTGCGCTGTCATCCCCTGTAGTTCTTGATCATGGAGCCTACTCTGGAACTAACACAGAGATACAGATGGTGGGCTGTACACAGCTCTGGTGTAAAACCAGTTCTCATGACTGGTAATGCTCAAGGACGTGGACAAGTGCTTGAATCAGTTGGGGGACCGTTTCCCCTCTGGATCTTTGCCCCCATGCCTGATAAAAACTAGCAGGCAGAGGACAGCATGCTGGGCTAGGGAGGTGGTTAATGTCTCCTTGCAAGACAGGGTGGTCCCTGCCTGCTTGAAGGAGGCACCGGTAAGACCACTCCTTAAGAAGCCTTCCCTGGATTCAGAAAATCTTAAGTAATTACAAGCCAGTTGCCAATCTCCTCTTCCTGGTAAGGTTCTTGATTGCATCATCGCAGATCAGGTTCCTTCATTCTTGGAGGAAACTGATTTTCTAGATCCATTTCAATTAGGGTATAGGCCTGGTTTGGGCACAGAAACTGCTTTGGTCACCCTGTATGATGACCTCTGTCGGGAGAGGGGGAAAATGTATTCCTGTTAATTCTCAACCTCTCAGTGGCTTTCAGTGCCATAGACCATAGTATCCTTCTGGAGCAGCTGTATGAGTTGGGGTAGGTGGGTGGCACTGCTTTTCAGTGGTCAGATAGTCTCTTCCAGAGGTTAATACTTACATCATGTTCTTCGGCCTTGTGGAGCCTTCATTGTGGGGTTCCTCAGTTCAAATTTATCCTCTGTGCTGTTTAACATCGACATGAAACCACTGAGTTGGGTCATCCAGTGTTTTGGAATATGTTGTCAGCAATATGCTGATGACACACAGCTCTACTTCTCCTTTACATGGGTGTGCAGGACCGTTGTTTTGCCTTGGTAAGAGACTGGATGAGAGTCAACAAATTGAAGCTCACTGAGGCACAGTTAGTGGGTAGTTCCCTATACCAAATGGATGGGCAATTGCCTTCTCTTGATGGGGTTACACTCCTTCTGGAGGAGTGGGTACATAGCTTGTGGGTGCTCCTGGATCCTTTGCTGTCATTTGAGGCTCAGGTGGCCTTTTGCAATGTTAAGTGAAAACAATAGAAAAAATTCACCCAGGTGCTTCTGCATACAAAAGTACAGTGACTCTCAAAGGAAGATTGTTTACAAAGACTAGCCAATACAGCTGTGGAAGCTCTGAAATATGTGGAAACATCACTGGGTAATGAGTTGTTGCACTATAAAGATCATGTCTTATTTTGATGACTTATGTTGCAAATTTAATGAAATACAAAAAAGCCTGCAAAGGAAAGGCATTACTACCATTCAAACTCAAACTATAATACCACTATTTCACAAACTTGCTGCACCTGTAATGGGGAGCTGAGAATAGTACTTCAGACAATGACCTATTGATCTATACAACACACCTTTCCTGAATTGCAGGGGTGGACTAGATAACCCTCAAGGACCCTTCCAACTACAGTGGTACCTCGGGATGCGAACGGGATCCGTTCCGGAGCCCTGATCCCATCCCGAAGCAAACATACCCCGTGTCTGCGCATGCGCAGGTCACATTTCAGCGCTTTTGCGCATGCGCGCGACGTCATTTTGATGGTCTGCACATGCGCGCGTGGCAAAACCCAGAAGTAACGTGCTCCGTTTCTTCCGGGTTGCCGCTGAGCGCAACCCGAAAATGCTTAACCCAAAGCATATTCATCCCAAGGTATGACTGTATATGATTCTAATATTTTAAGGTTTGTTTTGAATACTTTGAAATTACAGAATGCAGTTTTCTGATTGGATTAGGATGTCTCTCTGCTCTACTTGCAAACAGGAAGTGCAAATGTGGAGCCTAACCTACAGCAGGAATTCATTTAAATGAGCATGAATTTTGAGGCAAAAACACTTTTCAGTGGTTGCTAGAGCAGTTAGAACTGCTGTCAAATACCCAAACCACCGCAAGCATATTCAGGACCATACAGAGTTAAAGCTGGATTCATATATATTTGTGCTCTTCTGAACAGAGAAATGGGCTGAACACTAAGGAACAGTGATACCTACAGCCAAATATTCATGTACTTGCTGAAGCTCATTAGAAAAGATTAAAAAGTATGTATTGTTGTTATTTGCACTTTTTCACTATATAGATAATGGTTCATAGTAATAGTGATTGATTGATTGATTATTAAATATTGATTATATATTGATATTTCTTCACTTGACTTCATTTACATTCCTAAGAATTTGGTTTGGGATCAGCAACAGCTTTATAAACTCATCAAGGGCTCAGTGGATGTTGGGAAACCCTGGTGTCGACAAGACTAGATGGACTAAAAGTTTAAGTCAATGTAGAACAGCTGCTTATGTTCATCCTAACAAATAAACATACACACACCTTACCTTGCCATGCCCCATCACTTCAGACACTTTTCTCATTGCCTGGCTGACATCTGGCATTGCAACCAGACCAGAAGAAAAGTGCCTGAAATAACAGAACACAGAGAGATAAGCTATAGGAGGATTCTACTTCCTCATACCTGTATGCACCTTTTCTAAAAATTATACACCATATCCCACCCATCCTTTTTTTTGTTTACATGAGCTTAGCAAATAAGAATAATAAAATATTGCCGCCCCTTCATTAGATTCAAGTTGGACACCCAATAATAAAGGATGTTGTATCTCAATGGTATATCTGATAGCAAAGAGATTAT
The DNA here is from genome assembly GCF_027172205.1 of Podarcis raffonei. Taxonomy (NCBI): domain Eukaryota; kingdom Metazoa; phylum Chordata; class Lepidosauria; order Squamata; family Lacertidae; genus Podarcis; species Podarcis raffonei. The sequence continues at coordinate 10,344,632 of NC_070602.1, forward strand.
GTTGAAGGATACCGTGCTACCAACTCCTATCATGTGACATGCAGATGTCTGACCTTGAAGCAAATGAAATATTAATTTGTAAAAAGCACAGTAAGTATAACACATTTGAAAATATTTAGCTTCCTTTTTCGTGTAGCTTATTTGAAATATTTGGTTATAGTGTGGAAAACCTCATTGAGAAACTAGATATAATTATATGCTGATCAATATGTGATATGCTGAGTTGCACAATATTTTTCTATAGAATTATTGATTTGATTGCATTATATTTATAAAGTATGTTACCTGGAGGAAAGCAGGTATATCTCAACACTTTTAATTGCCCACCATGCTCATAAAGATACGAATAAATATTATTAAAGGTTGCCGTCCTAAGCACACTTGATAGTGAATAAGGCCCGTTGAGCTGGATGGGACTTAAGAGTAAACACACTTAAGGACTGTGTTGAAAGGGGTGGGCTTTTCCACCCTTTTAATGCATATTTGTGCTAAGGAGATGGCATTTAACATGGAGCATGGTGATACGATTTTATGAACGTGATGTTAAAAGTTGGTGTTGACCATTTTTGCTCAGGCCACTTGTACAGCTACTGCTGTTAGACTCTATAGACTCTATATCTAATAAAGTGTACTCTGGTCCACAGAAGCTCATACAATAATAAATTAGTTGGTCTTTAACCATCTAACTTGATGCTTTAAACTAAAGCATCAAACATGGCTAGTTCTCTGGGCTTAGGTGACGACCCTTAATCATTTTCTCTAAAACGTTCCCTGTAACTTTTTGCCAGACTGCTGCTGCTGTTGTTGTTGTTTAGTCGTTTAGTCGTGTCCGACTCTTCGTGACCCCATGGACTGCTATTACAACTTAAAGAGATTTGAGCACTGGAAGCTATGCAGCAATTAAGGTGGTTCTTGTTTTCAGTCATTTTAAATATGCCACCTTTATTTATGTGTGTATGACTATGAATGGTATTATAAAGCACCCAAGATTGTGAAATACTGCAATTAAAGTAGATCACAACTGCTTTCCAAGAAAGTGCGTGTGTGTAGTGGCTTGAATATCTTTTGGCTATTTAATACATAATGATATCTGTGTTTGCTGATAGAAATTACAGTTGCACGGCTCTTGGCTTTCAACATTCAGTGATACTCTGCTAAAAGCCACTAGAGATGGCTTTTACAAAATACAGATCAACTGTTGAAAGAATGAACACCGGACAACTGTAGTGTTTGGGACATACTGTTCTGGCTAAGAATCCCTGCCCAGCAACACTGTGTGAGGCAGATTTCAGTTGAAGATAGTACATGTTAAGTAAAGATGAAGATAGAATTCCTCAGAGGACCTGTCAGTGTGGAGTAGGCAATTCAGAAAACTCGAAGACAGGAGCTACTCCTCCCAGCTGTCAAAGCCAGAAATTCTAAGATAATTTGCATAATTCCTTCCTGTTGGAGCAGGAGTAATCTCCAGGATACAATTATCAGCTGATGGAAATGCATTATTAGTGGCAATTATTTTCCCAATACTGCTTTGGAGTATATTTAAATGGGGGGGGAGGAATCTTACATATTAGGTCTATTATACTCTCATAATTTAGGATTGTTTAATCAATAATTGTTCAGTCACATTCCCTTCTGTAGAAAACAAGAAATTTACTAACTTCATATATAGGCTGATGAAGTCTGAATAGGTGGTGACTGGAAAAGAAAACTTGGGAGTCGTGGGGTGGCACAGGGGAAAAGTAACCCTTGTTTGCTGGAGGTGAACAGCAAATTCTTTGGTAGGTTCCAAAGCATAGTATAAAAGCATATGATGCAGCTGAAGCTAGGCAGGCCTGTGTCTGGCCAGTTCTTGAATGGGGAGAACCCCATGTAATTACTGTATTTTTCACTCCATAAGGCGCACCTGACCATAAGACGCACCTTAAGGGAAAAACTTAAGGGAGTGCTGAGCAGAGCCTGTATGCATCCCAGGTTCTCCTCAGCTCTCCCTTTCACGAGCCGCGAGGAGCCTGTGTGCGGCACTTGCAGGCTTTTTCCCAAGGAGGGAGAAGGGCAGCCCGTCACTGAAGGGCGGCTCCACGCGGCTCTTTAAAGGGAGCGCGGCTCTTGGGGGCTTTTCTGCGAGGTGGGGGAAGGGACAGAGCTGTGCGCTGTGTCCCTTCCCTCACCTCCCGCAAAAGCCAGGGATAGCCCCGCGAAGCCTCCACAGGGCACAGGGATGGAGGCTCCCCGTGCCCCGCGGAGGCTTCACGCGGCTAAGCCAGAAGCTAGAACAGCTAGAGGGAGTGCTGCACAGTGCAGCGCTCCCTCTAGCTGTTCTGGCTTTGGGATAGCCATGCAGCCTGCATTCGCTCCATAAGGCACACACACATTTCCCCTTACTTTTTAGGAGGGAAAAAGTGCGTCTTATAGAGCGAAAAATACAGTATATCATCTTGAGAGTGGGAAAGGGGTGGGACATAGCAACCACCTAAAATAAAATAAGGGGTTGAAATGCCTTCAATATGAAGAAAGGTTAAAATGTCTGGAGCTTTAGAAAAAGGTGTTGAGTAAGGGGAGACATGATTGGGGTTTAACAAATTATCCAGTTGCTGGAAGTGGGGAGGGGGCGTATTGTTTGCCTTTGTGTCCTGCTTGTGGACTTCCTGACTCGCCACTGTTGGCAGCAGTGTGGACCCCTGGCTCAAATCCAGCAAGGGGTTTCTTGTGGTCTTATCATTCTGTCCTCGAAGTCCCAAGTGTCGTTGCAATCCTCAAACCATTTTCTGACACATTTTTCCTTTCTGAGGATCATGCAGCTACACTATTTTTGGCAGCTAGCTGAAAATAACTTCCGCTGGCATCGAGAAGGTAGTGGTAATTTGGAAAATTCAGGGGAACTTTAAAAAAGTGATGAAGGGGCTGGAAAGGAACTGAGAATGTTTTCATCTAAAAAGAGGTGGCATGTGCACTTTATTAAAAATAAAGCATGTAAAAAAGGGGGTGACACTTGTTTATCCACAACATCAGAAGTAGTGGGGTTAAACTAGAAAGGGGAAGCTTCCAAACTATAAGGCCTGCTTGTCCGAAGAGCAAGCCATCCAGAAAAAGCTCAAGAAGAATCTGTTAGGAATGAATTCATGTGATTCTGGGATTGCAGCCACAATGAAGTTACTGTGCTATTATTCACAATATGTCTAAAAGTATATGTGGAATGAAAGAGTTTTATAATAGAACCAAAAGTGCACCAAGGGTTCTGGTGTTGACGTAGTTCAATTCACCATTATCACTTCTAGTTCATATTTAAGGTTTCTGTGAATTCAAACATCACAGCAAAGGAAGCTTAGCCAAGATTTGATGTAGGGTTGCCACCAACAAGTTATCTGTCTGAATTTTCGCTGTTTGAAATATAGCAGCCCTATTTGATGTAATATATGCATTGGCAAATCAGTTTATAGTAAGCCAGTAAACCAGAGTTAAAAACCATATTTTGAATTGAGCTTGTAAATAATGAATTTACAAACTCTGGTTTGGCATGCTGTCTGAACTGGCAAATAATTGATACAGCAGTTGCTTTGGTTGTTGACCCATAGAGGCACCAGTGACCTCATGAATTTACAATGCTAGGTGCTTACAGGATGGAGAATTAGGAATGCAGCTCTAAAACCATGGTTTGTATGTTGGAAGTTCAAAACATAGTTTCAGTTCTATACTATGATTAGCACAAACTATGGTTTGCTATGTCTCAACTGAACTGCTGGTGACTGTGTTTTTATGTATTACAGAAGCAAAATTACCCTGAGCAAACTCAACTTATGCTTTTAGAAGGTATACAAACATGACTAGTTTTGCCAGTATGTTTATGGGAATGGGCAAGAGAACATGCATTCCAAGGAAAGCATGAAAAACAGGCACATCATCCACTTTCCATGCAACTGCATGTGCATTTGACCCACAGTTCCTGATCTAAAATTTTTAAAGTGGAACGGATTTCCTTAACTGGAGCAGTATGAGGAGTTGCAGCAGCGTTGAAATTAGACTTACATTGTAATTTTTCTTCCAATCAGCAAACTTGCTCCTAGCTTCCTTTTCTTATTGGTCGGCTTTCCTTTTCTTTCTTGGACATTTCCCATGAATTCTTGCTTCTCTGTATTTTTGAGAAAGGTCAGAATATCTTTAACTATGTAACGTAACTAATGTACACCTCATGACCATGTTTGCAAACAGCAGCAGCTTAAGTGTTGCAATTGTACGCTTAATTTACATCTGGGTTTATATAAAAATAATTGTGATAATGTATAATGGCTTTTCTATATCCTGAGGCATCTTAGTCCTCTTGAATTAAAAAGTCATTCTCTGAGAAGACCCATTGAATTTGAGGGATCTCAGTTAATCATGACTTATGTCCATTGAATTCAGTTGGTCTATTCAATAGTATGATGCAGCTCATTGTTGTCTTCTGCTGATATGACTGTGAAGCTGCACAACTACCCTTTAGCATAGACAGTCCCACTGAATATATTTGAAGAAGAATAGCTGTCCCATTAATAGATCTTTTGGAAATGCCCTTGTTCAAAATTCAACAAACTGCAAGCACTCATGTTTCAGTTATGATCATTTAGAGGGATCTTTAAGATGTCAAGATAATTCCTTTAAAAAAAAATAATTGAGAGGGATTTGAGTGCCTACCAATCAAAATATCTCAAGCTGAGTCTATATGTGCCTTGCCAGCATCTACTTGTGTTTTCTGGGATTTGTGACCTCATTTGTGACATATCTTCTGTGTCATATAGAATAAAAGCTCACAAAACTCTACGAAGCCCTTAATACTTTTATCCATGGTGTTGAATTCACAATCAGGAAAGCAAAAGGGGGGCCTTTCCCCACAAAAGTATATTCATGGGAATATGGTGCAGCTTCTAATCAATTTTTATGTAAGATTGGCACAGGGTGAAATCTTTAGTGAACTTGAAAATGGAAGAGAGATATTCATCACTTAAGTGTTCATTTGCAAGTCCAGTTCTTAGAATACAGTCATAACTGTTCTGCATGTATGCTCCTAATGTCTGAGCCAACTGCTTATTTCTACCAGTAGGTATGTGGTCAATATCTCATCTAAGACTGCTTTAAGGTTTTTGCAGGAATTGTGGCTTCCCTTCATATTTTTTTAATGTTTGGGTCAGTTATGCATTTCATTTTGGTTTAATATTTCCTTTATTGGGATCATTTCTGTACTGATTTACATTTTTTGAAGTAAAAAGACTATTGAGAGATTCGCAGCATCTCTCTCAGAGCATTACAAATATAATGTTACAAACTATAAGAACAGAACATCATAGCCAATGCTTTTCTGTGCCGCTTTGCTTCTGTGGTTGAAGCACTGTACGTGGGAGATCTACAGTTAATTAAGGAAATAAGGGTGCCCCACAGGTGTCTGGGAAGAGGATGCCCCCAACCTTAATGGCCCGATGGAGACTGGCCAAAGGTGGATGTGAGGCCAGCACCTTACCTTGGAGGCAGCAGTGGGCACTGCTGGGCCTGCATGGCGGAAAGGCTCTCCTTCAGCACCGGGCACTCAGCTCCCAGGCAGGCCTTGCATGCAGCAAGCACAGGAAAGGCCAGTGCAGTACCTGCCTGCCTGGCCTCCCACTAGTCTGTCCATTCCCAACAGCAAAGGCTGGTGGACTGGCTGGCTGGGCTCTCTCACCCACTTGCTTGTTAACTCAGCTGAGGCCATCTTAGCTCCTGGCAACCAGCACCCCTTGGCCAGCCCCAGAGGCACCATTTGCCTGGGGAGATTGTAATAATAGTAATAATAATTTTTTTTATTTATCCCCAGCCATTCTGGGCGGCTTCCAACAAAGTATTAAAACACAGTGGTCTGTTAAACATTAAAAGCTTCCCTAAACAGGGCTGCCTTCAGATGTCTTCTAAATGTCAGGTAGTTGTTTATCTCTTTGACATCTGGTGGGAGGGCGTTTCACAGGGCGGGTGCCACTACCGAGAAGGCCCTCTGCCTGGTTCCCTGAAACTTGGCTTCTCGCAGCAAGGGAACCACCAGAAGGCCCTCGGCGCTGGACCTCAGTGTCCGGGTAGAACGATGGGGGTGGAGACGCTCCTTCAGGTATACTGGACCAGGGCTGCTGCAACAGACAGCCGCACAAGCCTTTGGGAGGCAGAGATGGGAGAGGGCATAAGAGGAGGGAGGGGAGGAAAGAGGGACAGAGTCTAGTTAGTTGCCTGCGGCACCCCTGACCATCATTCAAGGCACCCCAGGGTGCCACGGCACACTGGTTAAAAACACACTGAAATAATCCTTTAATGTGAAGTGAATAAACAGTTGCCACTGCTAAAAGAAACGTGGAGTTTGAGGCCAGACCCAGCATCAATCTGCTTTGGTGGAGTAAAAAAATGCCTTTCTGAAGTGAAACAACCGCACTTTTATACACAACCATGTCTAAGAAAACTCTGGTGGCCTGGGATGTGTTTGTTTGCTTGTTTGTTTGTTTGTTTGTTTCTTGCTTGTTTGCTGAAAAGCAGCAGGAGGGAGCCATTCTCAGTTGAGAAGCAAGTGGCAGGAAACCGTTGCTTCCGCTCCGCAAAATCACTAGCGTCCAGAATTGCTTTTCGGCAAAGAACTGGGCTGTCATTTCATTCAATTGCACATCTTGCCTCGTGTGTCCCTGTCATGTCATTTTGCTCCTGCTTCCTTTTGTTCCATTTCATTCATTCCTTGCTTATTCCCTTTGGGCTCACTTTTCCGTTCCTCACCCCTTCCCAACACTCACTCTCTGCTCATTTTCTCCTCTTCCCCTTGTTTCCAGCTCTTCTCTGTGATGCTTTCTTCAGAATGCTTTCTCTTCTGCCCCAACTGTCATCGCCAACTGCTTCAGAATACACTTGAGTCCAGAGTTCTGCCCTTTCCTGCCTGCCTCCCTCCAACCTGTGAGATAGCCACCTCCCTAAAGGTTCCTTTCGAGTTCGAAAAGCGAAGGAAGATGTCCTGCTTACTCGTCATTCACTGTGCTTTCTTATTACTTCCGTTCTGGGAATTGAGCTGAAATACAGCCACTGTGCTGAATTATTATTTTCACTTGAGCTTGAATCACAAGCATAAAAAGTAAAATTTTGCCCTGTCCGTTGAACCTGAATCCACTCCCCATGGAGGACTTAATGGCCTGTCAACCAGATTTTGACCTGCCATGGTGCCACTAAACTCCTGTGAAAAGGACTGGAAAAATCCCAGAAATTGTCAGCTGCCTAAAATGTTGCTTTGGTGCCAAATTTCCATCCTTCATCAGGACTCGTACTTTTTAAAAAAACAACAACCTGGAGAGCCTTATTCTGACAACTGAAAATCTGCAGTATTTTATGCCCACTTTTGCAACAGCAAAATTCTGGGATAAGGCAGACTTAATGGTTCTTATTGATATTACTTGCGTCTACCATAAGAGATCCTTGCCTTCATAAGGTAGCCTATATGTTTTGTAATGTGTGCCAGTCACTCCTACAGTCTTCAAAATGCCAAATGCTGTGTAGTAGCATGATGGCATTAAGAACACTGAGCCTCCAACAGCTAATTGCATGCGTTAATTTAAGAATGGCACTTCCTATATTCAAAGCTATTCAAGGCCTGTTGGATTGTTAATAGATTTTGATGAGGCATATAAAGAAATGTCACTGACAAGTTGGAATAAATAAGTTTTCATTAAGCTACATGTTCATATTTCCCACCCCCTTTCATTTTTAAAGAGAAATGCACTGTTATTGCTATGTTAAAAGCTATAACTGACTGCAATTAATCACAATAGTTGTGGCCAAACTGAATTAACAAGTTCTAAATCTGTCCAGCCCTGTCTTTATTGCCTTTCAGATAGTGCCATCTGATGCAGGGGTAGTATTGAATTAAGTTTTACTCAAAGCAGAAAGAAATGCAAATGAGGTTAGGTTTGTTAATTTCAGTTACTCAGTTTCTGAGTACAACTTAGTTGAATGCCACCCTAGGAGACTGGTGTTTGGTAATCTTAATCCTGCCTGTAGCATATTGGGTGGCCTTTAGGATTAAAAAAAAAAAAAGCACCTCCCTGGTTGATTTTGTTTTATCTGTAGCATAGAGGTGATCACCCAACCCAAAAGGCACTGTTGAGTTCATGAATATTTGCAAACTCTCACAATGGTTATTGCTTTGTGGCCTTCATTTGAAAAATGCAGTGCTACAACTACTTTTAGAAAAGAACACCATTTAGAATGAAATGATTTTAGAATGTATTTTAATTAATTGATCGTGATTTTATATAAACTGTGTTACTTTTACTGTTGCTAGCCGCTCTGAGCCTGGCTTTGGCTGGGGAGGGTGGGATATAAATAAAAAAATAGTAGTAGTAGTAGCAGCAGCAGCTAGGTTTTAGGTGATATTTTCAGTGTGTGAGCAACATAGAGCATTGATTAAATATATACAAAGCTGAATTATTCATAAAATATCCTGTACTTTTTATTGTATATGTTGGCTTCATAGCTAAAGTTATGGTATATGATCCAGTTATCTAAAATGGTAAGATCCAGTCACTTAAATTCTTAATGGCACAGACACTTCGTTTACTTAATCCATTTTTAAACCACCCTTCATCAATTAAGTTCCTAAATTCAATAAAACAATAGCATTCAATATCATTGATTTGGAAGGGACCCAAGGGCCATCTAGTCCAACCCCTTGCAATGCAGGAATCTCAGCTAAAGCATCCATGACAGATGGATATTGATACCATATATATATATATATATATATGAGAAGCAACTTAAACATAAAATCTACATCACAAAAAACCTTAAGATTAGTTTTGTGGGAGATCCCAGTTCCTCTAGTGAGAATTGTTGTATTCAGTTATTTCAGACTGAGCAGGAACCTAGACGGTTAATCACTGAATTATGAGTGCATCACTAAGAATATTGCCATCTAATGGCTATGACTGCAGCTATTGCTAGAGCATGTAACATCTCCAGCAGGCATTGTGCATGGGTTTTGGTTTTGGTTGTCATCGCATGGATTTTGTATTATGAACCAATTCGCAACAGTTGTGTTGCCCGGAACACTCATGTAGATGATTTTAGGTGATGGACATTGTGCATTCAGTGAGAATGATGCTGACTGTACACATTGGAGGGGGGAAGGAAATAGTCTTTCTTCTCTCCAGCCTACAGGATTTCCACTTTCATTTATTATGACATTTATATCCCACCTTGCCTACATGTGGTTTCTCCCCCTCCCCATTGTGCTCTCACAACAACCCAGTGAGGTAGGTCAGGCTGAAAAACCACTGTTGTCCCAAGGTTGTCCAATGAGCTTCGTGTCTGAGTGGGAATTTCCACCCTAGACTTGCAATTCTTAGTCCAACGCTAGTGGTGAAGGGGGGTCATCTCTGCTGAGAATGTTGCCTGTATCATTATAGCTAACTCTTCACAAATCAAAAGCGCCCATAGAATCGCATTCTTCCTGGACAATTTGTGAGCTGTTTCTTACGTAACACACAGGCATGCAGTGAGAACAGGTAGGGCTAGAAATAAGAAGCTGAATGAGCTTGTGATTTTGACACGGGCTGCTTTGCGAAGCCACTTTAAATATTTGCAAAACCCACAACGAAACTATTTGCAGGCCTGCATAGTTTATGCATAACTCGGCATGTTACAACCAAACTTCATGTTACTATGTACAGATCTTGTAGGGATTTAGGGGATCTTAAGAGGACTAGCGCTGCCGACTTTTTGTTTCCTTATTTCCCTAGAAAACCGCTAGGGCTTACAGCTGTAACGGGTGGTACTACATTGTGGTTGCTGAACTTGGAACGTAGGCTGGTGTTAGACAAGGGAGTGGAGCGAATCGGACAGACTTGGAAGAAGTAGCTGGCCTAGCTTACAAGGCTTCCTTTCTGATGTATGGAGGGTGTTAAGAACTGGACACATACAACATCTCTCTGATTTCAGTGGGTGGCTAACCTACGGCCTTCCAGCTCTCGTTGGACTACAACTCCCATCGTCGCTAGCTAGTAGGATCAGTGGGAGTTGTAGTCCCAACAACAGCTGGGGACCAGAGTCTGAGAAACACTGGCCTAGCTCCACACACCCCAAAGCATTTGCTGATCACTAGTGTCTGAGGCAGGTGGCGTAGCATCAATTCCCCCACCCACTGCCGCCATTAAAGATCTCCTTGGTCCTTGCTTGCACAGTTGCCTACTATCCCTGACCATTCAAGCTACTATGGGAACTGCGTCCATAGAGGTGACGCTAAGGAGAGATTTACAACATGAGGAGTTGTGAGAGAAAGTACCAGTTGCTGGAACCGCAGGAGGGGAGCGTGTTCTGGTGCTCAGGTCCTGCTTGTGTGTTTCCTACGTGCATCTAGTTGGCCGCTGTGAAAACAGGATGCAGGAACGTAGTGTACCTTGATTTCAGTAAGGCTTTTGACAAAGTTCCCCATGGATAGTCTTGCGGAGAAGCTGGTAAAATGCGTGGTCAGACTGCACCTGGAGTACTGTGTCCAGTTCTGGGCACCTCAATTTAAGGAGGGTGTTGACAACCTGGAACATGTGCAGAGGAGGGTCTGGAGCCAAGCCTTATGAGGAACGGTTGAAGGAGCTGAGTATGTTTAGCGTGGGAAAGAGGAGACTGAGAGAAGATGTGATATCCATGTTCAGATATCTAAAGGGCTGTGACATGGAGGATGGAGCAAGCTTGTTTTCTGCCTCTCCACAGGTAGAACCTAAACCAACGGATTCAAGTAAAAAGAAAGGAAATTCGGATGTGATGTTTTCTTATGTAATTTAAAAATTCAGAATTGGCCACAGATTTTTCTCTTGCAATTGAATCCTATTCTCAAGGTCCTGCTCTCGGCTGAACAGTAATACTGTTTGTACACAACGTGATGAGGACTCGAGAACAGTTTGTGCTGATCTTTACCTGAGAGCAGCTACCATGTCCCTCACATTTGCAGTCTTACGTTAGCAGGAACTGTGGACGGTTGTTGTTTTTCCAGGTCCCAGGCATTGTTTCAAAGGAGGATATTTTTCAAGGTTTGTCAGTACCTCCAGCACACGAAGCAAAACGTAGTTAAGCTTGCATTGACCCAAGCAGACCTGGGTGGAGGGTTTCCATAGTTCTGTCAAGTTTCAACAAAACACAAACCTGCCTTCATGTCTCTGCATCTCCACAGGGAACTTGCACACAGCAACAGAGGCTACACTTTCCAGTTTCTCCACGTCCCTCCTCTTCCAGTGACACTGTCATTGCAAAAGCAACCAGCACGACAATTTCAGAATTCCAAAGTGACCTAAGCGAAATGTGAAACTTGCAGGAGTCAATGTACAATGAGTTCCTCGTGTAAACGTCAGGAATAAAAATTTGGCCTACTAGGAACAGACATTCAGGGCCACCTCACACTCATATGCAACTATCTCCTGAACAGATAAGATGGAAAAATTGCAGACCCTTCCGAGGGTCCCTATTTTCCAGGGACAGTCCCAGATTTACAGAACCTGTCCGTCCCGGTTTCTGATTTGATCCCGGAATGCACTGCTTCTCTTTAGGATGTCCCTATTTTCATCCAAGAAATGTTGGAGGGTGTGGAATAGGATGTCCCTATTTTCATCGGGGAATTGCTGGAGGGTAAGGTAAAGGTAAAGGGACCCCTGACCATAAGGTCCCGTCGTGACCAACTCTGGAGTTGCGGCGCTCATCTCGCTTTATTGGCCGAGGGAGCCGGCGTACAGCTTCCGGGTCGTGTGGCCAGCATGACTAAGCCGCTTCTGGCGAACCAGAGCAGCGCACGGAAATGCCGTTTACCTTCCCGCTGGAGCGGTACCTATTTATCTACTTGTACTTTGACATGCTTTCGAACTGCTAGGTTGGCAGGAGCAGGGACCAAGCAACGGGAGCTCACCTCTGTTGCAGGGATTTGAACCGCTGACCTTCTGATCAGCAAGTCCTAGGCTCTGTGGTTTAACCCACAGTGCCACCCGCGTCCCCTGGAGGGTAGGTAACTGTAATTATCATGTGACATCATATCCGGTTTGTGGTATACAAGCAGCAGCAAGGCTTGTTTGGGGTGTGACTCGAGTGCCCATCATGTGTGATGATGGACATTTGGTTTCAAGGATCACATGGCTCATAAGTCACTCTCAGCAGCTACACACTGGAACTAGACACTGGAAAGACCTATCAGGAGTGAATATAGACCCCCGGTACAAAAATGTATGGGAATCTACCCTACTAGGGAATTTAACCAACTTTAACTGGCACAGGGACAAACAAAGGAGAATGTCTTCATCCTGGTGTGGCTCCCCTATATCACATATACAGCACAACAAGACAGTGACCTATTCCCCGCTCCCAACAGAATATGAATAAATATGGCTTATCTGAGCAAAGAACACACACACCCCTTCACACATGCAAACAAACCACACAGCAACCAAGCAAACACAAACAACCATGCTCTGGACTCTCTAATCTCTCGCAATGCCAATAAAAATAAATATAAAATCTAAATATATAAATACGATAGGCTTCTGGGAAATGATACATAATGAATTTTTAAAAGATGTTCAAAATAGCCATTCCCAAGAGGCATGAAGCATTTCTTCCAAAGGGTGCTACTATATATCTGCATGTTTTGTTTTGTTTTGTTGGGAGCCGCCCAGAGTGGCTGGGGAAACCCAGGCAATTGGGGGGGTATCAATAATGCAGCATTATTATTATTATTATTATTATTATTATTATTATTTATTAAACTGTCACCTAAGTAACCAACTCCCAGGGCAAGTTAGTTCTTCCAGGGACCACCAGCTGATATCAGCTTTGCTCTTACTGCTCCCAAAAGAATGAATCAAAGGGCTGGTGTCCTTCGGTGTTGCTCCTGCAGTGGAAATCTTCTGCCGTTCACAAACCCATGGTAAAGAGTTCCTGAGTCCAAGAGCTTCCTCTTCTCACTCTGCAGGGATAATTGATGGTGGTCATTTCGTTTGCTTTTACAACTGGTCTGTTTCAGCGTTTCCTCATTTGCTGAACATAGATTTAATTATTACCACCACTACCACCCCCTTTTGAACTTTTGTCTCGTTTATTTAGCTGGCACTAGGCAATGCGAAGGGACACGGGTGGCGCTGTGGGTTAAACCACAGAGCCTAGGACTTGCTGATCAGAAGGTCGGCGGTTCAAATCCCCGCAATGGGGTGAGCTCCCGTTGCTCGGTCCCAGCTCCTGCCAACCTAGCAGTTCGAAAGCATGTCAAAGTGCAAGTAGATAAATAGGTACTGCTCCGGCGGGAAGGTAAACAGCGTTTCTGTGCACTGCTCTGGTTTGCCAGAAGCAGCTTAGTCATGCTGGCCACATGACCTGGAAGCTGTCTGCGGACAAACACCAGCTCCCTCGGCCCATAGAGCGAGATGAGCGCCGCAACCCCAGAGTCAGTCACGACTGGACCTAATGGTCAGGGGTCCCTTTACCTTTACATTTTAGGCAATGCTAAGCCAGCCAGCTAGATCTGACCCACCCAAGTCTTCCCCAACAATCCTGGAAATGCTTTACTGGAGAATAACCTGTCTTCAGGTGGAAGAAATTGCCAGAGATCTGATGATGTGTGCCAGCCTCAGTACCAGCCCATGACATTTTGTTGGAGTGGAGCCCAAGTAGCGTGCATGCGCGCGCGCACACACACACACCCCAGCAAGGACCATCCCTTCCTTTTTTAAAAAAGTCTTGCTGCACCATCCAGACACCGATTCCTGCTTTCATCTTATTCCCACCCCCCAACCCTCCTGCCTTCATGGTGCTGTCTGAGCTACACCCTGCAGCAGGGCAGGGCCAGCATTTTGGGAAACAACCTAAAGACAGATGTCATTGTCGCAGGGAGGTAGGAAGCAGTCCCAATCAAAAGAGGCTGGCTATTGTGGGGGTGTCTCTGGCAAAATGGGAATCTGTTGCTGCGAATGATGCACGAGAGGCATTGCTCCAGGCTGATTAAAACAGCAAAGAGATGAAAACCACGTGTATCCCTTTCCACAGGCATGACTCAGTTTTCTGAAAAGCGGAGTTATTGTGTTCTGCGCTGATGAGGGCAAAACCTTAGGAAAACGATATATGTTGGCTAGCTCTGGGTGAAAACTGTACCCAAATACTCTCAATAACAAATCTCGCAATACAATGTCCTCCTCTTTAAACAGCTGCATGAAGGAAAAGAATGGGGCTTAGGGTCTCCTCGGACTGCTAGATTCACAGATTTCTGATAAAAGGTAAAGGTAAAGGTACCCCTGCCCGTATGGGCCAGTCTTGACAGACTCTAGGGTTGTGCGCTCATCTCACTCTATAGGCCAGGAGCCAGCGCTGTCCGGAGACACTTCCGGGTCACGTGGCCAGCGTGACAAGCTGCATCTGGCGAACCAGAGCAGCGCACGGAAACGCCGTTTACCTTCCCGCTAGTAAGCGGTCCCTATTTATCTACTTGCACCCGAGGGTGCTTTCGAACTGCTAGGTTGGCAGGCGCTGGGACCGAGCGACGGGAGCGCACCCCGCCACAGGGATTCGAACCGCCAACCTTTCGATCAGCAAGTCCTAGGCGCTGAGGCTTTAACCCACAGCGCCACCCGCGTCCCCAAGCCTACAGCACCTGGTATTCCCAGGCGGTCTCCCATCCAAGTACTAACCAGGCCTGACCCTGCTTAGCTTCCGAGATCAGACGAGATCGGGCGTGTTCAGGGTAGTATGGCCGTAGACAGATTCACAGATTTCTGATACCCATCATTAAATGGCATCTATTTCACCCATGTTGTTTTCTCTACTTCCCAATTAGTAAAATCAACTTAAAGGATGTGTTCTATTGCTTGAAGGAACCTCCAGCCTACCTTCCTGCATGTATGATGTGCTCCACCTTTCCCATGCCTGATGTCATCTAAGACGTCAGGAGCCAGAAACGTCCAGCCATGGCTTTAAACGTAAACTAAATGTGGAGAAAAAGCAGGAATGCACTTTTAAGTGTCTTCCCAATTCTCTGCTTCAGAAAGACGGTGCTTTTTGAATTTGGCGCCTTATTCTGTTGCCCTCCCAATCCTTTCCTTTGAAGTCGGGTCACCTGATAGCATGGTGACGTCACAGGAGATTGACAGGTGGGCGGGCCCAGCAGTCGGCATGGCCTGGCATGGAGTCTGCCAGCCACATCCTGTTCTCTACCTGGCTTAAAGGGAAGTTGCCGCTTCAATATTCCTTGCATATCTAGTCCTTCTGTAATCAAGACCAATAGTAATATTGCTGGTAGCCTGAGGAGACGTTCCCAGGAGCCTGGGGTTTATTTTGTTTTTAAACATCCCATTAATGTTAAAGTAATGTGCTCATTAAAGAGGCTCATCCATACACTGCTGATTCGCAAACCTGCAACGTGGCGGGTTGCTGTGCTGCAAGAGACTGGAGTGATCAAGGTTTGCGCAAGGAAGAGAAATGCTCCCATACGCCATGCAAATACAGGATCTACTGGATTCTGTACTATGAGAATGAGAGCCCCGACAGGTGAGCAGTGACAGGTATACAAGCAATCATTTCGTAAAGGGAAACCTATAAAAGTGTGTTCACAAGATAGGAGGATGAAAGTGCACAAATGTGGACACTCAGCCTCCCAAAAGAAAATTGGTTGCTTGCACATGCAATTGAGAATGCTGCATACTCCAGAGGTCAGCTGAGAAAACAATTGGGCAGAGCCAGGCACCCTGCTGCAGCCAAGCTCCATTCAATGTAACACCTCTTCTTCATCACACCTGAACCAACCTGCCTTTTCCTAGGAACATGAAATTGCCTTACTCCAACTCAGGGGTTGTCAATCTGGTCCCTACTGCCCACTAGTGGGTGTTTCAGGCTTCTAGGTGGGTGGTAGGGGGTTCCACAGCACAAGCTGAATCCACCTTCCATCGAGCACTGGTGGGCGGTAAGGAAATTTTACCATCAAGAAAGATGCATTAGTGGGCGGTAGGTATAAAAAGGTTGACTACCCCTGCTCTAACTACTGGGAATACAGTGGTACCTCGGGTTAAGTACTTAATTCGTTCTGGAGGTCCGTATTTAACCTGAAACTGTTCTTAACCTGAAGCACCACTTTAGCTAATGGGGCCTCCTGCTGCTGCCGTGCCGCCGGAGCACAATTTCTGTTCTCATCCTGAAGCAAAGTTCTTAACCTGAAGCACTATTTCTGGGTTAGTGGAGTCTGTAACCTGAAGCGTATGTAACCCGAGGTACCATTGCGGCAGCAACCAGAACGCCTGTATCGTTTGGGTGGCGGTGGGACAACCTTCAACCTTCCTCATTCCCTTTAACTTTTGCATACGGTTTGAGTTCCGTCCCATATAAGACCACCCAGTTTTGGGGGGTTTTGATAAGTTATCCCATTAACACGGGTTTCGATGTTTTGATAATGCAACTGGTTGCTTTAGGAAGGCCTTCCTGCAGCTTCTCTGATGCATCGTTTGGGCATGGCGCAGATTTCCCAGCATGCTCAGACCGAAACTTTAAAAATAGACTAGCAAATTAATGCTTCCATAAATGGACGACAACCCCTTGACACACAGGTTGTGGGATTATTCCAGAAGTGGGTTCCCCCCCCCTTTCCTACTTGGATAAGCACAGCGTGCAGAGTTTTAATCAGAGACCAGAGCCTTACTATGAATAATTTGGCACTAGATTGGCTTCCCCAAAACACAGAGAGCACTGCAGGCAGCAGACAGGCTCCGACCACTGTGGCAAAGGCTGACTTGTTATAGGCCAAAGAAAGCTAAGCCTCTCAACAGCAGGCAAGGCATCAAGGGGCAGGATTCAGCCAGTTACCCTAGCACAACTTTTAGCTGTAACTTTTAGCTAAAACTTTTAGTGTAACTTTTTCTGCTTCCATTCCCTGCATGCCCCCTATACAGTGGTGCCCCGCAAGACGAATGCCCCGCAAAACGAAAAACGCACAAGACGAAAGGGTTTTTCCGTTTTTGCATCGCTTCGCAAGACGATTTTCCCTATGGGCTTGCTTCGCAAGACGAAAACGTCTTGCGAGTTTGTTTGCTTTTTTCCTAAAGCCGCTTGAAGAGGCGCAGTTGCGACGGACCGTGCTTCGCAAGACGAACAACATCGCAAGACGAAGAGACTCGCGGAACGAATTAATTTCGTCTTGCGAGGCACCACTGTACATGCTCTGAGGGTTCCCTCAATTCATTGCAGTAACATAAAATAAAGTATTGCCTTCTTTGTTGTTTAAGAATTTTTAATATTGTTTGCCACTGTTTATGCGGCTGGAACGCTTTTCTTTGTTTTGCTTTTCCATGGTTGTGATATTAAATATTAACATGATTCCCCATGGCAGCTGGGATAGCTCAGTCAGTAGAGTGCGAGGCACTTAAATCTCAGGGTTGGGGGTTCAAGCTGTATATTTTTATTTGCTGTGAGTCACTTGGAGACCTTCGGGTGGCAAGCGGCTAGTAAGTTTCATATAAATAACCTAAAATAAAAATAATAAAATAAAATCCAAGAACTTCTGTAATTGATTTTATTCCTAGGGGTTAGGGGAGCCAGTTTCTATGCCAGCTCAGATCTTTATATAAACACACAAGACGCAACCGGCTGTGCTTTTGAATAAATAAAGTATACTATTCGTTGATCAAATTGTAGATTTCAACGCTAGTCTCATAAAGTTCAATGAAAAAAGCAGAAGACCCAGTGGATCGGTTCATTCTCTAGTCAGTTCATGCATAAGGTCCATACATGTATAAGTGTCTATTCCACCTGTCTGTTCATGGAGTCCAATAATCCACATGAAGGGTTGTTGCAGTTCCACAGAATCCTTTCACAGAATCTAAGATGAGGATTTCCGGAATATTAGCCTTGTTTCGCCATCCTAGGCTTCAACCACTACTATGCTATAAGATCCACTATCCTGTAATACAGTGGTACCTCGGGTTACATACGCTTCAGGTTACATACGCTTCAGGTTACAGACTCCGCTAACCCAGAAATAGTGCTTCAGGTTAAGAACTTTGCTTCAGGATGAGAACAGAAATCGTGCTCCGGCAGCGTGGCAGCAGCAAGAGGCCCCATTAGCTAAAGTGGTGCTTCAGGTTAAGAACAGTTTCAGGTTAAGAACGGACCTCCGGAACAAATTAAGTACTTAACCCGAGGTACCACTGTATTACATATGAGCCTGTTCTACTGATGAAGCCTAGGATGACGAAACAAGGCCATTTTCCAGAAGTGATGCTTTGTCTTCCCACTCAAAATGCACCACACTTGGGGCGTGTGGAATCCCTCAAATGCTGAGCCCAAGCCAAAGCCCCTTAAAAGCTGACAAGTCAAGCAGATGAAGTTGCCTGAAGAGGTCCAGCAAGCGACGAACTCCAACGCCCCCATGCACTTGACAACTGCCAAAATCGTGTCTGCTGTACGTACGGCAATAGCAAAGTTCATCGCACAGCGAACAACCATCCACATGCCTGGTTTTGTGACGGCATTGCCATATGGATACAGAAAGGAAAATGTCAGTTCATCCCACCCACCACCATGCCGATCTACAGATCCCAAAAGGGAGGTAACTTTAGGTTGCACGTCTTTTTCAATCTTCTTTAAATAAAAGAGAAGTTCAGGGACACAAGCAATAGCCAACAAGCGTTGCAGTATTTCTGTCCGAGGGGTTGGAGCTGGTTCAAGTCTGCAGGAAGCCAAACCTGGGTCTGTACCCTGGAAGGAACATTCTCCAACCCAGAATCTTCGGAGGTCAATTGTAGGAGCCAGAACCTGAAATGTTGTAGGCAGAAGATACTGCTGTACTGACGATGGAAAAGCACGAATCAAGATCTCTGTTCTACCTAGCTGAGTATTCTTGATGTTGGCAGGCACTAGCTTTGACCTTTAAAGCCCTAAACAGCCTTGGCCTTTTATACCCAAAGGAGCATCTCCACCTCCATGGTGCCAGCCCGGACACTGAGGTCCAGCTCCGAGGGCCTTCTGGCAGTTCCCTCCCTGCGAGAAGTGAGGTTACAGGGAAACAGGGAGAGGGCCTTCTCAGTGGTGGCACCCACCCTGTGGAACGCCCTCCCGTCAGATGTTAAGGAAATAAAGAACTATCTGACTTTTAGAAGACATCTGAAGGCTGCCATGTTTAGGGAAGTTTTAAATGGTCGAGGTTGTATCGCATTTTTAATATTTTGTTGGGGGGGTGCATGGGGAGAAAAGAGAGAAGGAAAGACTCACTGCACAGCTGCAGGTCCTTGTGCTAACAGAATGACTGTGATGGATATTGCCTAGTATATTTATGGAATACAAAATGTACAAAGCTGCTTTCGTTTTTGAAAACTAAGCTTTTGCAAGTCGGGAAAAATCGGAGAGTTGGTTACAGAAACCACCCACACTGTAGTAAACAAAAGGAAGTTTTTATTATCTAGACTTAATCTGTTATTCTTACTGTCAGCATCAATCAAGAAAGAAAAGGAACTATATTTTTAAAAAATCTGCAGCACCTGTTTACTGCCAAGAGATGGGGAGAAACATACAAGGCACAGTTCTGGTTTCAAACTGGTGCCAGCTCTTGGGGTGGGCGAGAGACCCCAATCAGTGCCTGTCTCCAGCCTTGACAGATCGTGGTATTAAGTAAATCTGGGTATTGTAAACAACTTCAAAGCAATGGTGTGCCTACAAAACCAGCCACATGAATCCATGTATCATTTACAAAATAAGTAAGACATTTTCTTTAATAATAATCAGTTTTTGAAGATCCATAGCTTCAGATTCCAGACTTTCATTTTTATATCCATGGATTTCAGGGAACTGAAAGTTTGCAGAGATCGAAACAAACTACCTTCTGTCTTGATGTGATATGCAGTGCTAAAGTTAGCTAGCAGTTCCCAGTTTTCAGTTCCTCATCTGGACCAAAGTTCGAAAAACAACTCATTCAGAAGAGGAACTAAAGGGAATAAGCGAATTAGCTATGATCAGAGTAGATCCAGTAAAATCAACAGGCTTAAGTAATTTCAGTGGGTCTTCTTTTCAGTAAGATTTAGTTGGGCATCACCCAATATGCCCCAAGACCTCAAAATAATGGTTGAACAACCAAAAATCATAAGCTTCCATGACTGGTAAGACTCCAAGATCCACAATAAATGTCTCCAGTCACAACAGTCATGTTTGCACAATGCTCATAAATGCACAATGGCCTCTGATAACAAATAAGGAACTGGGTGTGTGCACCCCCAAATCATGGGAACTATGTATTCAACTTGTAATATTTCCAAACAGAGACCAGTTCCCTTCCCACCTGCAGAAAATGGATGAAATCGGAAGCAGGCAAGAACTACAACATCCATTAGCTGCAGCAAATGGTCAGGGATGATTGGAGGCCACAGGCTAGTCCCCAGCCCCACCCCAAAATTAGAGAGATGCTGTGTGTGTTCACACATTGAAGAGGAGGCCTTGTGTGACAAATATCAAGTTTCACAGAACTGAGGGGGTGCGGAAGGGAACTTTCTAATCTTGCCATTCTCAGTTTGTCCCTTATGCCTCTTTTAGTAGGCTTAACTCCCTCTTCCTCCCCTCCCCGTGACTTCAGGCATCATTTTAAGAAAATTCCATCTATAGCAAAATATAATTTGGGCTGTTGGGATCTAGAGAGAAATGTTTGAACAAGCCTGTCATAAGCAGCTTCAGACAAAAGAACGATATCTTTTAATTTGCTTGGCAGGCTTCTCCTATCGAGGCACCAATCCAGTGCCAACTTTGCTGGAAGTTGGGGTCCCCACTGACACGGAGAGGATATTTTCCGAGTAAACAAGGCCACGGCTGTCGAGCTGTACACATCAAATACCTGCAAGGAACTCACTCCCCCCCAAAAAGTGTTGCAACTTTTCAAAAGGTCAACTCTCTACAAGTGGAAAACTGCAGCACCCTAAAGACCCAACTAATTTATTATGGCATAAGCTTCCGTGCGTGATGAAGGAGACCTTAGTCCACGAAACATTATGCCATAATAAATTAAGTCTTCAAGGTGCTGCAGGACTTGTTTTCCCCCTGAAACGGGCTAAGGCAGGTACCCTTCTGGAATCACTTTCAGGTAGAGGCCCCCTCACTCCCCATCGCTGCCCCCTCTTTACAAAGACGTCCGTTTTTTCTTGCTCTTGAAAGCGTGCTGGTGAACTCTCAGCCGCTGATGAACAGAGGAAGCAGTCTTCATAGAAGTCTTCTTCCCAAAGGCTTTCCCCACGGCTCCAGGTTTCCATAGCAACAACTGCGCATCCTCTCCACCGGTCAGCAAAGAATCATCCGCCACGTTCCAGCAGAATGAGCGGACGGGAGCAGAATGACCCCCCTGAAGGACTCCTACAGAACTCAGGCCACCAACCCCACAGTCTAGGAGGCAGATGTTTCCTGTTGATGTCCCCCCAACAACAACCAACTTGTCCATCGTTTCATGGTACAAGCCACCGATTAAGTAGTCCACCTTGGTGCTTTGTCCACTTCCTTCTTCTCGGGCGTCTGGAACATGCAGCAATGTGACTGGCTCCTCGGTCTCCAGCTGGGCGAGATCCCACCGACAAAACCCTTCGTCGTGCGTCGTGCAATAGACCTGCTGGTAATCTTTCCCGGACCACCCGACGGAACTGACCGACGAGTCGGAGTTGCAGGTAGCAACCAGCGCATCTTCTTCGCTGTCCTTGTTGATGTCAAACACGTTCACCAGCCCGTCGGTTGACCCAGAAACTACCAGGTTCTGTTTGATGGGGTGAAAACGAATTTTGGTGATGTCGTCGTTGTGGGTCTCCGAGTAGAAGCCCAGAGGCTCTTTGCTGGAAGCTACACTACTCGCACAGCTGCGAGCATCCCAGAAGGCCATGAACACATCGTCCCCCACTTTTTCCGTTCCAGCGCAGACGATGAGGTCGTTGCAGCTTACGTCAAAGCTAATGAAGACATTTGAAAGGGAGCCACGGAACAACTGCATTGGCCCTGCGGTCGCCAAGCGCGTATCCCAGCATTTCACTGTTCCGTCGCTGCAAGCGGAGAACAACACACTTTCACACGCGTGTGCGAATCGGACGCCGCTGAGCAGCCCGGGACGGCTGCTATATTCCCGCAGCAAAGTGAGCGTCTCTCTGTTGTAAACCCTGATTGATTTATCGGAACATGAAACGGCCACCAACTGGCTCCCTCCGCCTCTTGAAATGTCCAAGTCCAACAGATAAGTGGGGTCTTTAGCCAGCGCACACCGTTTTGCTATTTGAAGACTGGAAAACTGCTCCTTGATCTTCTCCATAGCAACTGCGACTAAAACTGCATCCTCAAGAAGGTAGAGGTCTGGAAAATAGAAATAAGACCAAATTAAATAAGGTCTCCACTGTTAATCCTTTCAAGAGCATTTTTCGGCACAAGAAAGGTTCCGCTAGTGGCTTAAATCAAGGGTAGATAGCGTGTTTATGATTGAGAGCTGTTCTTACTATCCTGACAGTGGTTTTGGGGATGGAAGGAGCATTGTGCTCTGGAAACTGACCTTTCAAGTGCCATAATAAAGCTGGTGTCCTCCAACGGTTTGGAGTATGTCCTCTGAGGCATAGCACAGGGCGTTACAAACAAAATCCAACAGAGGTAGACATCAACACTTTCAAGCATGCCATTTCTCATTTTTCCCCCTTATGCTTGAGGTTTGGGGCAAACTTTAACCAGAGCCTGAATGCAATTATCCAGAGCCTTTATGGGCCAGGTGAAATTGGCCATTCCTAGTTTACAAGTCAGCGTAGAAGTAAATACTCCTAAAGGCCAGTTTTAAAACACTGCTAAGACCCAGGTGAAAGGGACAAGGGTGGCGCTGTGGGTTAAACCACAGAGCCTAGGACTTGCCGATCAGAAGGTTGGCAGTTCGAATCCCCGCGACGGGGTGAGCTCCTGTTGCTCGGTCCCTGCTCTTGCCAACCTAGCAGTTCGAAAGCATGTCAAAGTGCAAGTAGATAAATAGGTACTGCTCTAGCGGGAAGGTAAACGGCGTTTCCATGCGCTGCTCTGGTTCACCAGAAGTGGCTTAGTCATGCTGGCCACATGACGCGGAAGCTATACACCAGCTCCCTCTGCCAGTAAAGCGAGATGAGTGCCGCAACCCAGAGTCGGCCACGACTGGACCTAATGGTCAGGGGTCCCTTTACCTTTACCTTTAAGACCCACTTAAGAATAAAAACAATGCAACACAATACAACCCAAATCATCATCAGCATAACATCGTCACTCAATAAAAGATAATGGACTACTAGCAAACCACGCAGGCAAAGACAAGCCAACTGACATCACTGTGATGTCAGGTGATTGACAGGTGGGTAGCCCCATCTGCCCGTCCCTAAGGCATCTCCAGCCAAATGTTCCTCCAGTTTCCATTCAGAAGAAAAAGAAGTGATGAAGCCATCAGACGTCTGAGGAGCATTTCCCTGGACTTCCTCAAGAGACATTGTGGAGATCTGAAAGGAGAACAGATCTGGAGTTCTTCCAGGGTACTATTGTATAAATCTGCATTTACGTTTCTTAAAATAATAAAAAAAGTCATTTCCACATTTTCTGGGGCAATGTTGACACGTCCTTGCTGTCGGAGGGCACCGCCTTCCAGAGGAAAGGGCAGCATCCCACACAATGGGGTAATAACCGGCGAGGGTGTATTTTTGTCGACTGCCACATCTCATTAAGTCGCGCCGCGGACATGCGGCAAAATGTCAGCTGGTGAAAGCGGAATCCTACCTCTCGTTAGGAATGCCCAGCTGAAGGTTAAACAAACAAGCCAGGCAGAGAGTCCAGGGTGTAGCCAGAGGCTCTTCCTCTTCGGAAGAGGAAGCTGCTGGGAGACTTTGATGGGAAGAGTTTCAATAGAGGCAGGAGAAGGCCCTCCCTCCCCTTCTACCCACTGGGTCACATTTATGGGAGAAGTAGGGAAGTCGTGATCTTCCATGCACAATGGGAAATTAAGAGCTGGGAGGCAGCCAGCTGCAGACATTGCCAGGGCAGATGGGAAGCCTGCAAATGCAAGATCTAGTCTGCGGCTGCTGTTTTCACCTATTAATTCCAAGGCGATTAATCCCAGGGTTGTTAATAGCTCGACTCCCCTTTTGCCTGCATTCCCCCCACCCTTCATATATATCAAGTTTTTCTGGGCAAAATGCAGTTTCTGGATGTTATGAGAGAGGGAGTGGGTGGCTGTGTCAGGGAAAGAATACGTGGCAAAGAGAGATCTGCATTGGCTCCCAGTACGTTTCCGAGCACAATTCAAAGTGTTTTGTTTTTTTAAAAAAGATATTTATTAAGATTTTCAATTTTTTATACGAACAAAAAACAAACAAAAAGATTAAAAAAGACATATAGTTCATGATACAAGCTTTTCAATAACATATTTCTCTGACCTCCTCATACCTCCCCTTCTTGTATTCCCTTTCAAATTATTTGTTCAGCAAATCCTTAACTTAAAGCATTACAGCTTATAATATCACCTTATTTTCTATCCAAACCCTTTTTTTCTTCCATATTCCTTTATATCATTACAGCTAGAAACCACTCAATTTCAATCCAACATCATTCAACATTCCTTAATTTTACAATATTTCTGTAAGTAGTCCTTAAATTTTTTCCAATCTTCTTCTGCCGACTCTTCTCCCTGGTCACGGATTCTGCTAGTCATTTCTGCCAATCCCATACAGTCAATCAGTTTCATCTGCCATTCTTCCAGAGTGGGTAGATCTTGCATCTTCCAATACTTTGCGATGAGTATTCTTGCTGCTGTTGTAGCATACATAAAAAAAGTTCTGTCCTTCTTTGGCACCACTTGGCCGGACATGCCCAAGAGAAAGGCCTCTGGTTTCTTCAAGAAGGTATATTTAAATACCTTTTTCAATTCATTATATATCATTTCCCAGAAAGCCTTAATCCTAGGGCACGTCCACCAAAGGTGAAAGAATGTACCTTCATGTTCCTTACATTTCCAACATTTATTATCGGGCAAATGATAGATTTTTGCAAGCTTGACTGGGGTCATGTACCACCTATATATCATTTTCATAATATTCTCTCTTAAGGCATTACATGCCGTAAATTTAATCCCGGTGGTCCACAATTCAAAGTGTTGGTGCTTACCTTTAACGCCCTAAACGGCCTCGGTCCTGTATACCTGAAGGAGTGTCTCCAACCCCATCGTTCTGCCCAGACACTGAGATCCAGCGCCAAGGGCCTTCTAGCGGTTCCCTCATTGCAAGAAGTGAAGCTACAGGGAACCAAGCAGAGGGCCTTCTTGGTAGTGGCACCTGCCCTGTGGAACGCCCTCCCAGCAGAGGTCAAGGAAATAAGCAGTTATCCAATCTTTAAAAGACACCTGAAGGCAGCCCTGTTTAGGGAAGTTTTTAATATTTAATGCTGTATTGTTTTTAACACTCGATTGGGAGCCGCCCAGAGTGGCTGGGGAAACTCAGCCAGATGGGTGGGGTATAAATAATAAATTATTATTATTATTATTATTATTATTATTATTAATTATTATTATTATTATTAAGGGTTAATGGCTCAGGACTCATGTTTAGTCCTCAGACCACACAGGGCAGGGTAAACTGCACCCAGAGTCCCAACTCTGGGTCCTGTTCCTTTGGCCCAATGCCCGACCGTTGAGTTGAGCACCTCGCTTCAGCAACCTCTATCCCATAAATCATGGGCAGCGAAACCAGCTGCTCTCCCGCTGTGGTTGGACCGTGATTCCCAACTGCCCCCACCCAGCATGGCCAATGGGCATGGATGATGGGAGTTGTAGTCCAACAATACTGGCTTAAATACTGCTTTTCACACATCCCTCTGCTTTCCCCCTTTGTTTCAATCAGACTATCATCGAATCAGGAGGGAACTCAAAGGTCATCCATCACAAGATTAAGGAAGGCACATGCAGCACCCAACCGTGGGACCAAAGCATCTCTCTGCCACGGACAGAGCCATGTTCAGAGGTCAACAAATTGGGGGTTGCCTTAGTGACCAACAAAAGGTTTGTCTGCGCCAGCACATGCCCCTGCTTGTCCCTGATCTCATGCTACGTCCCTGAAACAGAGTTTTTCCGCCTGGCCTTTGGCTTGGAATCAACTTGATCCCCTCCCCTCCCCCTCTTTCCTTTTTCCTTTCTCCTTCTGTGATGGAACCCCTATTTGGGGACTTCCCTGGCTTTTTTCTGGCTTACATAGGACCAGTCTGGATAGTTGGCCTTGGTGAAGATTTGACGTTTTCATCCCCAAAAAGTTTTTGATTTGAGTTTCTACTAAAATGAGGCTGCATTTTAATGTTGTAATGAGGCTGCATTTTAATGTTAATCTTGCTTTTAAGTTGTATTTTAATTAATTGTTTTTATACCTGGTGTTAGCCGCCCTGAGCCCGGTCTTGGCTGGGGAGGGCGGGGTAGAAATAAATTATTATTATTATTATTATTATATTTTTTTTGGATTTGATATCCCGCTTTATCACTATCTGAAGGAGTCTCAAAGCAGCTAACATTCTCCTTTCCCTTCCTCCCCCACAACAAACACTCTGTGAGGTGAGTGGGGCTGAGAGACTTCAGAGAAGTGTGACTGGCCCAAGGTCACCCAGCAGCTGCAAGTGGAGGAGCGGAGACGAGAACCTGGTTCCCCAGATTAGGAGACTACCGCTCTTAACCACTACACCACACTGGCTCTTCTTCTTCTTCTTCTTCTTATTATTATTATTATTATTATTATTATTTCCCTGAAACAGCCTCCTTGTTTTCTTTCTCCAGCCTGGAGCAACAGTGACCTGGAAGGGACAGAAACAAGCCCCCATGCACTCACTGAAGCCAAAGAGGGGCGGCAGAGGTTTGCTCTAGCTCTCTGCTTGCGTCTTGCAGAGATCCACAACCAACTTCCAGACTTCCACCCAAGTTTGGGGCTAGGACCATCAGCTTGTCTCTCTCACCACAGCCCAGCTGAACTCCCACCATGGTAGAGAAGCCAAGCTGGTCTGTCAAACCATGGCCAGGTCTCTTGTCTTGGAGAGGGCACATCCCCTTCCACTCTGTTGCCTCTCCTGAAGTCACTATGAAATAAATAAATAAACTATCCTCCCCCTAGCCTTGCCTCCAAACTGTCCTAACAAACATGGTTTGCTAAACTGCTTCAAGCCATCATTTCAAAGAAACTATGGTTTGTATGGATGGACATGACATGTGAAACCGTGGTTGGGAGGTAAAATTTGCTCCAAAGAGATGCAAAGCTTAGCTTCCAGTTTGCAAACCACGGTTTACAGGGAGAAGATGATGCACCAGGGTGAAGACCTCGAAATGTTGTACCAGGTGACTAGAAGAATTAACTGGAACTCAATATTGAATTACCGGTACTGATCGCAAAGTAGTATTTGAAACACCATTTTCTCCAAGAGTATATTGGAGGTGATACGGGACTATAAAACCTTCCATGGCAGGCTTGAAATATTGGCCCGCATAACTTTTAATGCTACTGGAATATAGTTATAGATGTTCAGTCATTGACACACAAGTTATAAACAGCATTTCTTAGGCTAAAGAGAGATCCGTGAGTCATTTAAATCCTACAAGGTTTTCAAAAATAGACTGGTGATTCATGAATTACATTCTTCTACCTCCCAGAGAATCTTTTGGCAACGATGTGGTTTTCACAATGGTTGCTGTCTCCTGAGAGCAAGGCCGCTGCGGCAGGTAACCACTGGAAAGCAAACTCCACGCAAAGCAGTGTTGTCGTCATATCTATGCCAAGCAAGGCTTGCGTCTGCCTGCATCGAAGCACCAAGACCACACAATCTCTTTGCTTTCTCCTGCTGTCTCTCACCCTCCCTCGCCATCAGGTGGCTCAGAACTGCTGCTTGAAAAAAAGCCTCTTCCCTGTTTCTACTGCTACCAAAAGTCCTGGCTTTTTAGAGTCTGCCCTGGGCATCTCACTATTTTTGGCGCGTCATTTCCAAGTTTCTAGTCCTTAAGGGCTCTCCCAACCTACTAATGACACCCATGTATTGCAGAGGAGCACGGGAACCCGGTGCAAAGTCAAGCCATTAGTTCACCAAGTTCAGTGTTGCCTACCATGTTGAGAAGCATGAGTTTGAGACAGGGATTTCCGTCCCGTCCCCCTAACTGGAGGTGCTGGGAATCAAAGCTAGGTCCTTCTGCATGCAAAGCAGATGTTCTACCCCTAAGCTACAGCCCATCTCCAGGTACAGAGACAAGCCATTGCATCTAGAGGGGGTAGAACAAGGCATGTCAGCTTGCTCTGCCTCTGAAGGATGCTTTTAGCCCAGAAAGGAGGACAGAGGCAGCTCAAGGATGTAGGGAAGGAAGTCACCTTCATTTGCTTCTGTCCACAACAGGCACCCCAAGCTCAGAGCATGCCATGGGTGCAGAGCAGCATTAGAAACTTGGATATATAAGCTAGACGCCAAATGGCACCTTAAACCAGGGCTGCAGTCATCAAAACGGAATATCTAGTCGCCATTTGGGGGCAAGACGGCTCTAAAGTCTTATTTTTCAAATGATGGACTGGTTGTGATTGGTTATCCGTTAAGCATCTGGCTGGCCACTGGTCCCATCACCTCCTGGCAAATAGAAGGGGAAGAAATGGAGGCAGTGAGAGATTTTACTTTCTTGGGCTCCATGATCACTGCAGATGGTGACAGCAGCCACGAAATTAAAAGACGCCTGCTTCTTGGGAGAAAAGCAATGACAAACCTAGACAGCATCTTAAAAAGCAGAGACACCACCTTGCCAACAAAGGCCCATATAGTTAAAGCCATGGTTTTCCCAGTAGTGATATATGGAAGTGAGAGCTGGACCATAAAGAAGGCTGATCACTGAAGAATTGATGTTTTTGAATTATGGTGCTGGAGGAGACTCTGGAGAGTCCCACGGACTGCAAGAAGATCAAACCTCTCCATTCTGAAGGAAATCAGCCCTCATGAGAAGAGAAGTCTCCCTGGAAAAGACCCTGATGTTGGGAAAGATGGAGGGCACAAGGAGAAGGGGACGGCAGAGGACGAGATGGTTGGACAGTGTTCTCGAAGCTACCAGCATGAGTTTGACCAAACTGCGGGAGGCAGTGGAAGACAGGAGTGCCTGGCGTGCTCTGGTCCATGGGGTCACGAAGAGTCGGACACGACTAAACGACTAAACAACAACAAGTTCAGATGACAACCTTGAACTAGGTTAAGAACTTTGAGAACTTAAGGAAGAAAAGTCCACAAAGATATCTGGCCAATTCCTGCCTCTTTTTCTTAATGTTGACACAGAACATTCATAACGTCAGACTAATCTTCACAGCTGTGAGTAGGACACTGGGGTGGGCTAAGTAAAGACAAGCCGCAACAATTAGCTCTAACACTGTTCACCTCTCCGGCTCAGGCTGCACAGTGAAAGCGTTTTGGTTCCTGAAATTCATTCTGATTGTGCAGATAAAATGTAACGGATAGAATTCTACACCCACCCACACTTGGATGTCATGAAGGGCAGAGGGCCTGGCTTCTTCAAAACAGCCTCAGGGATGAATCAAGAGGTCTTGGCAGACCACCTTTGGCCTGCAGGCTAGAGTTTCCCCCACCTTTGACCTAAGCCATGCATTCAGCAGAATAGGCCGCTGCTTTTCCATGGTAGCCCGGAACGGAAGCCTGAATATCCTGACTACAGAAAAGAATAGTTTGAAGCTTCTAAGTGCTTTGCAAAAATGCAGGCGCTGAGCATTTCAGCACTGGACTGTTTCAAAGAAAGAGCCACCAAAACAACAGATAAAACAGTCCCAAGGTTGGAAGCAACAGCTCAAAGCAAACTCCAGAACAAGAAAACAATTCTTATTTAAAAATAAGTCTTGAGTGTGACTCATTTTCTGCATTTAATTATTTCTCTGGCTGGGCCTTCCATCTCTCTCGCGATTCCCACACTAATGCACATGTGTTATTTTAGAAGCCAGGTTTCCAAGGCAATAGGACCTGAAGAAGCAACGCAATTGGCAGCCAATTTGCTCGGCACCTCTGGAATCTGTCTTGGGGGAAAGGAAGATCTTTATGCCTTCGAAGAACAGACCTGTGCCCAGAAACAGCTTCCAGCCCAAAGGATAGCTAAGACCAAATGTATCATTAACCGCAGGCCTGCCTTTGTAGGCTGAATTCAAACTCAGAGCGACTCACGAATGAAAATATAAATTGTTCTGATAATGAATGCAGGTGCTGAGCGCTGACCAGCTTGGAGTTCAAATAGGGACTCTGCAAATCAAGAGAGAGGCATCAGCATACTTGGGAGGCGTGAAGGGAAGTAAACCCAAAGGTTGTTGTTGTTTAGTAGTTTATTCGTGTCCGACTCTTCGTGACCCCATGGACCAGAGCATGCCAGCTCCTGTCTTCCACTGCCTCCCGCAGTTTGGTCAAACTCATGTTTGTAGCTTCGAGAACACTGTCCCACCATCTCGTCCTCTGTCGTCCCCTTCTCCTTGTGCCCTCCATCTTTCCCAACATCAGGGTCTTTTCCAGGGAGTCTTCTCTTCTCATGAGGTGGCCAAAGTACTGGAGCCTCAGCTTCAGGATCTGTCCTTCTAGTGAGCACTCAGGGCTGATTTCCTTCAGAATGGAGAGGTTTGATCTTCTTGCAGTCCATGGGACTCTCAAGAGTCTCCTCCAGCTCCATAATTCAAAAGCATCAATTCTTCGGCGATCAGCCTTCTTTATGGTCCAGCTCTCACTTCCAAGGGTTACAGAAGTGCAAAATGAAACCACCCATTTTTAAAACAAAAACAAACATAAGGTGGCAAGAAGCCCAATGAGGACTGAAAATGATTTGTAGTCCTGAAATGTTAAGTGACCGTAGGAGAAGAAAAAAGGATGACTGGGGTGGGGATGGAATAGTCTGCTGAAAAATAACCTGGCTAAATTGCAGGAGGTTGGAAGATGACCCGTAGGGTCCCTTCCAACAATTCTACAATTCTGTTTTTCTATCCAAAGCACTCTGCATGCACTATCTAGTCACAATTCTTATGTCCCTACAAGGTAAGTATTATTACCCCCATACTTCTGATGGGCAGACTGAGGCCGAGAGACAGGGGCTTGCCCAAAGGCCACCTAATGAGTTCCTGGCAGAGGTGTGATTCAGACCAGGGACTTCCCGATTCACAGCTCGGACATTTTAAGCCACCGCTCTGCACCTCCAGGTCTCTAACACCAGCAACAAAAAGTACCAAGCAAAATTTAAAAGCGGTCACAATGATGAAGCTAGATAAACAAAAACAACAGCGAAAACAGAATCCTAAGAAAGGAAGCGGCAAAGGCAGACTAAGGGTGATATCCAATGTAGCACTATGTTCAAATACAGCATGCTTGTTCCACTGGCAAAACGTTCTGCACTGGGGAACGTTGCTGTGAACTTTGGTGCACACAAGACCGTGCAATCGGTTACACAGCACGCTTCTGCTGGTACAACTGTTACACTGGGTTCGTTGGCTGTGCAATATTAAAACTCACCTATCCCGCTAGCGCATGGGACGCGGGTGGCGCTGTGGGTAAAAGCCTCAGCGCCTAGGGCTTGCCGATCGCATGGTCGGCGGTTCGAATCCCCGCGGCGGGGTGTGCTCCCGTTGCTCGGTCCCAGCGCCTGCCAACCTAGCAGTTCAAAAGCACCCCCAGGTGCAAGTAGATAAATAGGGACCGCTTACTGGCGGGAAGGTAAACGGCGTTTCCGTGTGCTGCGCTGGCTCGCCAGATGCAGCTTTGTCACGCTGGCCACGTGACCCGGAAGTGTCTCCGGACAGCGCTGGCCCCCGGCCTCTTGAGTGAGATGGGCGCACAACCCCAGAGTCTGTCAAGACTGGCCCGTACGGGCAGGGGTACCTTTACCTTTACCCCGCTAGCGCAGGAGGTCTTGCACTAGCAGATGAATGACGTTTTGTACAGCCCTAGATAACTAACAAGGGCTCTGACTGGGAAAATACATAAAAGCCTGTTTAGAAACAAGTAAAAAAAGAGAGTGGGGCACAATCAAATGAATCTCTCTTGGGAGATTATTCCTTTATTTAAGCACCGCCACAGATAAAGATTCCCTCTGCTGAAAAAAGGCCTTCAACTTTTTCTGTCGGCAATGCAATAAGGAGAGCCTCAATAACTAAGTAAAAAACTTGAGCTTGTGTGTACGATTCCTGAGATATCCCCAGATCAGTTAAGGCTGTAATGGTCAACACACTTGAAATACAACCCCAAACCAAGTGGGAGGCAACAAAATTGACCAAAAGGAAAAGATATAAATTATAAAATACTTGCTTAAGCAAAAATGTGTATCTTGTGTGTCCTTTGTGACCCTATATAGAAATGATAATGCTTAATTTTGGATAAGCAGTCACTGCAGTAAGCCCCATTTATACGCATTCGATATGTGCATTTCACCAAACCCACGAATGACCCAACAATGTCACAAAAAGGGACAGAACATGGCAGGAACGGGGTGTTTGCAAGCTTTTCTCATGGTGTTCCAAATATACGTGATTTTACTTAAACATATAACAATCTCTTACCAGTCTTAAGACGTGTCACCACAGACATAGATCTGGGTGATAAGAGCAGAATGAAACAGTTAGGAAGCAACAGATCTGGCTGAAGAGTTTTGGGAGAAATGGCACCACTATATGTATTTTTAATCATTCATAGAAAGTTTTAAGTGCACAAAGCTCTCTATGCTGTGCTCCTGAAAACCCTGTAAAGTATGTTAATTAAGTTCACTTATCAGGAGAGGTAAAGTGACTTCTCTGTTAGAGGCAGCAATGCTTTTTAAAACCAGTTGCTGGAAACCGTATATACCTACCCAAATCTTGAGAGTCTCTTCACAGGCTCAGATTCAGGTGCTGTAGCCAATTTAAGCAAGATAGGCAGCCACCAAGGAGAGGGCCTTCTTAGTGGTGACACTCTTGACTGTGGAATGCGGGGCCCAGATAGGCTTTCTCTACATGGCAACTGTGGCCACGTAGGGAGATACTGCAAATCGCATGTGCCATGAACGTGTGTGCACCTGAATGAATTCAATACATCTTAAAGGTAAAGGGACCCCTGACCATTAGGTCCAGTCGTGGCCGACTCTGGTCTAGAGCTCATCTCGCTCTATAGGCCAAGGGAGCTGGCGTACAGCTTTCGGGTCATGTGGCCAGCATGACTAAGCCGCTTCTGGCAAACCAGAGCAGCACACAGAAACGCCGTTTACCTTCCCACCGGAGCAGTACCTATTTATCTATTTGCACTTTAACGTGCTTTTGAACTGCTAGGTTGGCAGGAGCAGGGACCGAGCAACGAGAGCTCACCCCATCACGGGGATTCGAACCGCTGACCTTCTGATCGGCAAGTCCTAGGCTCTGTGGTTTAACCCACAGTGCCACCCGCATCCCTCAATACATCTTAGGACACCTTCAATCACCACTTTTGCAGTCTGCAATTTCACACAAGCTGCTACTCACACCACTGGGGTTGTAGGGGAACAGCAGTAGCTGAGACAATCGGAGCAGGGAGTCTTACAGATGAGAGAGAGAGGTGGGGAAAACAGTATATAGCTAAATTATAAAAATAAAAAATCTATATATGTAAAATTATTTAAAAATACACGGGAATTTTCAGGTATTTTTCCCAAGGGGTAGGAGCAAAGTAAAGTGGGGGACCAGGATAATTTCTGATACACACAGAAAGAGGAGAATAGCGCCTGTACATTTTTCATATTTCGCATTATTATTATTATTATTCTTGTCTCTGCCATGCTGCTTTATATTTTTAAGAGAAAACGTCAGCACACTTTACAACACATTGAAACATCAAATAAGACAAGCCAGAATAAAAACTTACTGAAGAACGTCAAATAGAAAGTCTAAGTTCAAAGCAACATAATTAACAGGGAATTAAATGCACATTTAATGCAGCAAAGTTAACAACAACAACAAAAATCTAAAACATTTCAAAAGAAAAAAAGTTCTACTAAAACGAGAACATTACTTTCTAAAAAAATGAAACCTGGTAATCTGATAATTAATAGTTTGGGGGAGCAGTAAGGACAACTGAGCCCGCTCCCCCCATGCACACATGGGGAACAACAAAACCAACTGCCTAGTCCTTTTCACACGTGCACAAGCCAAGACCCGACTTCCCACACCACCGAAGTAATTTCAGAAAGGGATCGATTTAGAGATACCGTTGTGAGAATTTTTTTTTTAAAAAAGCAAAACAAAAAAGGAGTAATAATAATGCTGGTCATGAAGGAACCTGCAAGGGCGGCCCAGGAATTTCTGGAAATTCATAACGCAAAATTATCTAACTGAGCAGGGAGTATATAACTTTATTTTACTAACCCAACTTCAATAAATAATGTAATTTACAAATGAAAAAAGGGGGGGAATTATGGGGAACAAACAAGCAATAAACAAGACACGCACAATTCACACGTACCAAACGGAAAGACACGTGTATTACCTGGCGCAGGCGGGTTAAAGAAGAAGCGTCTCCCTCCCCCGCGTGCTCCACTTTTCCTTCCTGCTCCAGCAGCTGCCTCCGCTCAGCGCAGCCCCATTGGCCGGCTGCTCACGACGCAACGATGACAACGGACTCCTGCGCTAATATTATTGGTCAAGGCAGCAGCGAGGGCGTGGCTTTCCGAATACCGCGTCCACGCCGGCTATTGAGTTAAGAAAGGCAAGCGCAGCGGACGGTCAGTACTTCCGGGTTACAACAAAACGCCGCCATTTGAGGGGCGCAAGAGTGGAAATGCATAGAATTTGCTCACCGACGTCCATGTGTGATATCAGCAGCACGGCAACTCCTGCGCTTTTATTTGTAACTTGCTTTTGCTCCGTTTCTGAGCTAGATTGGTAAAGAGAAAGTGTTTTATATGCGTTGTATCTGCGATATGACACTGTGACACCAGATGGCGCTGTGGAGTCCCGTCTTTCCCTACCGGATTTCCCTGCCTGAGTTTACAACGCGTTTAACTGAATCGCTTCTTTGACCAGTCCAGATCCAGCCAGGCGTCCCCGATCCTATCTTTTTGTTCTGACTTGACTCTGCCCCACATATTCGATGGCGAGCCGGAAGTGTAGTTTGCGTAGCGTCAATGTAGTGCAACGACCCACCCCCTTGGAGGCAAGAGAGGGAAGGATGCGAGCGGACAGCGCGAGCAAAGGGAGAGGCGTGCTGCTGCGTAGCGTGGCCGCCAGGGGGAGCTGTC
The DNA here is from genome assembly GCF_027172205.1 of Podarcis raffonei. Taxonomy (NCBI): domain Eukaryota; kingdom Metazoa; phylum Chordata; class Lepidosauria; order Squamata; family Lacertidae; genus Podarcis; species Podarcis raffonei. The sequence goes on from NC_070602.1 coordinate 10,379,856, forward strand.
GTGCTGCTTTTCCTAAGGACGTGAATTATTTTATTGCGCAGCCCTGTGTCTATTTATTTTAAGTGCAAGAAAATGGAAAGATGCAAATTGCAAAGGGTGGAAGAAACGGGAGGATCATTAGGCGGGGTTTAATTTGAACCAGGCGTCAGATCCAATAATAACAGAACAGAAGGTGGTGGTGTTATTTATTAGGGCACCTAAACTTTTTAAAAGAAGAGACAGCCCTTTGCTGCGCAAGCTCCCAGTACAAGTTACAAAAGGAGGGCAAAGCAGAGCAAATTCAGGATCCAATGACAATGGTGACATAAGAACATAAGTCAACCCTGCCAATAGCCCATCTAGTCCAGCATCCTGTTCTCGCAGAGTTTCACATGTCCAGGGGAAGCCCACTAGCAGGATTCGAATGCAAGGCCACTCTCCCCTCCTTTGGTTTCCACCAGCCAGGGTCCGCCTACCTATGAGAAAGGGTGAGGCAGTCACTCCAGTTGGTAGATCAAGGAAGTGGTTCCCAAACTTCTGGTAAAGGTAAAGGGACCCCTGACTGTTAGGTCTAGTCGTGGATTGTGCGCTCATATTGCTCTATAGGCCAAGGGAGCCAGCGTTTGTCTGCAAACAGCTTCCGGGTCATGTGGCCAGCATGACTAAGCTGCTTCTGGTGAAACCAGAGCAGTGCACAGAAACGCCATTTACCTTCCCGCCGGAGCGGTACCTATTTATCTACTTGCACTTTGATGTGCTTTCAAACTGCTACGTGGGCAGGAGCTGGGACCGAGCAACGGGAGATCACCCCGTCGCGGGGATTTGAGCCCCTGACCTTCTGTTTGGCAAGCCCAAGAGGCTCGGTGATTTAGACCACAGTGCCACCCACATCCCTAAACTTCTGGTAGCTATGTGTAAAAGTTTACATTTAGTGTGTTAGAGAATTGGGGGGGGGGATACTGTCTCCCCATATGAATCAACTCGGACCTTGCTATCATTATCTGAGGCCCCTCTTTGTATGCCTCAGGGCACCGACACAAGAACGGCTCTTTCCTGCACAGGCTACTTAATCAATTTATGGCCTTTTAAACTGTGTGAGGAGGATTATTTTTTTCGTTTGTTATTATGCCATACATTTCTGTGTTCTCATATTGTAAGCCACCCTGTGATCTTGAGACGTGTTGCCCCAACCACTACCAGCATATATAAAAGCATAATAAAACATTAAGCAGATTTTTTAAAAAACTTCCCTGTACAGGGTTGCCTTCAGAGGTCTTCTAAAGGTTGTATAGCCACTTATCTCCTTGGCTCAGGGGTGGCATAACTCCATACCCTCCAACATTTCCCCAATGAACATAGGGGGACATCGTATGGAAAAGCGGGACATTCTGGGATCAGATAAAAACCAGGATAGCTTCTATAAATCCAGGACCGTCCCTGGAAATTTGGGACACTGGGAGGGTTTGCCCATGAGCCTGCCCCCACTGCCACCTCCTCTTCCGTTGACACTAAAATCCTGTTGAATTTTCATGAAGGTTCACAAACTGATGTGGAGATGGAGAACTGAAACTGACAAGTGTCTCCCACGTGCTTTTGACACACAACTTGCACCTGCCAGGAACTATGTGAGTCCATTTCTGTGGCACTCCCTCCCAGTTGAGAGCAGACAAGATGAACTTCTAGTGCTTGGTGAACCCTTTTTAATTATCATTTCATTTCACATATCTATATCTCCTTTACATCTGGATGTGAGGCAGTGGAAGTGCTGGACCGGTGTCTTTTCTCAGTAATGGACTGGATGGGAGCCAAAAAGCTGAAGCTCAAACCAGCTAAGACAGAGGCACTGCTGGGGGGGGGGCGGTTAAAGGTAATGGGACCCCTGACCATTAGGTCCAGTCGTGACTGACTCTGGGGTTGCGGCGCTCATCTCGCTTTATTGGCCGAGGGAGCCGGCATACAGCTTCCGGGTCATGTGGCCAGCATGACTAAGCCACTTCTGGCGAACCAGAGCAGCGCACGGAAATGCCGTTTACCTTCCTGCCAGAGCGGTACCTCTGCTTTTGACGTGCTTTTGAACTGCTAGGTTGGCAGGAGCAGGGACTGAGCAACGGGAGCTCACCCCGTCGCGGGGATTTGAACCACCAACCTTCTGATTGGCAAGTCCTAGGCTCTGTGGTTTAACCACAGTGCCACCTTCTTAATGAACAGGCGCTGCTCCTGGGTCCACTTCTGTCGCTTGAGGTCCAGGTGGCCTCAGTGGTGCAGAGTGACTCGTAGCCAAGTAGGATTGTCTTCCATGAACACGGTCTTAACAGTGAGTCCGTAAGTGACTGTGGAGGCCAGTTCTGGATCCACACGTCCTTCCACAGTGGGGACATTGGTTTCCGGGCGGGAGTTGATCATGGTGAGGGTTTGCCAAGCATGCCTTCGTCTCAGCACGTTTCTCTCTTTTGTCCCGAGTTTGTGCTGCTTCAAAGCCCATGACACCTTTGGCAAAGGCTGTTCTCCAACTAGAGTGCTCACAGGCCAGTGTTTCCCAGTTGTCAGTGTTTATACTACATTTTGTTATACTTGCCTTGAGAGAATCTTTAAAGCTCTTTTGTTGACCACCAGCATTACGCTTTCCATTTTTAAGTTCGGAATAGAGTAGTTGCTTTGGAAGACATTAAACAGGCATCCGCACAACATGCCCAGTCCAATGAAGTTGATGTTGAAGAATCATTGCTTTGACACTGGTGATCTTCGCTTCTTCCAGTACACTGGCATTAGTTAGCCTGTCTTCCCAAGTGATGTGTAAAAATTTTCCGAGACACCATTGATGGAGTCAGATTACTGCAACACATTATACGGGGGAGGGGCTGTCTCTGAAGACAGTTCAGAAACTTCAGCTTGGTGCAAAACGCACTGGACAAATTGCTCACCAGAATAAGACAGTTTGAGCATAGAACACCGATCCTGGCACAACTGCACTGGCTACCAGTTAGTTTCCGGGCCCAATTCAAAGTGCTGATGTTGACCTAGAAAGCCTTACAGGGCTCAGAACCTCAATACCTTAAGGACTGCCTCTCCCCATACAAACTGACCTGGACCCTGCACTTGTTATCCGAGGCCCTTCTTTATGCCCCCCCCCCCATCCCAGAGAGGTTCGGAGGGTGGCAACACGAGAACAGGGCCTTTTCTGTGGTGGCTCCCCAGTTGTGGAAGGCTCTCCCCAGAGAATCTCACTCGGCATCATCATTACACATCTTTAGGCGCCAGGCAAAAAGATTCCTCCTTTCCCCAGGCTATTAAATAATCTATGGTCTGTGAAAGTGTGGGGGAGAGGACTGTTATTATGATGACGATTTTATTATTCGGCTGTCTGCTTTTTATTATGCTTTTCATCATTGGTGCTCTGTAATGTGTTTTTAATGTTGTGCACCATCCTGGGAACTTCTGATGAAGGGTGGTATATAAATTGAATGATTGTGTGGTGTAGTGGTTAAGAGCGGTAGTCTTGTAATCTGGGGAACCGGGTTCGCGTCTCCGCTCCTCCACATGCAGCTGCTGGGTGACCTTGGGCCAGTCACACTTCTCTGAAGTCTCTCAGCCTCACTCACCTCACAGAGTGTTTGTTGTGGGGGAGGAAGGGAAAGGAGAATGTTAGCTGCTTTGAGACTCCTGAAGGGGAGTGAAAGGCGGGATATCAAATCCAAACTCTTCTTCTTCTTCTTCTTCTAATTTGAATAGTTTTTGTTTCCTTATGAACCTCTTTCCTAATCCAGTCGCTGGAAGCCATAGGAGGAGACAGGGCTCTTGCGTTCGAATCCTGCTTGCTGGTTCCCCACAGCCATCTGGTTCCCCACAGCCATCTGGTTCCCCACAGCCATCTTGTCTTATGCTCTAATTTTATTGTTCTGTCTTCCATGCAACTGAGACATCCCCACAAGCATAACCAAGCAGTGTACCCCACCCATAGCTGCCAACTTTTCCCTTGTCTTGCAAGGAATCCTATTCGGAATAAGGGAATTTCCCTTAAAAAAGGGGAACGTTGACAGCTATGACCTCACCCCTCTAAATATATATCACCCCGCCCACGTGAAATGTGGGGTGTGAACGATTCCTCTGGGATCTGCCCAGTGCTTTTTTCTGGGTGAAAAAGGTGAGTGGGGGAACTCACCGCAAAGTTTGTTTGTTCGTTGCAGGCCCAGTCACTGTGTCAACCCGCCCCCCCCCCGCCCCCAGCAATGGCTGAATGTAAGATGTGATTAATAAACTCAAGCAGACAATGATCTGGATTAGAAATGGCCACAACTTCATTGATTATAGATACAGGTGCATATTTGGCTCAGGCACCCCTGGACCAAAAGCAAAAATCCATCATTTAATTTTTAAAAGGTATGGGAACTCAGTTCCCCGAGTTCCTGCTAAAAAACAACCCCAAACCTCTGGACCTTCCCCTGCAGGTTAAGGCTTTTCGCTTTCTGATAAGAAAGTCCTCCGCTGCCATCCACCTTGCGTGACTTAAGCAACAGCAAACCACAAGCTCATTGCATGAATAAGACCGAGAGTGCCTGCAGCAGCAGTGTTGCAACGCTTTCTGAGAGTGGAGTTGGCAGGGCTGTTCTCAACGGGCACGTGATGAAAGAACATAAGTGTGGGATCCCCGTGCAGGTGGCAGGCAGGTGAACAGAGGCCATGTGAAACAGGAAGCGCTGCCAGTGTGCCAAAGACAGCAGCCCTGCAGGACCTGGTGGCTTTTGCAGTGGCACTGCCAGGCCCCTGGGAGTTCCTTGCTTGCCATATTCTCTGGGGCCTTTATCTGATAAATCACATTTATCCTTAGTCTGCCATTGGGGGGAGAGGGAGAAGCCTTGCAGAAAGCGCTGTGGCATGGAATGGCTGGGTCTCCAGGTTTGCCTAAAGCATCTCTTTGCCAAGATGCCAACATGCAGAGGGCCAGGAGGCCAGCTGGCTAGCCCCAGCTGGGCTGTCTCCTTCCAGCGGCCCGGTGCAAAGACTATCACCTCTGCTCCGACACAAATCAGCGACCCGGGCTTCTGAGCCAGGGCACATTATCAGCAGATAACTGCGCACACAGAATAGGCGTGAGGCTTGTGGAAGCATACTACAACTACAGATTTATTAATCATAAATCAGGACAAAGAAACATGTTGTCTCTCTCTCATGTCGTCTCAGAGAGAACAGCTAAAAGCAAAAGCTATACACACAACAGAAGTTCCCAGCATACTATGCTGGAATGTAAACAGACATGTGACATGTAACAATCTCATGTCTGTTCCTTAAGGTGGAACGGAGGGAGGGAGCACTTCAGGGAGCACCTTGTGCTTCTTCCCCACCCCCTTCAGATCCACACCCCCCCCTGCACATAACGAAAAAACCCACTCTAACTCAGGAACTGTCATTTAGGCAATGCATGCAGAAACGAAGTCAAACTGCTGTGTTAGCAGTACCAAAGCGAACTCCCTGGGGTGCAAGACTGGGCAGCGTGTCTGGAGGTCCTGGGCTACCCAAAGCTCCCCCCCCCCCGGATTCACTGCTGTGGTCCAAAGGAAAGCAGAGTAATACGTTTGGCACCAGCTTGGCTGCAGTTGCTGCTGGAAGGAGGTGTACAAGGCGCCATCCAACCGCCTTAGGGACTGCACTCTGAATTTGTGTAGGGTTTACTCCTCGGCCTTTTCTTCTCCCAAAGATGTCCCACAAGGCAGTGGAGGTTTAGGATCAGAGTCTTCCTTCTCCCAGACGGGGTACCTTCCCAGGTGGACGAGCCCCATCTGCCCCTCATGCAGAAACCACCTTCTTGACCCTTGAACCCATTACAGTCATACCTCTTGTTACGTTTGCTTCAGGTTAAATCTTTTCAGGTTGCATCCCACGGCGACCCGGAAGTACTGGAAAGGGTTACTTCCGGGTTTCGCCACTCGCGCATGCGCAGACGCTCAAAATGACATCATGCACATGCGCAGAAGCGGCATATCGCGACCCACACATGAGCAGACATGGGTTGCGCTCTGCTCATGTTGCGAACGGGGCTCTGGAACGGATCCCGTTCGCAACCAGAGGTACCACTATATTGCTTTCGTCTGCTCAATCTGCCAGAGCCTGTCTTCGCATGCAGGGAAGCCCCTAACTCCGTGAGGGCTTGAGACTCATCAGCTCCCCTCACCTGGTTTAGCCGGCCAGCTGAAGCTGTTCCTGGAGTATGGCCAGTGCCGAATGCTGACATCTTCAAGGAGCCTCATGTGACGGCTGAGCGCAGGGTGGGGGCCAAAGGTGGGCAAACTACCCCAGAAGGAGCACAATGTGTTCCCCCGCCAGAGGTAGGACTCTTTGCCTAACACTCGCTCCCCCAAGAGGCTGTGATGGCCGCCATCTTGGATGGTTTTGAAAGAATAAGAATAAGAATATTTTTTAATTTATAAACCACCCTTCCCGGTTCAGAAACTGGGCTCAGGGCGGCTAACAACAAATTTAAAACACTTAATTGATGCAACAAATACAGAATAAAATGTGAATAACAATAAATTCAGAATTCAAAAATCAATTTAAGGGGAAAATCCATCCAATAAACATTAGATGATCACCAGGGCTAGCTGGCTAAATTAGTCCTATTTGGGCCAGCGAGGAGACCAGGGGAGAATTAGCTGTGGGATCCCAGAGTGGGTAATCTTCATAAAAAGGGGGAGGGGAGGGAAGGAAGGGGAATAAAAGATCAGGCTAAGTTCAAATTGAAAGCCAGGTGGAATAGCTCTGTCTTACAGGCCCTGCGGAAGGAAGTTAAATCCTGCAGGGCCCTGGTCTCATGGGGCAGAGCATTCCACCAGGTCGGAGCCATCACTGAGAAGGCTCTGGCCCTGGTGGAGGATAAGCTGGCTTCTTTAGGGCCCGGGACCTCTAAACTATGATTATTCATGGATCTTAAGGTCCTCTGCGGGGCATAACAGGAGAGGCGGTCCCGTAAATATGAGGGCCCTAAGCCACAAGGAAGACTCACTAGAGAAATTCATGGGGGATTTGACTATCGATGGGTACCAGCTGCGCTATGCTTCCATAGTCAGAGGTACTGATGCGTCTCAATGCCAGTCGCTGGAAACCACAGGGGGGGAGAATGCTGTGTTGCTGGATCCCCAATGGGGCAAGAACAGGATGCTGGAGTAGATGGGTCATTGGCCTGATCCAGGAAGGCTCTTCCTGTGTTCCTCCATAGTGACTGCTCATTTAGCAGCAAGAGGAGCCACATAAGAAGAAGAAGAGTTTGGATTTGATATCCCGCTTTCTCACTACCCGAAGGAGTCTCAAAGCGGCCAACAATCTCCTTTTTCCCTTCCTCCCCCACAACAAACACTCTGTGAGGTGAGTGAGGCTGAGAGACTTCAAAGAAGCGTGACTGGCCCAAGGTCACCCAGCAGCTGCATGTGGAGGAGCAGGGAAGCGAACCCCGTTCACCAGATTACGAGTCCACTGCTCTGAACCACTACACCACACTGGCTCTCTGACATAGGGTCACCTTCCAGCCAGCCAGAAGCACGTCTGCTTGCCTTTCCTCCACAAAGGGCAGAGTCAGCCGGATTCCAAGGAGAAGTTTATTGATACAACAAACTTTTGCAGCAGGTGGAACCTCACCCTGCTTCCTTCCAGCACCCCGTCTGGGGCTCAATGTGGCAGCTTCTTCTCAGACACAAAGAAACTCCTGCCTGTATCTTATGTTATGTGGCTCAGGGGCAAAGCATCTGCTTTCCGTGCATAAGGTCCCGGGTTCGACCCCCGGCTTCGCCGGGTTGTGCTGGGTCCTTCCTCTATCTGAAACCCTAGGGAGCTGCTGCCAGTCAGTGCAAGATAGATCAGTGTTCCGGCTCAGTTTATGCAGCTTCCTGCGCTCTTATTTCAACCGGCTTTTTCTCCACAGCAACAGGGTTTGGGATATTGGTATCATTCTTAAGGGAAACAAAAGCAAAAAGTTGGAGCGTCTACATTGCATGCTGAACACCTCAGGTTGAACCCCTGACATCTCCCAGTAGGGCTGGGAATGTCCCCTGTTTGAAACCCTAAAGAGCTGCTGCCAGCCAGTGTTGTTGTTGTTGTTGTTTAGTCGTGTCCGACTCTTCGTGACCCCATGGACCAGAGCACGCCAGGCACTCCTGTCTTCCACTGCCTCCCACAGCTTGGTCAAACTCATGCTGATGGCTTCGAGAACATTGTCCAACCATCTCGTCCTCTGTTGTCCCCTTCTCCTTGTGCCCTCCATCTTCCCCAGCATCAGGGACTTTTCCAGGGAGTCTTCTCTTCTCATGAGGTGGCCAAAGTATTGGAGCCTCAGCTTCAGGATCTGTCCTTCCAGTGAGCGCTCAGGGCTGATTTCCTTCAGAATGGAGAGGTTTGATCTTCTTGCAGTCCATGGGACTCTCAAGAGTCTCCTCCAGCACCATAATTCAAAAGCATCAATTCTTCGGCGATCAGCCTTCTTTATGATCCAGATTTCACTTCCATACATCACTACTGGGAAAACCATAGCTTTAACTATATGGACCTCTGTCGGCACGGTGATGTCTCTGCTTTTTAAGATGCTGTCTAGGTTTGTCTTCGTTTTTCTCCCAAGAAGCAGGCATCTTTTAATTTCGTGACTGCTGTCACCATCTGCAGTGATCATGGAACCCAATAAAGTACAATCTCTCACTGCATCCATTTCTTCCCCTTCTATTTGCCAGGAGGTGATGGGACCAGTGGCCATGATCTTCGTTTTTTTGATGTTGAGCTTCAGACCATATTTTGCGCTCTCCTCTTTCACCCTCAATAAAAGGTTCTTTAATTCCTCCTCACTTTCTTCCATCAAGGTTGCGTCATCTGCATATCTGAGGTTGTTGATATTTCTTCCGGCAATCTTAATTCCGGCTAGGGATTCATCCAGCCCAGCCTTTCGCATGATGAATTCTGCATATAAATTTAATAAGCAGGGAGACAATATACAGCCTTGTCCTACTCCTTTCCCAATTTTGAACCAATCAGTTGTTCCATATCCAGCCAGTGCTGGCACTACCAAGTTAGGTGGGCCAGTGGTCCAAGTTGGTGTAAGGCACTTTCTATGCCTCCCTTCTTCTTTGCTGCTCCCACCTGGGATTATTTCTCCCCTTGGTTTCAGCAGAGCAGCAGATGCAACACACCTTCTCCATCCTTCCCTCTCTGCAGCACTTGGGCCTTACATCTGCAGAACTCTTCCCAGCTCCTGCCTTTCCTACTCGTAGCAACGGCCTGCATTCATAAACCTTGAAGAGTTGCGCATTATTTGCTTCCACAGTAAAGGTGCGCTCTTCACCCAAGCATCTGACGTCCCTCTGGAGCCACCTCATGATGTCATTGTTAGCCAAGGCTTCCCAAGGGGTGTTTAGATGCTGCCCTCTGATTCAGTTACAGATATGTTTACGGAACCAATACCCCACTCTTCTTCCTGAAGCCACAGGGCAGGTTGCAACACCAAAAGATATAAATGCCATCCCTGCAGAATAGGCATGTGCTGTTATTGTTGGGTTTTTTGTTATTCTTTTTGCCTGCCTGCTTTCTTACATACAATCAAGCATGATCATTAAATGCAAAACAACTGAAACGTGCGGAACCGGTCGATGCAACGCTCTCTCTCTCAGCATCGCTCATAACTGAAGAACAGTATAAATTAAACGTCTGCTAGTAACGCTCAAAGGCCAGGTGAATTGAGAACGTTTCGTTTGTCGCAAGAACCTGCTCAGAGTAGGAGCCATCCAAGATCTCAGAGGGAAGACTCGTTCCAAAGGCCGGATGCCAGAGCTGAGAAAACCCTGCTCCGGGTTCCAGTTAACCAGATCTCCCATCATGATGGTAATGATGATTTTGGTTCAGCCACTAGGACTTCCCTTGCTTGAATCAGTGTTGCTCCTCCAGTTAGAAGAGCCTGGGGACGGTACGACCTGTTTTGGACAGGTGACACGCAGAATTTGTCCCCTGCCCCCCATGAGCAGGCTTCAGGGACTCAGCTCCCCCCTTTGGCAGTAGATAAGCAGAACAAAGTGAAAGGAGTCTCTTACCAGTTAGAAATGTTAATGATCACAGTGAGAGAACAAAGAATCCATTCCTTGGAACGAAGGTGCTCCCAATTCAGGCTTCCACCCACTTCATCCTTAGCCCCCCCCCCGGTCACTACCACGTCTTGCAACCTAATCTCGCAACCACTGTGCTTTCTGTGCTGCCACCTTATCTGCTCTCCTTGACCTTGGGCTGGGCAGATGGGCACTTTCCAGTGAAAGCGAGTCTGTTAGCTGTCTCTCTTCCAGTTCTTCTTCGCCTAGCTGTTCACCACCCAGTTCTTCCCAGCTTCTGCCTTCTGAACCATGCCCCTCTGCAAACCACTGTTCCAAATCTATACTGACCCCCTGCTCCTGGGAAGATTCAGGATCCTGATCAGGAGCAGGGGGAGGCTTCCACCTCATCTGTGCAGCCCTCCTCAGCACAATAGAAATACTTAACTAACGGATCAATCATGTCGGTTCTGCCTCCCCAACAAAAGTCCTGATTCCCCAAAAACCTCAACAACTTTTGATGACCCCCCCAAAAATCTCAACAACTTTGGTGAATCCTCCCCAAAAAAGCTCAACAACTTTGTTGTTGTTGTTTAATTGTTTAGTCGTGTCCGGTTCTTTGTGACCCCATGGACCAGAGCACGCCAGGCACTCCTGTCTTCCACTACCTCCCGCAGTTTGGTCAAACTCATGCTGGTAGCTTTGAGAACACTGTCCAACCATCTCGTCCTCTGTCGCCCCCTTCTCCTTGTGCCCACAATCTTTCCCAACATCAGGGTCTTTTCCAGGGAGTCTTCTCTTCTCCCTTTAAAAATGCTCTACCCCAGGTGCTGGCGGGGATTGCTGTGCCACTGTTTGCCCCACCCCTAACAAAAGTCCTGGTTACGCCCATGCTGCCACCTTCAGTGCAACCCCAAAGCCTTGCTGCTGCTGCTGCTGCTGCCAAACAAGGGAAAAGGCCCATCAGGAAGACATTGCTCTCTACACAGAGCATAGGGGCTAGAGGGGCTCTTCTCAGTGTTCTGCACAGGCGCTCTAGGACCCAGCTCTGTGGTTGGACTATTAACTTCAGAGCTCCTCCTGGCAACTTTACTGATAGCAAAGATTCGTGGAGACAGGCTGGCCAGTTTGCAGGGGATCCTGTATGGTTGTGCTCGTGTGTGTGAAGTCACACCCACTCCATACTTTTAGAGTACTCTTAAAGCACTTTCACAGCCATGGCTTCTTTCTTCAAAATATTATGGGAACTGTAGTTTGCTAAGAGCACTGGGAATTGTAGCTCTGCAAGGGATCTCCTAACAATTCTCAACATCCTCACCAAACTGCAGTTTCCAGTGGACAGTTGGTACCACATAGCTAGAATGGAGAAAATTAGGCATAATTTGAGATTTCAACAAGAACTGGAACCTCTAGCTATTTTTTATAACATTTGGCATTTGTTGCATATACAGCTGGATCACACATGCTATCGTCACAAGCCTAGCAAATCTTGAACTCTACTTGGGAATTGGCTAATATTACTTCTGCACACAAAGACAACTTTTGCCCTAACTTCCCCCCCACCCCCCTTCAATGACCTGGAGTTTGTTACTTAACCCATATGCAACTGCCCTTATGTTACCTGACTGTTTTATGGTTTTGTTTTTCATTTTTCACCTGTCGTTATCGCCCTTCTCCCTGTTTTATACACATTATAAAATGGGCCTGTGGGATAGCTCAGTCGGTAGAGCACGAGACTCTTAATCTCAGGGTTGTGGGTTCGAGACTCACCTCGGCCAGAAAAAGAATCCTACCTTGCAAAGGTTTGGACTTAAGTGACCCTTGTGGTCCCTTCCAACTGCACAAAAATGAACTTTTGAGATATATTTGGAAAGCAAAAGGTCTTCCTTTTCACCTGCTGCTCCTTGATTCTTTAATTGCTGTCACCAAGGACGGAACCCAACTCTTTCTGCTATTCTCCTCTAAACTAAAAAACACACAAATGCCTGTTTATTAGACAACCAGCTTTGAAGGGAGGCCGATCAAAGTCTCATTCCCAGAGCCAGTGCACTGATTATCTTGGCTTTTATCTTTTCTAATCAGCCCTGCTCCCAGAGGTGCAACAGCTGGGATCTTCGAGGCTGTATTTGATCTCTCTGTTGGCATCCTCCTCTCTTGTCTCGTTCCACCTGCCCCTGTTACGACAGAGGGGCAGCAGCGCCAGAAGAGAGAGGAGACGCTTTGCCTTGCAGGTCCCGTCATGAATATTTCAAGGACTCACTCTGAATAGTTGCTCCCAGCTTTAAAAATTCAAAAGGGTTGTGACACAGGCAGCCTTGCTAAATTGCACGCTGTTAGCTTCCATAATGGAGGGGCCTCTTTTGCTTCCAATGCAGGGAACGCACATAAAACCTGCGTCAAAACCTGGACGTGAAAGACTGGCTGGGTGCAGAGGAGCGGTGGGAGGCACCAGCCAGGGAACCCCGAAGGGAAGAAGCCTCAGAGCCTGGGAACTGGTGGTGAGACAACAAGGAGTGGTCAGAGGGAAAAGAGGGAGCAGACTGGGAGGAGGCGGTGTTGGAAGAGGGAACAGGGCTTAGTGAGTAGGAAGAGGCTGGGGCAAAGAGAGGTCCACAACCAGAGGCAGAAGCAGAGGCTGGAGAGGAGAGGGCCAAGAGACAGAGATGAGACAGGCTACTGAAGAAGCCAGGGGGTCTCCTCCTCCTCCCTGGTCACCCAGAACCAGGAGAGGAATGACAATGGCGGAGCAGAGGCAGACAAGACGATGGAGTCTCAGATTGCTTAGGAAGGACCCAGGGGAGAGGAGACTTGGAGAGCTACTGTCTCGCCAGATTGGTGCATGCTCTAGTTACCATATTTTTCGCTCTATTAGACGCACCGGATCATAAGACGCACCTAGTTTTTAGGGGAGGAAAACAAGAAAGAAGAAAGCAACGCAAAGCCTCCTGAGCGAAGAGGGAGCGCTCCTCCCTCTTCCCTCAGTAGGCTTTCAGGGCTATCCCTGAAGGCAGGAAAGCAAGCGGGATCGGTTCGCATCAATCCCTCTTGCCTTCCTGGCTTCAGTGAAAGCAAGCCTCCTGGCTTTCCCCCCACCTCCCGCAAGAGCCGTGCACTCTTTAAAGGGAGTGCGGCTCTTGGGGGCTTTTTGGGGAGGTGGGGGAAGGGACAGAGTCGCGCGCTCTGTTCCTTCCCCCAGCTCCTGCAAAAGCCAGGGATAGCCGGATGGAGCCTCCGCAGGGCAGCGGGATGAAGGCTCCTTGCTGCCCTGTGGAGGCTTCGCGCCACTAAGGCAGAAGCTAGAACAGCTAGGGGGAGCGCTGCACAGTGCTCCCTCTAGCTGTTCTGGCTTCTGGGGTAGCCCGCGAAGCCTCCGCAGGGCAGCAGGGAGCCTTCATCCCCCAGAGCTGCTCAGGAGCATGGGGCATCTGCGAGCAGCCTGCCCACTGCTCCCTGGACTGGAGGGGGAAGCCCGGGTTTCCCCCACCAGACCCAAAGAGCAGCTCAGGAGTGTGCCGCACTCCGACAATTTAGCTCCAGGGACCACACATTCGCTCCATAAGACGCACAGACATTTCCCCTTAGTTTTTAAGAGGAAAAAAGTGCGTCTTATGGAGCGAAAAATACAGTATCTCCTGCTTGGACTACTGCAATGCACTCTATGTGGGGCTACCTTTGAAGGTGACCCGGAAACTGCAACTAATCCAGAATGCGGCAGCTAGACTGGTGACTGGGATTGGCTGCCAAGACCATATAACACCAGTCCTGAAAGACCTACATTGGCTCCCATTATGTTTCCAAGCAGAATTCAAAGTGTTGGTGCTCACCTTTAAAGCCCTAAACAGCCTCGGCCCAGTATACCTGAAGGAGCGTCTCCATCCCCCAACACTCAGCCCGGACACTGAGGTCCTCCTTCATGGATCTTCTGCTGGTTCCCTCACTGAGAGAAGTGAGATTGCAGGGAACCAGGCTGAGGGCCTTCTCAGTAGTATCGCCCGCCCTGTGGAATACCCTCCCATCAGATGTCAAGGAAATAAACAACTATTTGACTTTTAGAAGACATCTGAAGGCAACCCTGTACCGGTGTAGGGATCACATGGAATTACCATGAGGAATTATAAAATATACATCAAGCCATTGTGTCCACAATGAAGACATTGTGTTGACTGGGTTTGATATATTGACGATAATTTCCGATTAAATCCCATAAGATTCTACATTCATGCCCTTTTCATGCCCTTTGGCCTCTGCTGCCCATTTCTCCTTGCCTGACAAATCACGTGCACACTTAGACAGGCGTCCTGTGTCCTCAAAGACTGGGCAATTTCGTCTTTGTAGTTTCTAATATGTACAGTGGTGCCTCGCAAGACGAAATTAATCCGTTCTGCGAGTTTCTTCGTCTTGCGGATTTTTCGTCTTGCGAAGCACGGCTATTAACAGCTTAGCGGCTTAGCGGCTATTAACGGCTTAGCGGCTTTAAGAAAAAGGAAACAAACTCGCAAGAACTCGCAAGACGTTTGCAATAGGGAAATTCGTCTTGCGGAACGACTCAAAAAACGGAAAACTCTTTCGTCTTGCGCGTTTTTCGTCTTGCGAGGCATTCGTCTTGCGAGGTACCACCGTAATCTTAAAATGTTAATCTTGGAGCCAGGAAACAGATCTCACATGAAGGTGGTAATGATCTGGTCTTTCTGGCCATCCTTCTTATCATGTTTATTTCCCAGCTCTGGGGTTGCCAGATGCACCCCTTTGTAGTTCTCAACTTATTTACCACCCCTTTGTAGTTCTCAAGTTATTTACTACCCCTTTGTAGTTCTCAACATATTTACCCCAAAATATATGCATGCTAATTAGTGTTGTAGTGTTACTTTTTCCCCACGTGGGGTTTGATGAAATGCTCAGAGGAAATATGATTGGTTCTTACGAGCACTGTGTAAAAGATTCTTTTGCTAATAAAATGGCCTGGTGAGGGGTGTGGTTTATGCACTTTCTCCGAGAGCTTTGCTGGTCATAGCCTCGTGTCTTGTTTTTAATCAGGGTCCAGTCCTTCCTTTACTTTGCAAATGCAACAACCAGGAAATTTTTTGTGTCTCATGTTTTACAGTTTTGTGTGTGTTGTAAGCCACCCGGAGTTGCTGGGGAAATCCAGCCAGATGGGTGGGGTATAAATAATAAAATTATTATTATTATTGCTATGGGAAGGCGGGGACCGTCAGTCCTCACAACCACCTCATAGGGGCAAGATCTACCAAGAAGGGTTGCTGTGCTCACTAGGCCTGGCCTCCTGAGGTGTCTTGTTTTTTTGAATAAAGAGTTAACTTTGCTGATGCAGTGTGATTTATTGCTCACCTGCTCCTGACATCATCCCTGACAGCTCACTAATACAATCAGAAGCTGATCTATTATGGATTCCAGAACCTCTTCCTGTGAGGCTACAGGAGACCCGGTGAACACAGGGACCTCCAGTCTCCAAGATTTCACAAGGCCTGGTATATGGAATACAGGGAAATGGGGGCAGTAGAGTTCTGTACCACTTTGGGCATTTAAAACGGTATTTGGAGGCCCCCAAGCTTATCCTCAGCCTACCTCAAAAGGTTGTTGTTCTTGGAGGAAAGACAAGATAAAATGGCAATTAAATAAAACAGGCAGTATAAATTGCAGTAGCTGAGCAGCCTCATTGCACAAAGGAGCCAAGCCTTCTGAAGCTCACGGAAGCTAGCCATAAAGTTCAGCATCTGGTTTGGGGCAAGTTGTTCCTCTGCCTCTCTCAGCAAGTTAGTGGCTATAAGGGTTTATCGCAGCCTACTCGCAACTCTTAGGTTAGGGCAGGAAAGTGATCTAAATGAATCATCTCGAATGGAAAGGCAGGTGTAAACAGCTAAAATTGTCCCACAAGGATTATGCAAGGGCAGGTGGGTTGGTGAGGACGTCCAGGCATGTCCTGAAAAAGCGAAGACTTGAAAAGATTTTATCGACAAGTTTCCAGCAGTTGATTCAGAAAGTGAAGTTTAGGTTTAATATTCAAAGAACTGTGTTTTGCAGGGGGTTGGACTAGATGATTCTAAGGGTCTACAACCTCAACCAAAGAAGAGTGGCAGACAAAACTGATGAACGACGTCCAGATGGCAAAGCTTACAGGCAGAATTAGAAACCAGGAAGAGGACCTCTTTAATAAAGAATGGGGAAAGTTTATAATTTATTTGAAAAGCTATTGTCAAGATTACATACATTGGTAGGATTGACAGAAAACTTGTAGTAAAAATTTGAACTATGGATGGACAAATGATTTATAAAAATAGAGTTATGAAAGGAATGCAGAGGGGGAAATCACGACATTAAGATGCTGCACTGGTTGGAGGGGATGCTAAGCAGCACGTCGGGGCTGCCGTCGTCCTGGTGCGAGGAGTTCCATTGGCCCTTCCCTGCCCGAGAGGGAGGGAGGAAGAGAGAGAGACTCTCGCCCAAACTGCCCGCGAGCTCGGCATGAGGCGGTTGCGGCACCACGGTGACCCTGAAATGCCGCCCTTCTGCGTCCCTCCCCATCTCCTCCTCTTCCTCCTCCCTCAGGCCGCCTCCTCAGCCGCCGCCGCTGCTGCCGCCTCCGGCTTCCCCTGGCAGCGTGGCGTAAGTCTCGCAAGAGAGGGGCTGCCTGCCCGCCCACCGCCACCCGTCTCCTCACGACACGCCCCTGAGGGGGAAAAGGAAGAGATGGAGACACGGCAGCTTGTGCATGTGCTCTCTATAATGGCGGAGGACCCCGAGCCGCTGCTTTCCTCCCGAGCCAGGCGACCATGAAACCTGGGAAATTTAAGGGACATCATCAATAAGGGACAGCAGCAGGACACGGCGCTGGGATAAGGGAGTCTCCCGCCAAATAAGGGACGGTTGACAGCTATGAGGTGGGGGCTGCCAGCTACCTGTGCAGACCTGCCATGCCTCTGCAAGGGGCTCTCTGCTGCCTCCCAGAGCCCCCTCCTCCTTCTCCCTCCATCCTGGCAGGGTCCTAGCACCCTCCCACCTCCTTCCCAAAGCTGGGAAAGCACTAACTAGGCTTTGGGAAGAAGACTGGAGGACTCTAAGGACCCTGTCAGAGCCCTCGCAACACCTTCCATGCGCCTCACTTACCTGGGAAGGCAGTGCCAGGGCTGGAGGGGGAGTCAACTGTTGCCGAGGGCTGCCAAAAATGCCTCGAGGGCCACATGCGGCCCTCGGCCCGCACGTTGGACCACCCTGCACTTGACCAAAGGTAGGGACCTCGCTTTGGCCTGCAACTATCACAGAACTCCAGCTCCCATCAGCCCCAACAGGTATGGCCAATGGTCTGGGATGGTGTTTGGCAACACCTGGCAGGCCAGTGGGATGTCCCCACCCTTGATCAACTGCAGGGCAATCCAACAGGGGGCCCTCAGTGTGTTTTTTGGGGGGCCTTGGCCCCTCCAGTCCTTGCACTGCCTTCCCAAAGGCACTGGGCTTTGCGAAGGAGGCATGAGAGCTCCTTCACTGGAGGTTTTAAAGCAGATTGGTCAGCCATCTGCCAGGGGTTCTTTAGCTGCAATTCCTGCATTGCAGGGGCTTGGACTAGATGACCCTAAGGTCCCTTGCAAATCTATAATGGGAAACCCAGCCAGATAGGCGGGGTATAAATAATAAAATTATGCGGCGCTGCTGAGGATTGTATGGGAGATGCTCAAAGGCGCAGGTGCTCCCAGTGGGTTTTCAACAAGTAACAACAGCTACTGCTCTCTGAATGCCAGGGAGCCGAGCCATCTCAAAAGGAAACAAGGATGCAAAATTGACATGGAGGGGTTGGCATTCCAGAATGGCACGCCCTAAAGCCCTCTGGGACACATGGAACCTGTTTCACAATTATTTGGCTCCCAGCAGATTGAAAAACTTGATATTACGTGCGCATTTCATCATCAGCTTCATAGAAGAAATCCTACCCAGGCTCCACATGTGATAATGAAAAATTTGCATTCAATTGAACTCATAAGGTCTTGATGAAATGGGTCCACTCCCTACTATGGCGAAACCAGCACTGGAACAATCAACAGTCTTGACTGCCGCGTAAGCTGCCTTGTTTGTCAAATGCACAGAAGCGTTCTCCGTTGGCAGATGACATAATACACAGCCACGCAGGGAGGGGAACGTATGCATCTCATGCATCTGAGCATTGCGAGTCGAGCTGGCAGAAGCTCCTTTCGCAATAAATCTGTCAGGGCTTCTAGCACCGGGAAAGACCCAACGTCTATTTTTGCTGCAAACAGGCTCACGCGGCTCCTGGCCTTATTATAGCATTTCCCCAAGAGCTTTGCTTCCTCTCTTTACACAAAACGCACCCATCAACGCCTGGCACAAACAACAGCTTGTGTCTACCTAGTTTATTCTCTGAGTATATATCCACTGAAATCGATGGATGTGGCTCACTTAGATCTCTGCATCTAATATTCCCATGAGGATGACTTGGCCGGATGCCTCCCAAAGGGTTTGCGTTACAACTCCCTCTAGTAGCAAACTCAGGTGGTGGGTACTGATAGCACAGAGGCATAGCAAGAGGCACAGCCAAGCTTTGCAGAGGTACTAATAAATTTTTGAGCAAAAGGGGGGGAAACAGCCCAATGAGGTGTGGGTATTCTCTGTAGCTACAAAGTATTGAGGTCCGTTGTTTGGTTGTAGGTCGCACTGGGTTTCCTTGAGTGGTATAAAGTGACTGACTGAAATCTGTAATGATTAAATGGGCACAAGACGTTGGACACAATATTATGTTTGCTGACTGGGAACAGTTGTGGACCACCGGGATTAAATTCACGGCATGCAATGCCTTAAGAGAGAATATTATGAAAATGATATACAGGTGGTACATGACCCCAGTCAAGCTTGCAAAAATCTACCATTTGCCCGACAATAAATGTTGGAAATGTAAGGAAAATGAAGGTACATTCTTTCACCTTTGGTGGACGTGTCCCAGGATTAAGGCTTTATGGGAAATGATATATAACGAATTGAAAAAGGTATTTAAATATACCTTCTTGAAGAAACCAGAGGCCTTTCTCTTGGGCATGGCCGGCCAAGTGGTGCCAAAGAAGGATAGAACTTTTTTCATGTATGCTACAACAGCAGCAAGAATACTCATCGCAAAGTATTGGAAGACGCAAGATTTACCCACTCTGGAAGAATGGCAGATGAAACTGATTGACTGTATGGGATTGGCAGAAATGACGAGCAGAATCCGTGACCAGGGAGAAGAGTCGGCAGAAGAAGATTGGAAAAAATTTAAGGACTACTTACAGAAATATTGTAAAATTAAGGAATGCTGAATGATGTTGGATTGAAATTGAGTGGTTTCTAGCTGTAATGATATAAAGGAACACGGATGAAAAAAAGGGTTTGGATAGAAAATAAGGTAATATTATAAGCTGTAATGCTTTAAGTTAAGGATTTGCTGAACAAATAATTTGAAATGGAATACAAGAAGGGGAGGTATGAGGAGGTCAGAGAAATTTGTTATTGAAAAGTATGTTTTATGTACTATATGTTTGTTTTTAATCTCTTTGTTTGTTTTTTGTTTGTATAAAAAATTGGAAACTTTAATAAATATCTTTAAAAAAAAAATAAAGTGACTGACAAAGTTAATAAAGAAGAATGGGGAAATGGGAAGAGCACATGGCTTGAATATCCTGGGGGAGAGCCTGGCTGGAAAGCACTGCAGCTAGCAGGCAAGG
The DNA here is from genome assembly GCF_027172205.1 of Podarcis raffonei. Taxonomy (NCBI): domain Eukaryota; kingdom Metazoa; phylum Chordata; class Lepidosauria; order Squamata; family Lacertidae; genus Podarcis; species Podarcis raffonei. Next base: position 10,399,597 of record NC_070602.1, read on the forward strand.
CTACACTCCCAGCATTTATATGAAAGGGAAATGTCCAATGGAGTTCTTTGTGGCCAGTGCCATTTCACAAAGTGGCAGGTTTTGATTGCTATTAAAACTGTAATAAATATTTATTTTGTATTATTTATTAAATTTGTACTCTGCCCTTCTTCCCAAGATCTCAGGGCAGTTTGCAGCATACAAGATAAAAACACAAAACACAGAATGAAAACAAGAACCAAACCAATACCCCCTCCACAAACACATTTAGAATAGAATAGAATTTATTATTTGTACCCCGCCCATCTGGCTGGGTTTCCCCAGCCACTCTGGGCGGCTTCCAACAAAGTATTAAAATACAGTGGTTTGTTAAACATTAAAAGCTTCCCTAAAGAGGGCTGCCTTCAGATGTCTTCTAAAAGTCTGGTAGTTGTTCTTCTCTTTGCCATCTGATGGGAGGGTATTCCACAGGGCGGGCGCCACTACCGAGAAGGCCCTCTGCCTGGTTCCCTGTAACTTGGCTTCTCGCAGTGAGGGAACCGCCAGAAGGCCCTTCGTGCTGGACCTCAGTGTCCGGGCAGAACGATGGGGGTGGAGAGGCTCCTTCAGGTGTACTGGACCGAGGTCATTTAGGGCTTTAAAGGTCAGCACCAACACTTTGAATTGTGCTCAGAAATGTACTGGGAGCCAATGTAGATCTTTCGAGACTGGTGTTATGTGGTCTCGGCGGCCGCTCCCAATCACCAGTTTAGCTGCCACATTCTGGATTACCGGTACTTGTAGTTTCCAGGTCACCTTCAAAGGTAGCCCCACGTAGAGCGCATTGCAGTAGTCCAAGCGGGAGATAACTAGAGCATGCACCACTCTGGCGAGACAGTCCGCGGGCAGGTAGGGTCTCAGCTTGCGTACCAGGTGGAGCTGGTAAACAGCTGCCCTGGACACAGAATTGACCTGCGCCTTCATGGACAGCTGTGAGGCCAAAATGACTCCCAGGCTGCACACCTGGTCCTTCAGGGGCAGAGTTACCCCATTCAGGACCAGGGAGTCCTCCACACCTGCCTGCCTCCTGTCCCCCAAAAGGATATAGGGTGTTAATCAGCCAAAGGCTTGGCTTAAGAGGCACAGCTGGGCTACCGGCCAAAGCTGACAGAAGGCACTCTATGCCACTGAGGCCACCTGAGCCTCAAGCTACAGCAAAGGATTCAGATGGACCCCCAAGCTACATCCCCGCTCCTTCAGAGGGAATTTAACCCCCTTAAGAGCAGGCAACTTCCCATACATCGCCAAGTGGACTGAGTTTGTTTGTTGGCTCACATCCAGTACATTACCGAGGCGAGACAACTGTCCAGCGCTTCCACTGCCTCACCTGCAGATGTAAAGGAGAAGTAGAGTTGTGTGTCAGCAGCACATTGCTGACAATGTAATCTAAAACTCCAGATGACCCTGCTCAGTGGTTTCACGTAGATGTTAAACAGCATAGGGGATAAAATCAAACTCTGAGGCATTGAGAGCTCCACAGAGCCAAAGATCATGCCTGCCCCCCAAGCATCACCCTCTGGAAACAACCATCCAAATTGGACCAGAGCCACTGCCAAGTAGTGCCATCACATCTAACTCGGACATCCGCTCCAGAAAGACACCGTGGTCAATGGCATCAAAAGCCGCTGAGACGTTGAGAATTAACAAGGACACATTTTCCGCCGCTCTCGCAACAGAGGGTGACCAAAGCAGTTTCTGTGCCCAAAACAGGCCTAAACCCCAATTGAAATGGATCTAGAAAATCAGTTTCCTCCAAGAGTGCCTGGATCTGGTCTGTAACCACCCGCTCAAGAGCCTTGCCCAAAAAGGGGTGATTAGCAACTGGCCAGAAGTTGCTTAGATTTGGGCAATCCAGAGAGGGTTTCTTGAGAAGTGGCCTTACCACTGCCTCCTTCAAGAAGGCAGAGACCATCCCCTCTCTCAAGGAGGAATTAATCACCTACCTGGTCCAGCCAGCTGTCTCCTCCCTGCTAGTTTTTATCAGCCAAGAAGAGCAAGGGTTCAGAGTGCAAGTGGTCGATTGCATTTGACCAGTTTTCCTCTACTCACACCTGAACCGTCTCCCAGCCTGTTTCCTCGTTAAGCTCTGGAGTATACCAGGGAACCAAGAGGGCTCCACGAAGTGGGAGAGGCCATTCAGGGGCGATCATGTCAACAGCCTGAGCCATTCGGATGTTCCAGAGGTCAGCCAGGGCTTTGACAGGAGAGCCAGTCGCATCAGCTGGAAAATCCCCCAGAGCCATCTGGAAACCCACTTGATCCATCAGCCTCCGAGGGCGGACCATCCTAGCAGTTCTCCTGCCTCTGCGGAGGGGGAAAGGTGCTGAGCGCCTAAATCTGAACAGGGAGTAATCTGATCATGACAAGCGGCTGATGTCAATATCTCCCACTTTCAGATATCGATGTTGAAGTCCTCCACAACCAGCAGTCTGGGAGTCCTCAGCACCGCCTCTGAGACCAGATCTGTCAACTCAGGCAGGGAGACTGCCCGAGTCAATTATGTGCACATTTTGGTTTCTTTCAAATTATTTTACAATGGAGGAGAACACGATTAGCATCGTCTACCTCAGGTGCTAAACGTTTTGGGCTGTGATCATCTCTTTATAGGACAGGACATGTTTACTGAGATTACATCAATCCCCCCCCCCCCGAGCACAGTAAAATGCAGTTTTATTTCATTCTATCCTACAGGTTTATTGGGATTGTGTTTGGCTAGCAAACAAACCAGAGGTAATGATGTCTTTTAGGTGAACATAGGACTATCACCTTGGGGGGAGGAGTATTAAGAGTAAAATGGTGTTTGGCTGCCTTCAGCAGAGCATCCAAAAGCCCCACTTCCTCACCAGGTAAAGGTGCATATAGTAAGAATTTGGAACCCGAGGCAGAAAACCCGACAAGAACTGCTCCTAGTCAGTAAAAACACAACACTTAGCAAACCACTTGCTGACCTGTCATGATACCCAAAATCAATAGCCTGAGGTGGTCAGCTCATTTCCCCACACGAGTAGCTTGGCCCTGAGGCTACCGCTTGTGCAAGTTATAATGGAAGCCGGGTGATGACCAGATAGCATTTGTTTTGAAGCGCCTTCCTGGGCTCCCCATTCATTGCCAGGCTTAATCAGAGTGCCGTTTGGACCTTTAAAAGCTCATACAGCTTCAGACCCACTCAAAGTCCCCGAGATCAGTCTTAATTCAAGGATCTTATCCAGGCGCCCTCATCTTCTGAGGTGCAACAGGTTGGGAAAGAAAATCTTTGCAGGAAGCTTGGCTGCCACATACTCTTGATGTTTTAAGCAGACAAAGTAACATGTGTGAACTGTCCTGCCACCTTTTTAAAGCTGAATGTTGTTGTTGATGTTGTTATGTTTTATTACTGCTAATATTTATTATATAAGCTATTAACCTTATCCATTTATGTATCGTTCGACAGAAGCTTTCAAAGGGAATTTTTTTATGAAACTTAGGGGAGGGGGAAATAGTAATAACCACAGAACTGGGTTGCAGATCACATGATATTTTTTCATTAGAAAGCTTAGCTGAGTGCCTTTCTGTTACACTCTCCACTGAAACTGGGACACAGCCAGGCAGTTAAAAAAAAACCAGATTCTGGAACTTCATTTTATTTTGAAATCATATAGATGGATTCGTGATCTGTGTTTAGTGCTTTCAAGTCCAACTTAAACAGAATAATAATACAGACTAAATTTAAAATTTGGACGCGATATTTCATTTCAAGAGAACTGCAGGCAGTGTAAAAAAATATACAGAGTAACAGTAGAATATACTACAGTGCATGCTTTTTAAACTTTGGAGAACATGATTTGCACACTAGTATATGCACAATTAAATGAGCTCTTTCTGCAAAACCATTTCTTTCTGCATTAAATTGTTAAAACAGCAGGAAAAATTAATCCCCCCAATTGCAAGCATTTTATTTGCAACAGTCCTTCCCTGTTTAGCCCTTTCAACTACTGTACTTACATTAACATTATTTATTGGAGAAAAGTCAATGCGACTGTAACAAAAAAAAGATGTCTATAAACATTATTTTCCCTCACTGCTGTGCTTTCATTTAAGATTAAATGCAGTATTCAAGGATGCAAGCAAATGCTTATCTGTTGCTCAGCTGATTGCTGGGAACTGTCAAGTGAAGCAGAGAATTGTACAAATACTGAATGTTTTCTTCCAACGCACATTCAGCAAATAACTATATGAAGAGTGCAATTCTATGCAGATTTACTCAGAAGTCCCACTGTGTGGATAGGAATGCAGCAAATGATTTTAAAAGTGCAGCAGTACCAAGTAAATATTCCCCAACAGCAGCTATTTAAAATGATAAATTAGTGGTTTACAAACAATCAGTGGTCAGGATTCAAAGAACTGCTGGACATGAGCATCTGGCCCCAATTCACGTCAAACGGCTGATGGATCATCCATCAAATTATAACTTCTCAGGCTCATGAAACTAGTTGAATAACTTCTTTGAATCCGGATCAGTATTTTGGCCATTTGTAACAGGTCCTCATCGTAATGTACATTTGGAGCAATCACCAAATGGGCGTATCAGAATATAATCCAGTAATTACAGCAGCTACTATAGAAAAAGACAGTGTCTTTCATAAAACAGAATTTGCATTCATAATAAAGGATCCTGTTTCAAATTCTCGTCTGCAAAGGAATCAGAGCAAAAGACAGTTAATGCTTTCCTTCTCTCAAGCTAAAGGTTCTGTATAGACATTTCAGGAAGACTGCAAAACATCTATGCTTTGTCTGAAATTAAGGTTCAGAACAGAGTTATCGATTTTCTAAAAAGTGGGGAATTGCCACGATTGCTTCCATGTCCCAGCAGCCTGGAGAATTCCTGCAATCCATCTGCCACCCAGTGAGGCTGAATCATGTCTGCTACATAACTCAGCCCGTGTTCCGTCTTAAGAATGTTATAAGCTGCAGTCTTTAGGCAATCTCATGCCCAAACTTTTTCTCCCATCCTGGATTTGTGTAACATCCAGACTGAGAAAGAGTTTTGGAGAGCACAAAACCTTGCTCACAATATTGTGAAACATTTTGGCCTGGTCCCAAACAAAAGTATTACTGTATGATGGTGTTTTCTAATGGACCAACACAGCTACCTGCAATTTTTTGTGTTAACTGGAAGTTAGAACACATTGTAGTCAAGATGGAAAGGACCTATTGTTGTTTAACAGGTGTGGACTGCGTAAGCCGAGTTTAATTTTTTAAAAAATCACAGCGCCAAAATGAAATTAATGTCACAGGGAAATAATTCAGTGCTCCGACTTCTTTTATGAACAGCAAAAGGATGATGTCACCAAGAGATAAGTACATTGTTGTCGAGGTCTGCTACTGTAATTTTATTAATGCATAGTTTATACGTGCATAAGAGCTGCACAGATAGGTTGAGGCAGGGCTTGCTGTCATCACACTTCTTCCCCCATACATTAAATGTACACACTATAAACAAGTTAAAAGTGCTTCAGTGTTCATGAGTTACTAGCTCACGCAAATCCAACTTAGTCTGTGAGACAGCAAACACGCTCTTCTCCCCAGTCTTCCTCCGTGCAGCTCCAAGCATCGCGTATCAGGCTTGTCTCCAGAGAACCGTGAGAGAGCAAGCCACATCAGAAGGCGTTGCTGCCAATAAGTTGCCAGAAGAATAGCCTGCCATAGTTCTACTCCGTGTGCCAACTCTATTGGGCAATGCAACTTTAGACAGAACGTCCATAACGAAGCACCCAACTTCCACAGAAGAGTCAGCCACATTTAAGTGATCACTCTTGACACTGTATTGCAGCTATCTAATACTTTTGGAAAACAAGAGTTAACTGATAATATGCAAGTTTTGGACAGGTTTTTTCCAAAGCCAGCATTAAGAAGACTGATCAATCTGAAATGAGTCTGAAGAAAATGATGCGGAAGTAATTGTTTGGCGCTAACATGGTTCGAATTTGTAATTTTCAGCACTCTCTCTCTCTTTTGGATATAGCATAACTATATTATAAATTAAGACAGCAGAAAAATATATGTTCTTCCAACAGCATACACGGCACTTTAAAAATACCTATAAAAAGCAAGTAAGCATCAGGTTCACAGCTAGCGAACACCAATGTAAATTTCAGCTCAATTGGTTTTCAAACTTTTAATACAGAAGATAAATCTTTATTTTCATTAGTTATGTGGCTAGTTACATTTTAAAATATCTGCCTAATTCAGTAAAAATTTAAAATAGTTGTGGGCTTTTTTATATACATCACAGTATATGGTGCTTTTTAATTTAGCAACAGAAAGGCACAATTATCAAGCAAAAAGAAAAAAAGAAAAAAGGATACAGTACCTGAATGTAACTGGTTTGTATTGACAAATTAACGATGTTTTAGAATATGGAAAAGACTCTTAAATACCAGGTTCTCTCATTAAAATTTTGGTCCATTAGAACAGCTTACTTCCTACGCAAAACATTTGGAAGTGCTGAGGTAACAAGCTTTTCCACCAGAGCAGTTTGTGGTCCGAAGAAACAAATAACTTAGTATGAAATGGCTTGAACTGACCACAAATCAAACTTTTGGATCAACTAGAAACATAACCAGTTTTATACATGTCCAAATAAAGAGAGAGGTACGTTTATAAGTTTGAGGCATCGACAGTATATATGCATACACATACACAGAGTTTACATTTTGTTACAACAGTAAGACTAGACATGGCATTTCTCAGGGACCTGAAGCTTCTAGGTCTCTTAACTCTAGGATCGAAGACTGGAGCTCTCTTTGCTTGCCCCGTACTATTTCAGCAGAGGCACATCTCTGTGTTTCTCAAACGGTGAACCTTCTCTCACAATGTCCGCTGTTCGCCTCCCTTCCCATGCCCAGGAAAAAACACCAGCATCAGGACAGACCCATTACGTGAAACAGGCAAGGAATCAAGAAAGTCAGCGCAAACCCCACCATTCCATAGGTGCAGTAGCGATAAGGCAGCTCCACCTCCATGCGTTGCCGCGCCTGCCGAATATCGTCACAAGGGATGCTGAAGATTTTACAGGCCAGTGGGATGGTGACCTTCTTCATGGCCCACTTTGTGAGCAACAGAATCACCACTCCAATCAGCAACCGCAACATGACTTTTCCAAAAAGAGTCACGGTGAGGGAGGGAGGCAGTAAGGGAAGCATCTCTGGCGAAGGATCCGGTGTCATGTTCAGCATGTAGATGACATGAGAGCCGCACGCAACGCCGGCACCGCAGCCCAGGATCTGAGCAGTGTCTCCTCGCGAGGTGCTCCAAGTGTCAAGAGTGAAGGAGAAAATCCCCAAGGCAAGATGGAGACTGATGATAATTAGGGGCGCGTACGTGCAGGTTAAGTTGAAGCTGTCAACTAGGTCCACAAGTGGAAGGAAGACAGCTAAGATGAGAAGAGCGTAAAGGAATCCAGCGATAACATCCTGTTGTAAAGGGGGGGGGGGAGAAAACAGATTAATACTATTTTAACAGTATGGTGGTTTCATAGGACAGGTGCTTTTCAAACTTCCCTCCCCACAGAATGTCTTAGTATAGCAAAGCAACATGGGTACAAGAAAGAAAGGGGGCAACGCTTCAGCAATGCCACAATCACCACCCAAGTTTGCAGTGATGCTGTTCATCCTAAATGCCCTCTAGCACAGAACTGCTGGCTGCTTTTCTGGAGGGAAAGCTTTCGGTGCTAGCAGATACATCCAGACACAGAAATAGAGGAGACTGGCCAGCATGCCAGTTCTTGTCCCTGTACAACAGGTGGACAACAGCATTTTCATGTCTCTGAAAAGGTATTGCCTATGCAAATTAGGAGCGGTAACCTCTAGCCCAGGAGCCAAATGTGGCCCTCCAGTCCTCTCTACTTAGTCTTCTGAATTCTCCCCAGGTCACACGCCTCCCCGGCCTTGCTTCCAGTATTTTTGCCTGGCTGGAATGTATCCTTGTACTTTGATAACGCCTCTCGTGTGTCTGGATGAAAAGACAGGGAGGGGTATGCAGCTGGGATAGCTAAAGTTGGTAGAGTATGCGACTCTTAATCTCAAGGTTGTGGGTTCGAGGCCCACATTGGGCAAAAGATCCCTACATTGCAGGGGGTTGGAATAGATGACCCTCGTGGTCCCTTTCAACTCTGCAATTCTATGATTCTATGTGAGTTGGTGTGCAAGCCAGCCTACTGTACAGAGGCGAAATTAACATTAGTTGCTCTACTCACTTTTGTCTCTGGCCCTTGAAAGGTTGCCCTTATGCTGAAAAAGGGTCCCCACGAAGGAATACAAAGCAGGAGGATTCTCTAGTTAGAATGCAGAATCCCAAATCTGGTTTATTAGGTTTTTAGATAAACCTTTTCAATGTCCTCACTCTCTCATGCTTACATTATCAGAATACAAATTTTTGCTCAATTCTGTTGCAAGTAGTTGTACCAGGTGTGGGTGGGTTTTATTTGTTTATTTGTTTGAGGAAGGAAACCAGCAAGAGCCCCAGATATCAAATGGAGAACAGGGAAGTGGCAGAAAAAATGCAGAACCCTAGAGAACAGCTGCCAAGTACTCAGACTGTGTGGATGGCAGATCAAAGAGAGGAAGGAGATGTATGGACAAGATGTGCTGCTCATACACAGAAATGCAAGCTGAAACAACGTTCGTGGTTTGGGAATCTTTCCTCTTTATATCTAAGATTTGCAACAGAAGTAGCCTGGCCTAATTTGAAAGGGATTGTTTTGCTGTGCCAGAAGGAAGTTGTACTTTAAAAGTGTATTGTCTAAAACACGGTGCTTCCACTCAACACGCCCGCCCGCCCCCCCCATACAGCCTTTTTTGGTTCTTCAGAAAGATGGCTGAAAAATGCATATGTTTATTTCCTGTTGCAGATGCAAGTAAAGAAGAAGGGAGTACTGTACATGAGCCCGAGGCTTGGGCAAGCTCACTCACATAACCTCCATTCATGATTTAGCATTGTGTCTCAACATGCTCACTGACTAAAGCCCATGTCAACTGCTAGTGTTGCTGGAGCAACACTCTAAGCAAGCAGGAATAGCCAGGTCAAGGACTCATAGTCCTTAAAGCAGCCCTGCTGGCAAATCTGAAGGCCCTTGCCCCCATTATATACCGGGCTCTTCGCATCCTTTCAGGAGTCAGACCTATTCAAGTTCCTTCAGTGGCTGATCCCTGTTTTAAGCAGGACATTTTACATGCTTTGTTTCTATAATATTATTTTAATGATACTTGGAAATTTAATTAGATCTTCCAAGAAACAGAAGTCAAATTTGATCACTTGGAACTGCAAATGAGGCCCACATCTCAGCTCAAAGTATGTGCACACTTACTGAAATGAAAGGAAGTAAGGAAGTGTATACATTCTAAAAATAACACATCAGAAGGATAAAACCTAAAACAGCACTTGCATTAAAGTGTGTGTGTGTGTGTGTGTGTGTGTGTGTGTGTGTGAATGACATAACTTTATCTTACCAGAATTGAATGCATCCCCATATATATTCGGCTAAAACAAACCAGAGAACACCAGCAGATGGCAAGAACCAGCCCATATGCCAAAGGATACTGAGGAGAGGAAAAGGTAGATGACATTGGAGTGTTATTTATTTACTCGCATAATTTCATAAAATATATTGCTTGATTGTAAAAAACAAAACAAAAAAGCCTTAAAGCAGTTTACAAAAAAGAACAAAACAATAACATTATTAGTTAAACCCATTTTAAAAATTCAGGAAATTAAAACCAGCAACAAACTAAAAACATATCCACATTCAGATCCATAAAAATACAATTAGGTATTTAAAAGACCATTCCAGTGGTACCTCGGGTTACATACGCTTCAGGTTAGATACGCTTCAGGTTACAGACTCCGCTAACCCAGAAGTAGTACCTCGGGTTAAGAACTTTGCTTCAGGATGAGAACAGAAATTGTGCTCCAGCAGCGCAGCGGCAGCAGGAGGCCCCATTAGCTAAAGTGGTGCTTCAGGTTAAGAACAGTTTCAGGTTAAGAACGGACCTCCGGAACGAATTAAGTACTTAACCCGAAGTACCACTGTATCATAAAGTCATTTTAATGGAATATTTATTTAAAATATGTAAAGCCTGCTTACCGAAGGAATAGCTTCAATGCAAATTACAGTAAGAACAGTAAAATACAAGAATACCACACATATATCAGCTAGAAATTCCAGTCATTGTGTAAATGGCAAATGGCACTTTGAAAAGGGCCACATTTATTTAAAAGGCACTGCAGCATGAAAAAGCAGGACAGACTTCCTCAGATACCTAAAAGCACCAGCCAAATTAGGTACCGGAAAGGTAAAGTTACATGATTTGGGCATCTCAAAAAAAAAAAAAAAAAAAAGGCTGTATTTCTAGTAGCAGCATTTTATTTCCACTGGGCTAGATTATGAAGCAATGTCTGGCTCTGATGTGGAAAACAATCAAAGTCCAAATCCCCTAACACAGCATGAAGCTGTGACTTGCTTATCAGTGCAGGTGCATGAATAAAACAAAACCCTAGGATACAAAAGTAAGTCATTTTAAAAAAATACAAGCAGAAGTAAAGTAAGAATTTTCACCTGCTTCCTATAATATCCACAACAAAATATCTAAGTGCACATGTTTTTGCTACTCCTGGCAGAGAATAAAACGGTTGTGGATAACAAATTGTATTCTTTCAGCTAAATTGGCAAAGCTATGTCTTAAGGAAAGGAACATAACGAATCCTTCTTCGAGATTTCCTGTGACCTTTCAAGCAGAAATTATTTACAGATGGTAATGGGTGAACAGAATGCAGTGTTGGTTTGTGTTTATCCTACTCACGAAAGCATTAAGCCATCAAAATTAAAGGTAATATAAAAGATTAGGAAGAGGTCAAACACGTTAATCAACTTTTTTATTTTTACTTTTATCACATATGTAATAAAATTCAATAGCACAGCACAGCAAATTATTTACAAGTTAGTACTGATAAGAATCCAGTTTTACTATGAACTTCAACATTACTCCCATGGCATCTATTAGATTATACTAGCGACAGTTTGCAGGAGGGATGCATTTCTATAAAAATGAATGGTGTAGCTATAGCCCAAAGTTGCATCATCATGAGCAGCAAGAGTGATTTTAATTACATACTCTATACTATAGACACCTCCTTGAATCTTTTGGATTTGTTTGCATCAATCTTCCACAAAAAATGAGTGCAAGATACTCATTTAGATTTAGCCTCTACTTAGAGTCACTCTTTTCAAGAATATTTAACATTGCCAGAAACAAGTAAATATTATACATTTTTTGACAAGATAACTAACATGCCCAGTATGAATGAAATTTTGGAAACTGCTGTGAATATACACTCAGCAGAAATAAAATTAATCAAACTTTTCAGCATTGCTCACTGCAAAGTAAGCACAAAAAGAGAGCTCCAACTTGCCTCAAGTATTTATATTATTGGCATAATCCAGAGCCCTTTTACCCATTAAGCAGGCAAATTGGGCTTGCCATCCAATACTGGCCCCCAATCAGAACACCTGTAACAAACTTATGGTGGGCATGCATATCACACAATAAACTTTGGAATGTCTTCTCTATAAGACACCAGCTAAAGAGAAAACGCTCTTTCCTTTACACACAGCTTTGTAGATGTTAATTGGATGTAAAACACACACACACTTGCTTCTCTTCTCTGTTCAATACAGAACTCAGTGAGGAATGGCTTTTAGGACAGCAGTACTGTAACTGGCTATTTCGAAATGAAAACAAGTAGCAGGTATACATTTTTCAAATTTACTACCCAGAAATCAGGTGGTGGGCAAAATATATGAAACAAATTAAGTGTTACTTGGCAACAGTTTCAATTGCTACCTCTGTCTTTGGGTAAAGTCCAAATAGCAGGAGTACGTGACTCAGCTTACATGCTGCAAGCTGTGGTTTGGAAATCAGCTGCAGTTCAAAGGGTGCTGTGTTTCACCAACTTTCCCAGGTCACCTAAGAGATTTCCTACAAAACCCTTTACCCTTCATTGGGGGGGTGGGATCCACTGATCACAGCCCTCTCATACTGATGCACCTAGTGGATTGCTTGTTCTTGCCCACGGCTCATGATTAGTGAGAAGAGAGTCATCGTGAGTCCCAACTAGGACCACATGCCAAGTCAAACCTCATTCCAGGGAGTAGCAAAGCACCTGCACCTGGAAGCTCCCTCCCATGTTCACTTGTGCACTCACAGTAAACCAAGGTTTGGTTTAGAGTGTTGTGTGAACCTGCCCAATGTCTCTGGTCAACCACTTTAGATGTACACAGTAGGACTAACACGCTTAGATCCACATTTAATATTAATTATCATTAGGATATGTTTAGCATTTACAAGTTTTAATTTTAAAAATCCCTTTAAATAATAGAGCCAATTTAAAACTCAAACGTCATTTTTTAAAAAAAAAATCACTGATTTTCATCTACCTTGCCCCATATATTCACCTTCCCATTCTTGATCAAGATGAACTATGCCGTACTTTCATGTTCGCAAGAGGTTAAAACCAGGATTAAAAGCTAATTTAATAGTTTAGTATGTTTAGCAGCTGTTTACAACAGGGTAACACCACAGCACATTAGTAAATGCTACTCCAAGAAGAAGGGAGCAGAAGTGCACAAACCTGAGATAAAAGTCAAATCCACAGAGCTCCCCCAATCACAAAACTATGGCTTGTTAATTAAAGGTAAAGGTAAAGGGACCCCTGACCATTAGGTCCAGTCGTGACCGACTCTGGGGTTGCAGCGCTCATCTCGCTCTATGGGCCGAGGGAGCCGGCGTTTGTCCGCAGACAGCTTCCGGGTCATGTGGCCAGCATGACTAAGCCGCTTCTGGTGAACCAGAGCAGCGCACGGAAATGCCGTTTACCTTCCCGCTGGAATGGTTCCTATTTATCTACTTGCACTTTGACGTGCTTTCGAACTGCTAGGTTGGCAGGAGCAGGGACCGAGCAACGGGAGCTCACCCCGTCATGGGGATTCGAACCGCCGACCTTCTGATCGGCAAGTCCTAGGCTCTGTGGTTTAACCCACAGCGCCACCTGTGTCCCTGGCTTGTTAATTAAGAAGGATTATATCTAAATTGGACCTATAAAGTTTTTATCATGAGCTTTATTACAGCAGTTAACACTAACCTCTTCCCCATATGCATTATATATCAGCAAACTGTTTTTTTTTTTTAAAGAATACTTGCTTCTTTAAACAAAGATTGCATTCCAGGAAAAAAATAGCCAAGGGAACAATAAGACAAAGTCCTGTAAACATTTATTCTTCTTGCCTACCTTATCTGCTTTCCTAGTTCCTGTTAACAAGGTTTTCTGAAGCCGGATTATCAGAAGACTAAGGCACACTATCCACTATGCTAATGAAATTATAACCACCTTATCTCACTTGAGTGGGGGAGACAGACACTGCCCGTGCAATACTGAACTGTAAACAATGGCTAATGAAAAGCACAGGAACCAGAGCTAGCAGAGACTGAACCTGAAAGGTTTTCATATAGAAAAGGGCAATGGATTCAAGTTACAAGAAAGGAGATTCCGACTGAAAATCAGGAAGAACTTTCTGACAGTAAGAGCTGTTCGACAGTGGAATGGACTCCCTTGGAAAGTTGTGGACTCTCCTTCCTTGGAGACTTTTAAGCAGAGGTTGGATGGCCACCTGTCATGTGTGATCCAGTTGAGATTCCTGCAATGCAGGAGGCTGGACTAGATGGCCCTTGGGGCCACTTCCAATTCTACAATTCTATGATTCTGTGAATGTTACCCCAAGTTTTCTTAGACTTCTTACACCCTAACTACACATGTTGCAAGGAGAAAAACTACAACAGCCTGATCCTATACCCGGAAATGACCTGCTGTGTTGCATGAGGCTTGCAAATAGGATAGCAGCAAATGCTATGGACCAACAAGGTGGTTTTCAAAAATAAGTAAATATAAGTAAATTGTAGACAGGACAACTTCTGGAGCAGCTGCTGTCCTGTGCTTTGTTTTTGCTGCAATAATATCAAACCTTTCCTGCTATAATATCAGATCTTTATGATTTTATCCAACCACGCTATTTTGCCAAGATGATGTCTACGGTACAGAGGAAGAACAAAAATACCAAATTCTATTTAGGGAACAGTTTTCACTGATGTCTATTATCAAGTGTTGTAAAACAAGGGGCCCCGAGCCAAACTTAAAAAGAATATATATTTTGCATGTCCTCAAACTCTATTACATTATATCCCACAAAGAGCCACAAATGCTTTTGTCGGCCACAATATTGTAGATGCTGCACTGTACAAGACGGGATGCATACAACACCCTTCTAACGCTGAATAATGTTTGCTACGGTGCACTGCAAAGCCTCAAAAGGGAAGCTGTCACAGGACGTGTGGCATGTTTCCAAGCCTTGGTTTCATTTCATTCATCATTTAATTTCCTCTATCACATAAACAGTATTTGCCAGTTCCCCACAGCTTCAGTTTCTACAGAAGCCATTTCTCTAAAGATGAATTTGAAAAAGAAACTGCAGTTCTGACAGTTTATTGCAATGTTCACGTGGTTTTCATGCCATTGTTTAAACCTGGAAGCTGAAATTTCGTGAGGAGAACAAGGGATATCCAAGGAAAGAATTAGATGTTACTTCAGTTGTACAGGCTCCCCAGCCTATGTCTGCTAAGGTGAAGTGAATCTGGAGGGCACCTGCAAGGGAGAATTGGCTGGTGTGGAAAGGAATCATCTGCTCTTATTGTCCCCCTGCCGTGTTTTCTAAACCGGAGCCTATTTCTAGTCCCAGGCTGCAGTAAAAATACAGGTCAAAATTTATACGGAAGACATTTGCAGGGAAGGAATGATGAAGTGGCTCAGCACTGCCTTCCTGCCCATTCTCTGCACAAGAATGCCCTCACAATGACACTAGGAAGCTAGAACCTCCTGACATAACCGTAGTAGACTGTTTGTAGTATGGTTATCATAAGCAGCACAAGGTGTCCTGCCACTCCTGGAAAAGAGCAGGGACTTGGCTCTGGAATAAAGTCAACTCCACATTCCTACCTGCCTCACCCAAAATTGTACTGCTACTGCTCACTGGTTCGGTAGATTGGACACAAAACCATTCCAGGCTTGAGATATGCACTTGCAGTGTGCAGCCAAACTTTGCTACTGCTTACTTTAGATTTCATTTCTGGCACACTTACTAAAGATGTTGGCCTCCACCGATCTAGAAGCGAGTCTGTGTAATGCAGCTAGTATTTGCATTTTGGTCTGTACAGTAGTATGGATCTTTATTAGTATTAAGTTCAGGGGGCTATTTTTTTCTGTTTTGGGCATACTGTGGCTTTGTTTGTTTCATAATGTTGCAGCCATAAAAAGTAGGAATTATATAAAAAGGGTAGTGACATCTCTGCTACCTAGTGCAGTACACATAGTGATGTTCATGTGTGCTTTGGCTCTTTTGTAAGCTAGTTTTGTGTATAGAACCCTTTTCCCCTATCCACAAAAATGTATTTTTTCACAAGAAAAAACAGTGTCTTTGAACAGGACAAGAACCTTTGGAAGAGTACAATATTCTAAACAAAACAAAAAAAAGCAACTCCTTATACCCTGCATATGAATTCATTGGCTTCAAAGGTGCAAAAGATTACTTCCTGTGATATTTGATGAAACATTTTAATTTTGAATTTTTGAACTAGCCACCCTTGTTTCCAGATACTTCACTGCCTCTAGTCTAGCCCTTATCACCTGATCCAGCTAGCCATGTGGCACCTTGGATCAGTGAAAGCCCTCAGGTGATACACCTGTCAACTCTTTTATTTTACCACTAACAACAGCAAATAGCTATTCAAATAAATTAGAGTGAAAGTATGGCAGTCTCATAGGATTCATCTGACACCGCCACAATAGACTGATAAAACCTCTCTCATAGCAGTATGCATAAAGCAGTACACATAGCCAACATACGGTACATTCAAAACAACCTGTCTGTTAACTGCGATAACTTATAAGAAGTACACATAGCCAACATACATTCAAAACAGCCTGTCTGTTAACTGCGATAACTTAGAAGAACTGGAAAAAACTTTAATTTCCAACAGTAACATTCTCATACCTTGACAGACTTCCTGTTTCTGCATGTTTTTAACAACTGTTTCCCAGACTGACAGTGAGAGCAAGAATCTTGTAGTATTGTGAACCTTTCATATTCCACCAATGTTAGATGCTGGGATAGAAAGCTAGCAGCCAAATGGCTCCTGAGACCTGGGTTGTAGGCACCAAAACAGAATGTCTAGTCACACACCCCCCGCAACACTTTTTATTTATTATTTTGATAAGCATGGATTTTGATAAGCAATTCATGTAAGTGACACATTGTTAATATCACATTTTTAGCAGAAATTGTTAATACATGTTTAATTTGGTGTTGACAATAAAAATATTGGTACCAATAAAAATATTGGTTTTCAAAACACTCTGCTCTTTATTGTTAAACTCCTTAACATATTGTCTATCCTTAACATATATGTTGAGGCTTCAAAGCACATACATTTCAGTAATCCTTGAGTGTCAGCCAGGCACAAAAAATGGCACCCAGACTTTTTGAGGTGCTCGCAAATGGAGAATCTTTAGGTGCAAAAGGTGCCTGGTGCCCAGCTAATTTCGAACCCTGCTCCACCCACACAATGCTCTGGAGGTTCTCCTGAACTTCCCCACCACCACCAAGCCACCTTTAGGGAGCATGGAGGGAGCAGAGGGAGGAAAACCCTGTTGCACAAGCAGAAGTGCTTGCAAAGGGCTTCCACTGACAGGGCTTGTAGTGAATCCCAACTGTTGTATTCTCAGAAACAAGTTGCTGTAACTATTCTGTCTTTAAGCAGAAACCACTGCAGTTATGAATATAGAAGGAAAAGAAATATGCACACAAACATATCCATTAAATTAGTGATGGAATCCTGGAAATCCTTTTAAAACTCTCCTAAAATATGAAAAAGTATCATCCACACTACAGGGAGTGTCACCACTGAAAAATCTCATCAAGGAGTCATTTCTAATCTGGTTGTTATCCCACAGCCAGCAGCTGTTCCACCTACATGTGTCTTTCACAGCCAGTTTGGAAACTTTGTAGGCCACTCTCAGAGTATAAATGAGTGGCTTTAGCTGAGATTCCTGCACTGCAGGGGTTTGGACTAGATTACCCTTGGGTCCCTTCCATCTGTAAGATCCTATGAAACCTGGCATATAAATACAGTGGTGCCCTGCAAGACGAACGCCTCGCAAGACGGAAAACCCGCTAGACGAAAGGGTTTTCCGTTTTGGAGGCCCTTCGCAAAACGAATTTCCCTATGGGCTTCCTTCGCAAGACGAAAGCCCATAGGGATATCTCTGGGACAGCGGGGAAGCGCAGCGCGTCTTCCCCACTGTCCTCGGACCTCCTCCGAAGGCTGGCGCTGGGGCGGAGAGACCTCCTCCCGCCGCCAGGCTTCGGAAGGCTCCTCCGAAGGCTGGCGGTGGGGCGGAGAGACCTCCTCCCGCCGCCAGCCTTCGGAAGGCTCCTCCGAAGGCTGGCGGTGGGGCGGAGAGACCTTCTCCCCGTGCCAGCCTTCGGATGGCTGTCCTGAAGACTT
Organism: Podarcis raffonei; assembly: GCF_027172205.1. Lineage (NCBI taxonomy): Eukaryota > Metazoa > Chordata > Lepidosauria > Squamata > Lacertidae > Podarcis > Podarcis raffonei. The sequence continues at coordinate 10,417,260 of NC_070602.1, forward strand.
GCGGTGGGAGGAGGGTTTTCCTTCCCACCGCCAACATTCAGAAGGCTGTTCTGAATGTTGGCGGTGGGGAGGAAAAACCCTCCTCCCACCGCAAGCCCCGGGAACGGAGGAGAAGCGCTGCGCACCTTCCCCTCTGTTCCCGTACCTGTCCTGAAGGCTTGCGGTGGGGAGAAAAGCCCTTCTCCGCACCGCCAGCCTGGCAAGCAGTCTCCATAGGAACGCATTAATTGATTTTCAATGCATTCCTATGGGAAACCGTGCTTCGCAAGACGAAAAACTTGCAAGAAGAAAAAACTTGCGGAACGAATTAATTTCGTCTTGCGAGGCACCACTGTACCTCAAAATACAATAATAAAATAAATTAACAGAAACCTGTTTTGGAGGCAATCTTTATGTTTTTTGTGCGTGCATATAATGTGCATACTAATGTATGCCGGTGCATGGCTTCTGTGGTGAAAGGACAGTTGTGGTGTAATCCCCACGTGCACATGGAGTGAGACTAGTGAGAAGCCCTGCAGATCAGAATCAGAAAAAGTAGAAACTTATTTTACAGCACAATCTTACACATGCACTCAGAAGTATGTCCCACTATGTTCATTTGAGGCTCACCACCAGTAAAGTGTGCTTAGGATTGCAGTCTCAGTTACTTAAAAGATTATCGGCATTTGCTTTTTTATTCAATTATGTTTGAGATCAACATTTTAAAACATTTTAACAGGAAGCTGCAACTTGGCAGCATTCACAGAAATCTTGACTAAGAGAGCTCAAGTGGAAAAGAGTCTAATTGTAAGTTTCTTCATCAAGCCAGTGATTGGAGTGGTATTTCTCCCACCCCCTCCCTTTTAACAAACATGTTGCCCATTAGACCATTCGTAGTTAGGAAATTCCTTGTGTGTTTTGTATTACATCCTCTTGCAATCCTGATTGGAGGCACGGAAGAAAAGCTTCCCTGAAGAGTTCCTCTTTTTCTAGGCTGAGCTACTGCCAACAGCTTTTAATAACAGAACAATAGTTTCAGAAGTATTCCTAAGGAAACACTTCATCTCAAATGTTTATGACCCAGGGTCAGACTTTTTAAAAAAATAAAAAATCAAGAATTAAATCCAAGTGCTTTCAACTTTTTTGTGCCAACTGTTCATATTGCAGACATGAGCACAGTTGACACCCGAGTTATAGAGCAAAACAACATGTAATGAGAAAACCCAATCTGACTAGCTGGGAATATACTCTAGATTGGCATTAGAGCCGGGCAAATCATTGCATGGGACTACAAACTTCCTCTATAGTTCTATCTAATTTAGAATAGGTAAAGATAAAGGGTCCCCTGACCATTAGGTCCAGTCGTGACCGACTCTGGGGTTGCTGCGCTCATCTCGCTTTATTGGCCGAGGGAGCTGGCGTACAGCTTCCGGGTCATGTGGCCAGCATGACTAAGCCGCTTCTGGCGAACCAGAGCAGCGCATGGAAACGCCGTTTACCTTCCCGACAGAGCGGTACCTATTTATCTACTTGAACTTTGACATGCTTTTGAACTGCTAGGTTGGCAGGATTTAGAATAGGATCAGATAAATAATGGAAGATATCACTGTCTACTTAAGTAGTCATCAATAAACTCTCAAAATGTTGCATTTAATATCAACTATTTTGGAGCAGAATTTTCTATATCTTTTATGCCATTTTCAAAAGTATTGAGCTCAATTGTCTGGAATCCTCAAACACGTAAACAGGAAAAAAAGGTTAAGAAGTACGCAACCCCTTAAAATTATTGGAGTAGCCCAATACCGGATCATTTTATTCATAGTGGCAGTGCAGTGTGTGGTGTTTAACATGTTGAACTGGCACATGGGAGACACAGGTTCAAACCCCTAGTCACCCATGAAGCACAGCTGGCCAGTCGCCATTTCTCAGACCAACCTACCTGTCCAACCATAACAACATGGTTGTTATGAGGATGGTATGGGGAGGGAGAAAAACTTATACCTCACTTTGATCTCCCTGCAGGGAAGGTGAGATATAAATTGCTATAATAAATAAAACAACAAATTGGACAGCTTTCAACAGCACAAGTGCCAATCATGACCTGACTTCCTTTTACTGTGCTTAAGACAATCTACAGCATCTATTAAATTGCCCAGCACAGAAATGAAAAATTAGTAACTTGTAGGGTCAAGGATCACTGCCAATAAAATCTTGCAGTGTTTTGTATTTCTGTAAACCTTGAGGTCCCCCAAAGTATGTTGATAATCTTCATCTTGTGCATAAGTGGCACCAATTTGGGTATGCAAGCAACAGCACTTACACCTGGACTTTGAAAATAGAGGGAATTAATATTATATTATATTATATTATATTATATTATATTATATTATATTATTATATGTAAACAGTAGGCCACTGAGGAGCTGTACCCCCTGCTCTCAGAAAGAACATATTCAGAAGGCAGAAACCTATCTGGCCCCATCCACTGGCCAGAAAAAGAGACCTACTTGCTTTCCTCTTCTATTGTGCCTATTCAATAGTGAGCTTGCAGTAGATACTATATAGTCTTTTAATATCTGTATGGTGCTTAGAATATTGTTAGTACTTTATAAATGTAAACATAATCACCTCTCTAAAGCTTGCTCACATCAGCTTCATGTCTCACATGCACTCCTTTCCTTGCACAGCTTGAAATCCTCATGAAGTACTCATGGGCAATGGAAACACTAGTCAGGATTTCATTAACTATTAACCATATAGTCCAAAACTAAAACCTTTCACTTTCTATCAAAGAACCTTCCCTTTAAGAGCATTTCCCTGGAAGATTAGACAAAATTAACACTTTAGGGAAGCGTAAAACCCAAATCCTTTATTCACTTTAACGGAACAAACGTTTTAGTTTTGCTGGTCCATATTTGCGAGATGGGAGACCTCCTGGGAACAATGTGTGTGTCACCTTGGGTTTCATGATGGAAAGAAGGTGCTATATAAATGTAAACAACCAAGTAACTAAATAAATTTAAAATACATTATTTGGCATCAAAGCACAGTATATGCTATTCCAATTTCCATAATCCAGATCCCTCCTTATTCTGGACATTTCTCAGACTGTTTTCACACATACTGTGCAGGATAATCCTACTATAGCTGGATAGAAAACCCAGTTACTCAAAATAGTATACAACTGGTGGGCAACACAGGTGGAAGAAGGGGCAAGGTTTGAGGGGTTTTTACACTAACCAGTATTATGGGAGTTGCACGTCTGTGAAAGAAATAGCCTCCACAGAACAGGTCTTCACAATAGGTTTGCATGTTTTCAGTCATCACTCACTGGGTTTCTTATTGAGTGCAAAGGGCTTAAGGAACATCGTGATGGCTGAAAAGAAGAACTTTGTCCAGAAGTGTGACACAATTAGTAGCAAGAAAACAGCATAATCTCTATTCCAAGATGTTCTCCAGCTGGTACATCCCAGGTTTGGCCAACTCCAGCAGATGGCTACCAATAATTTACAGTTGCTTTATGGACCCATAACATGAAAGGCAACATAAAAATAAAGCACAAATTTTGCAGTGTACAGTGGTACCTCGGGTTACAGACGCTTCAGGTTACAGACTTCGCTAACCTAGAAATAGTACTTCAGGTTAAGAACTTTGCTTCAGGATGAGAACAGAAATCGTGCAGCAGCGGGAGGCCCCATTAGCTAAAGTGGTGTTTCAGGTTAAGAACGGACCTCCAGAACGAATTAAGTTCTTAACCTGAGATACCACTGTATTCTGAAGGAGGCAGAAACTCAAGAGCTTCAAAACCTAAAGGAAATCAGCTGATGCAAAAGCATGTATGCATCCGGAAACACAATCATACCTGCAACAGATGCTTATCCATGCACCAGTGAACTGCCAAAATCAATCTTTTGACACAGATACATATGTGAATTTTCTCATCCAGGGCCACTAGCTGTTTCATGTGACTGGTTAGTGGTGACTGGAGTGACACCACAGCCAAAGTTTGCAAACTACTTGCAGTGCACTCATGTAGCAGTTTACTTGGAAGCAGGATACAACCCCATGCACACTCACCTAGAAGCCCCACTGGATGCGAGATTTACATCCAAAAAAACTTACATAGGATAGCACTGTTAAATTTGCACTCTCCATTTGTAGTTTCAAATCAGGGCTTCTTTAAGCTAGGAATTTAACTGGAATTCAAGGCAGCTTATTTCCAAGTAATTTTGCAAAGGGCTGCAGCCTTCATCTACAATTAAAATCAGAAGTTACTGCATGTCAGTCTAGCAATGTAGTTCGAAACTAGAGATATTTAGAGGAAGTAGGAGGAACGCTGGGGTGTTTTATTAGTCTACGCAAGTCTGTAAATGGCTATAAGATTCTAATACAGATAGGCCTTGTGGAAAGTGTATTTACTTTCCTAACTGAAGAAAGCGAAAATGACTTCAAACACATTTTCAAATCCTTCTGTGGCCTATATAAATCACCTGATTTCCAGCCTAACTCCCACAGAGTAAAAGCATGCGTAGTGCCAGAAGATACAATAACTCACAGTTAACAAAATGAAACTTTAACAAGAGACCCTGCTGTTCATAACTCAGCAGGGCATACTGTCCCCATAAAAAAAAAAAACCTACCAAGTTTGTCAGCATTCTAATCCTGGAAGTACCATATAAAGATCAAGCCTCCCAACTACCTAAACACCTACTGGATAATTTTTTTAAGCAATGCTTTTGTTTTAACACTTACTGAGTAAAATGACTTTTTAAAAGAGTACTATTTTGTATTTCCACCAGACTGTTCCACCGATAACACAGCAACCTTGACTGAACACCTTACACATGTGGGGGGGGGGGGTTTCTCTTACCTGCCACCGTCCATAGCTGAACAACAGTAATGTCACTGGGATGGCAGTGCCCGACATGGCATGCGTAGAGGGCATGCTGTACTCGGAGTTGTAGAAAACCTCCAGCTTGACCACGGGTGGGGATGCAGGTCTGGGCCAACGGATAAGGTCCTTGGTACACTGGCCCAGGTACATGACCCAGACCCAAACGATGATGAGCCTCCTGCCCAGCCAAGCATCCAGGTTCCAGATGCAGAAGGGGAAAAAGAGGATGTAGAAGAGCTCGTTGCCCAGCTCCGTGCCCAGGCTGAACAGGTAATAGAGGAAGGGGCTACGGATGGTGAAATCCTGGCATATCATTTCCCCAGTCAGAGAGTTGCGCCGAGGCTGCTTTTTGGGAACCCCGAACCCAGGCTTCTCCTCTTTCTTCGGGGGCTTGATCTGGGCTTCCACCTCACCGCAGGCTCCCCCGGAGAGCACCCCGTTCGAGTGCCACACGTCACCCTTCTCGCCCACATTGCAGGGGCCTTGGAAGCGGCACCTCCCGTCGTTCGCCCCATCCGGCTGGGTGGCCGGGCAGTTCCCGTTGGCCACCGGGGCACCGGGCTCCAGGGGCCGGGGGGGAGAAAAGGCAGCCCCCCACTCTGGGGGCGCTTGCACGCCGCACAGCCTCTGGAAAGCGGCGACCTTCTCCGAATCCTGCAGGCAGTTGGCCAGGCGGCGCAAGGAGGACATCCTGAAGGGCTCCGGCCAGGAGGAGGCAGCTGTCGGCTTAGGAAGGCGAGTCCAAAATCAGGGGTGCTGCACTGTGGGGAGACAGATTCGGAAGAGCGTCAAGAGTGGTTTCATACATACATCATGCATATATACAAGCACCTATTTAAAAAAAGAGATGAACCTTTTTAAAAAAATGTTTGGGGGGGGGTCCAGGGAAGAGGTCGGGAGCCCATCCCCTGGGGGTGGAGGAGAGGAGGAAATGGGGGGGGCTTGGGCTTATGGGGGGTTCCTGCTCCAAAGGACTTTGGCTGCCCCCTCCCCCCCAAGCCATAGAAACTGGGGGGGGGGGCGAGAAAGAGGGAGATTAGTGGGGTTTTGGCTGCACAAGGAAAGTGGGGTTGGGGGGGCAGGGCAGGCGGTGGGGCTGAGGATGTGGGGTGGGGGGAAGCCCTGACTTTGGGGTCGGGGGTTACCTCAGGCGCTGGGGAAACGCCTCAGTGGGGGGGGTAGGGGGGGGAGAGGCGAGGGGCGGGTGGGGGGGGAGAAGAAATGTGGGGTGGGGGCGCGGTCCTGACGGGGAGGGCGTCGAGGGGAGGGGGCGCTCGGCCAGGGCTGCTCTACCCGTCATTCCGTCCCGGCGTCGCGTCAGTCCGTTGCTCCGTCCGCCGGTCCTCTCCGCTCTCCCTCCCTCGGCTCCCGCGCCCAAGTCCCGCCTGCCGCCCGAGGAGGCGCCGCCACTCAGACGGAGCGCGCACGCGCAGTGGCCTCGTTCCCCTCCCACCCCTCCCGCCGGAGAGGCGGTTGGAGCCGCTGGAACGTGGGCGCGAGGGAAGAGAGAGAAGGAGAAAGGAGCCGCCGAAGATGGGAGGGAGGGGAGAGATCGGGAGCGCGCGGCGGCGGCGGCGGCGCGCCTGCCACGCATGCGCAGAAGGACAGAAGCCCTTCGCTAGCCCCTTACCCTTCCCCCCCAAGCTGGAAACTGCCCCCTCCCACCACATTGATTGATTGATTAAAGCAGGGCTAAAGGAGATTTAAAATAAATAAATCAAATAGAATTGAAAGTGTTTTTAATTATTATTATTTTTTGGGGGGGAGTGGTAAATAGCTGTTTCCTATACTGTAAGCTACAGTTAGAACTGGATATGGAACAACTGATTGGCTCAAAATTGGGAAAGGAGTACGGCAAGGCTGTATATTTTGGCTCGCTTCTGCATTGCTCCTTTTTCGTAACATCATATTGTCTCCCTGCTTATTTAACTTATATGCAGAATTCATCATGCGAAAGGCTGGGCTGGATGAATCCCTAGCCGGAATTAAGATTGCCGGAAGAAATATCAACAACCTCAGATATGCAGATGACGCAACCTTGATGGAAGAAAGTGAGGAGGAATTAAAGAAGCTTTTAATGAGGGTCAAAGGGGAGAGCGCAAAATATAGTCTGAAGCTCAACATCTTGAGAGTCCCATGGACTGCAAGAAGATCAGACCGATCCATTCTGAAGGAAATCAGCCCTGAGTGCTCACTGGAAGGACAGATCCTGAAGCTGAGGCTCCAATACTTTGGCCACCTCATGAGAAGAGACGACTCCCTGGAAAAGACCCTGATGTTGGGAAAGATGGAGGGCACAAGGTGAAGGGGATGACAGAGGACGAGATGGTTGGACAGTGTTCTCGAAACTACCAACATGAGTTTGACCAAACAGCGGGAGGCAGTGGAAGACAGGAGTGCCTGGCGTGCTCTGGTCCATAGGGTCACGAAGAGTCGGACACGACTAAACGACTAAACAACAACAATACTGTAATTATGGAATTGTCTCCCAGGTCCTAGAATGCATCATGGAATCTTAGAGTTGGAAGATTCCCCCAAGGGTCATCTAGTCCAGTGTTTCCCAAACTTGGGTCTCCAGCTGTTTTGGGACTACAACTCCCATCATCCCTGACCACTGGTCCTGCTAGCTAGGGATGATGGCAGTTGTAGTCCCCAAACAACTGGAGACTCAAGTTTGGGAAACCCTGATCTAGTCCAACCCCCTGCCATGCAGGGAACTCAGCTAACACATGCATGACAGATGGTCATCCAACCTCTGCTTGAAAACCTCCAAGGAAGGAGAGTCCACCACCTCTCCTGGGAGTCTGTTCCATAACAGCTCTTACTGTCATAAAGTTCTTCCTGAGCCTTAGTCAGAATCTCCTTGCAAGAAAGGAGATTCGGAAGCCATTGGTTCGAATCCTACCCTCCAGAGCAGGAAAAACCAGGCTTGTTCCCTCCTCCATGTGATAGCCCTTAAGATATTTGAAGACAGCTATCATATTCTCCTCTCAGTGTCCTCTTTTCCAGGCAAAACATATCCAGCTCCTTCAACTGTTCCTCATAAAGCTTGGTTTCCAGGCCCTTCTTCATCTTGGTCACCTTCCTCTGCACACGTTCCAACTTGTGACGCCCAGAATTGGACACAGTATTACAAGTGTGGTCTAATTACGGCAAAATAGAGAGCTAATTACGGCAAAATAGGAATGTGGGTGGCGTTGTGGTCTAAACCACAGAGCCTAGGGCTTGCCAATCAGAAGGTCGGCGGTTCGAATCCCCTCGACGGGGTGAGCTCCCGTTGCTCGGTCCCAGCTCCTGCCAACCTAGCCGTTCGAAAGCACATCAAAGTGCGGACAAACACCAGTACCTTTACCTTTGCCTAGAGAACTACTATTACTTCCCTTGATCTGAACACTATACAGTGGTACCTCGGGTTAAGTACTTAATTCGTTCCGGAGGTCCGTTCTTAACCTGAAACTGTTCTTAACCTGAAGCACCACTTTAGCTAATGGGGCCTCTTGCTGCCGTCGCCAGAGCACAATTTCTGTTCTCCTCCTGAAGCAAAGTTCTTAACCCGAGGTACTATTTCTGGGTTAGCAGAGTCTGTAACCTGAAGCGTATGTAACCCAAGGTACCACTGTACTTCTGTTGATGAAGCCTAGAATAGCATTAGCTTTTTTTTTTTGCTGCTGCATCACTCTGTGGACTCATGTTAAGCTTGTGGTCCACCAAGACCCCTAGATCCTTTTTTTACATGTACTGCTAGTGAGCCAGGTGTCCCCCATCCTATATTTGTGCATCTGGTTCTTCCTGCCTAAGTGCAGAACCTTACATTTGTCCCTATTGAAATTCATTTTGTTAGGTTGCGCCTAGTTCTCCAATCTGTTAAGGCCCTCTTCAATCCTGTTTCTGCCTTCCACAAGTCAGGGACAGCAAAGAACGTGGCCCACAAGACCAGGAGAACAATAAAATAATTAAAAATAACGTAAGATTATAAAATCATGAAATGTCAAACAAATGATGAACACAGAGTCAAATGAATTCTGTAAAAATGCCTGGCAGAACAAAGATGTTTCTGACATTATTAATTATGATAATAATGCTAGTGTAATTATACATTACCTCTGTGTGGCTTTGAATTATAAGCTGTTTTGAGGACCAATGTGTGTGTGTGTGTATTTAATGCACAAATAGTGTATATGGAAGGTTTTGAACACGGCGTAAGCTTTCTCTGCCTCTGTGTAAAAGGTGAACCTCCATTTCCTGAGGACTTTGCCCGGCTGTGGTAAGACTATGACTAGGATATAGTGTCTGCCTCCCTCCCAGCAGCCCGGCCTTGTTGTGGCTGAGGGCAAGGTACAGAAAATGTTAGCATCCCGGCATCTGTTGACACTCCAGAGTGGCTGGGAAAACCCAGTCAGGTGGGCAGGGTGCAAATAAAAAAATTATTCTTCTTCCTATTACTATTATTACTCATTCTTGCATATTCGGTTTCTGCGTATGGAAGAGACAAACTTTTGGCATTGCTTCTTACCTAGGGACCTTCCCCCCCCCCATTTTTCTTTTTTGCAAATCCACAAATCATATACAGTGGTACCTCAGGTTAGGTACTTAATTTGTTCCGGAGGTCCGTTCTTAACCTGAAACTGTTCTTAACCTGAAGCACCACTTTAGCTAATGGGGCCTCCCGCTGCCGCCGCACTGCCGGAGCACGATTTCTGTTCTCATCCTGAAGCAAAGTTCTTAACCTGGAACACTATTTCTGGATTAGCGGAGTGTGTAACCTGAAGCATATGTAACCTGAGGTACCACTGTATCAGACAGCCTACAATTCAGTCAATTGGCAAAAAAATTTCGCTTTAAAAGTCAACAAATGCCCACCCGATCCCTTTTCTTTGCTTGGCTTGTGTACACACATCAATGTTCACTCCAGCTTCATTTCGCTCCCACAGCTGGCGGTTGAAGCCAAAGTACGTATGACGTGAGCCACGATCCATCTGGATCCTGTCTCTCCTGTCTGATGCCCTTTCCCTCAAATCAGCTTCCGCCCTCGGAAGCAGAGGTCAGGCTGAGCTGCCTGTATTTCAGGCAGCCTGGTGACTTGCCCCGATGACAGCTTCAGTGAATTGGAGGGAAACAAATCAGCTAATGGGCAACTGGTGAAGTTATCTCTGCCCCTTCCCTGGCATGTACAGAACTTTGAGAAACTGGAAGATCACCTTGCTGTCTTTCAAGCCACTAATGTGTACATAGCCTTAGTTCCCTGCCTTTCGTGGCTCACTTTAGTTAAAAGTTACTTTGCTGGTTTGTTTGTTTAACATATTTCTATAACGCCCTTCACCCAAAAAAATGTTCAGCTTACAGCTTCGATCTGTGGAACTGGTACTGTACCACCTAATTCACGGCTGTGAAAACAACCTCTTAGGACAGTGGAACTCCCTGCCTATTGACATTAAGCAGGTGCCTTTGTTGTGCTCTTTCCAGCACCTCCTTAAAACATTTCTGTTTGGGCAAGAGATATCAATGTGTTTCATTACTACCTCATATTGTTAATTATTTTGAAATGCTGTTTTACTATTTTTATTTATAATTTTAATATCAATTGTAAACCACTTAGAGGTTTTACAACAATCAAGCGGTACATACATTGTGTTAAATAAAACCAATGACAAAAAAAATGCATATCAGAAAGGTGCTGCCTCTGTTGTCTATTTGATGTCCAGTGAAGATCTTCCTTTTTCAAGAAGACTTTGAAGTGGCTGTCATTGGATTTGACATTGTTTTCACACACAAAAATCATCATCGCTTTTAAATGGTATACCGTCTTTCTATCTTACAATACCCAAGGTGGTTTACAAGCTGAAGAAACAAGGAATGTACACCTTATAACAATCTAAAGCAATACAGCAATGTGATAATACAAGATAACTTTACTTATGTGTAAGTTTTTTTGGGGGGGGCAGATGGCGCTGTGGTCTAAACCACTGAGCCTAGGGCTTGCCGATCGGAAGGTCAGTGGTTTGAATCCCCGCAACAGGGTGCGCTCCTATTGCTCGGTTCCAGCTCCTGCCCACCTAGCAGTTCGAAAGCACACCAGTGCAAGTAGATAAATAGGTACTGCTCGGGCGGGAAGGTAAACGGCATTTCCGTGCACTGCTCTGGTTTGCCAGAAGCGGCTAAGTCATGCTGGCCACATGACCCGGAAGCTGTCTGCAGACAAACACCGGTTCCCTCGGCCTATAGAGCAAGATGAGCGCTGCAACCCCAGAGTTGTCTGCGACTGGACTGGTCAGGGGTACCTTTACATGTGTTTTTAATTGTCGCAATTGTTTTACTATATGAAATAGCGCAACTCTTCTTGCTGTTGGCTTTTTTAAATTGTGCAATCACTTCAATGCATTTGTGGGAAGCAATTCATGTAGGAAAATAAGCAGGCACTCACAGAAATGAGTTCTGGTCTGTAGATTATGGGATCTTGCAGACACTGATGCAACTATACTGTCATGCATTGGCGGAGACGGAGGAGGAGTGGGAGGCACCAGTTGGGAAACCGCCGTGGGAAGACAGCTCGGAGCCCAGGGAGTGGTGGTTGGACGCCATGCATGGTCAGAGGGAGGAGAGGGAGCAGACAGGGAGGTGTTGGTGTTGGAAGGTGAAGTGGTAACAGGGTTTAGTGAGCAGGAAGAGGTTGTGGCAGAGAGTGGTCCAGAATCAGAGACAGAAGCAGAGGCTGGAGAGGAGGGGGACCAAGAGGCCAAGATGAATCAGGGTGGTCAAGAAGGCAAGAGGTCTCCCCCTCCTGCTGCAACTAGCTCCCCTCCTCCCTGGTCGCCCAGACCCAAAGAGGTATGAAGAGGGAGAAGCAAAGACAGGCAAGGCGACAGAGTCTCAGATTGCTTGGGAAATGTACAGGGGGTGGGAGGAGACTTAGAGAGCTGTGGGAAGCCAGGGACCTTCAGTCCTTGCAACTACCTCATTGGGGTTAGACCTGCTGGAAAGAGTTGCTGTGCTCACTAGGCCTGAGCTGTTTAGTTTCTTTGAACACAACTCACTGGCACCTTGTGAGTTATGCCTGACTTGCTCCCATCATCTGCCCTGACATATATGCTGGTTAGTGGAACAGTGCATTTGCTCAACGCACTGCACAATCCTCTGCTTGCTTCCTCGGAATAAGTCTCATTTATTTAAACACGGTTTGCTCACAAGTCCAGGAGGCGAATGACTGCAGCATTAACACTAGGGAAATTTAATGCCCTTGCAGTAGAAACAGAAGCTTGGATTACAAGTGCTTGGATATCCCCACATTGCAAGCTCTTTGAAGAATGCTGTCTGGGTTCCACACCACAAGCCTGGTATCTTGTGTGCGTTCCTAGCCCAAAGTCAACGTCCTTTGGGAAAGCCCTTAGTTAAGAGGATTAAAGCTGCAAACTCACTTGTATTGACTTGGGAGTAAGCCCCACTGGGCACAGTTGGGCTTAGGTAAAGGTAAAGGGACCCCTGACCGTTAGGTCCAGTGGTGACCGACTCTGGGGCCACAGCGCCACCTGCGTCCCTTACAGTTGAGCTTACTTCCAGGTAAATACACATAGGATCAAGTTGTAACATGAACTTTGCTGAAACAATACTGCAGCCTGCAGTAAGATCAGGTCTCTGTCTTAAGAAGGATGTCAAAAGATAGAGAGAAGGTCCTTTCGTTGGGTAATCTGAGACAGCTACTCCAGGCAGCAGATCTTGAGTGCTGAGTAGGACATAGACAGGTATCACCCTATGAGGTTGCCCTCCTCTGCACAGTTTCCAGTTTATCAATATCCTTCCTAAATTGTGGTGCCCAGAATTGGACACAGTATTCCAAGTGTGGTCTGGCTAAGGCAGAATAGAGAGCTACTATTACTTCCCTTAAAAGGGACACGTGTGGTGCTGTGGGTTAAACCACAGAGTCTAGGACTTGCCGATCAGAAGGTTGCCGGTTCGAATCCCCGCCACGGGGTGAGCTCCCGTTGCTCGGTCCTTGTTCCTGCCAACCTAGCAGTTCAAAAGCACGTCAAAGTGCAAGTAGATAAATAGGTACTGCTCCGGCGGGAAGGTAAACGGTGTTTCCGTGCACTGCTCTGGTTTGCCAGAAGTGGCTTAGTCATGCTGGCCACATGAGCCGGAAGTGTACGCCGGCTCCCTCGGCCTATAAAGCGAGATGAGCGCCGCAACCCCAGAGTCGGCCACGGCTGGACCTAACGGTAAGGGGTCCCTTTACCCTTTACCTTTATTACTTCTGGCCACTAGACTTCTGTTGATGCAACCTAGAATACAATTAGCCCTCTTTTTCTGTTGCATCACACTGGGTCATGTTAAGCTTGTGATCCACCATGACCCCTTGATTCTTTTCATATGTACTACCGGCAGTGCTTTTTTTTCTAGGAAAAAAAAAGAGATGCCAAAACTCACCATGAACACCTCCCTTGTTCTCTTAGAATGCCAATGGTGCCTTTCTGAGGGGTGCCAGAACTGAATTTCAGTGAGTTCCAGCTGGGAAAAAAAGCTCTGATACTAGTAAGCCAGGTGTCCCTGATGTTATATTTGGTTTTTCCTGCCTAAGTGCAGAACCTTACATTTGTCCCTATTGCAATTCATTTAGTTAGCTAGCGCCCAGTTCTCCAATCTGTTAAGGTCATTTTGAATCCTGCTTCTGTCTTCTCCTGCTACCTCTCCCAGTTTGGTGTCGTCTACAAATTGGATGAACATCACTTCAGTTCCTTCCCGCAAGTCGTTTACAAAGACATTGAACAGCAACAGACCCAGGACAAGTGTCACCCTAGGACAAGTGTCACCCCACTTGTCACTTTCCCCCACAATGATGAAGAACCACTAATGAGCACTCTTTAGGTTCAGTCAGTCAACCAGCTGCAAATCCATCTACCTATCTCAGAGCTGAGGGAGGAGCCTCTCCCACTGATAGCCTCCACTCTCTGGCTTTGCTAATGGCCTATTACCTTCTCTTAATCTTTGATTAATTGCTGATCTCCCAGGCGATTTCCAGAACATGAGAAACTGGTTTGGCCTGTATTTTAACACTTTGCTAAATCCAGTGTCTGGCAGCCTTTTTACCTCTCCAAGCGTTGATTAAATTCTAACACCTATCAGACCCGAGAGTTTAGGGGAATTTGGAATCTACATACCCTGGCACCAACGGAGGTAAACAAGTTAAACAGAGTTCTACTTTGTGATCCTGCAGTTCCTAGCCCTCTTGGGGCTGTTCAAAGTTTGAGCGAGACTTCGTTTTGGAGCAAGCTGGGCTAATTTTTGCTTGGCAGGAAGCAAGGAGCAGCAGTTGTAAACAGCACCGTACCTTGGTGACTTCACAACACCACCCCAACCGTTCTTCTTCTAATTAACTTATCTTATTGGCAAGGAAGTCACTACTCATGATATAAAGGGTCTAAACCACTGAGCCTCTTGGGCTTGCTGATCAGTAGGTTGGCAGTTTGAATCCCCATGATGGGGTGAGCTCCCATTTCTCTGTCTCAGCTCCTGCCAGCCTAGCTGTTCAAAAGCATACCAGTGCAAGTAGATAAATAGGTACCGCTGCGGACGGAAGGTAAACAGCATTTCCGTGCGCTCCGGTTTCCGTCATGGTGTTCTGTTGCGCCAGAAGCGGTTTAGTCATGCTGGTCACATGACCCAGAAAGCTGTCTGTGGAAAATGCCGGCTCCCTCAGCCTGAAAGCAAGATGAGCGCCGCAATCCCATAGTCGCCTTTGACTGGACTTAACTGCCCAGGGGTCCTTTACCTTTACTTTTTTTTACTCTTGATATGCTGCAACTGTCACAGTCTGGTTTACGGGCGATCAAAGTCCCGGCTGAGGACGTCGGGACCGGGGGCAAGATGGCGGGGTGGGAGCAGGAACGAGAGTCCAGAAGCCAGAAGTCAGGAAGCTAAGAGTCCGAGGATCAGAGAGCCAGGAGACAAGAAGCCAAGGGTCCAAGGGTCAGGAAGCAAGGAGTCACGAAGTCAGGGGTCCGAGGATCAAGAAGCAAGGAGTCACGAAGTCAGGGGTCCGAGGATCAAGAAGCAAGGAGTCACAAAGTCAGGGTTCCGAGGATCAAGAAGCAAGGAGTCACGAAGTCAAGGGTCCGAGGATCAAGAAGCAAGGAGTCACGAAGTCAGGGGTCCGAGGATCAAGAAGCAAGGAGTCACAAAGTCAGGGGTCCGAGGATCAAGAAGGAAGGAGTCACGAAGTCAGGGGTCCGAGGATCAAGAAGCAAGGAGTCACGAAGTCAGGGGTCCGAGGATCAAGAAGCAAGGAGTCACGAAGTCAGGGGTCCGAGGATCAAGAAGCAAGGAGTCACGAAGTCAGGGGTCCGAGGATCAAGAAGCAAGGAGTCACGCAGTCAGGGGTCCGAGGATCAAGAAGCAAGGAGTCACGAAGTCAGGGGTCCGAGGATCAAGAAGCAAGGAGTCACGAAGTCAGGGGTCCGAGGATCAAGAAGCAAGGAGTCACGAAGTCAGGGGTCCGAGGATCAAGAAGCAAGGAGTCACGAAGTCAGGGGTCCGAGGATCAAGAAGCAAGGAGTCACGAAGTCAGGGGTCCGAGGATCAAGAAGCAAGGAGTCACGAAGTCAGGGTTCCGAGGATCAAGAAGCAAGGAGTCACGAAGTCAGGGGTCCGAGGATCAAGAAGCAAGGAGTCACGAAGTCAGGGGTCCGAGGATCAAGAAGCAAGGAGTCACAAAGTCAGGGTTCCGAGGATCAAGAAGCAAGGAGTCACGAAGTCAAGGGTCCGAGGATCAAGAAGCAAGGAGTCACGAAGTCAGGGGTCCGAGGATCAAGAAGCAAGGAGTCACAAAGTCAGGGGTCCGAGGATCAAGAAGGAAGGAGTCACGAAGTCAGGGGTCCGAGGATCAAGAAGCAAGGAGTCACGAAGTCAGGGGTCCGAGGATCAAGAAGCAAGGAGTCACGAAGTCAGGGGTCCGAGGATCAAGAAGCAAGGAGTCACGAAGTCAGGGGTCCGAGGATCAAGAAGCAAGGAGTCACGCAGTCAGGGGTCCGAGGATCAAGAAGCAAGGAGTCACGAAGTCAGGGGTCCGAGGATCAAGAAGCAAGGAGTCACGAAGTCAGGGGTCCGAGGATCAAGAAGCAAGGAGTCACGAAGTCAGGGGTCCGAGGATCAAGAAGCAAGGAGTCACGAAGTCAGGGGTCCGAGGATCAAGAAGCAAGGAGTCACGAAGTCAGGGGTCCGAGGATCAAGAAGCAAGGAGTCACGAAGTCAGGGTTCCGAGGATCAAGAAGCAAGGAGTCACGAAGTCAGGGGTCCGAGGATCAAGAAGCAAGGAGTCACGAAGTCAAGGCAGGAAACATGTTGCTGTGGCAAAGAGCCGAAGGGAAATGCTGACCTTATACCCCTTCCTGGCTCTTGTCACCAGGTGCTGTGAGTTACCAATCGGCCTCACCTGTGCGGCCATGCCTTGCCTCTCCAGAACAAACTTAGGAAGGCCCAGTCCTCCTGCATGCACTCCTGACAGCAACTACTTGAGGAGCACTGACTAACCCTTAGAAAGATGCACTTACTATGCAATCCTAATCATGTCTAACGGGCAGAACATCCTACAGAATTCAGTGGGGCTTACTCTCAGGAAAGTGGGTTAGGATTGCAAGCTCCCTCAGCCAGCGTAATACTAGAGGGTTTGGCCACTAGACATTTGAAGCAGTATTATGCCACTTTAAACCGCCATGGCTTCGGTCCAAATAATTCTGAGAGCTGTTGGTTGATATGGGTGGTAAGAGGAGTTAGCAAATTCCCCACAGAGAGCTGAAATCCCTGGATTCCCTGGGAAGAGGGATATACTCATTGCTATTTTTCCAGAAAAAGAGGTGCCGGAACTCACTATTAATGCCTCCCTTATTCTCTTGTAATGGCAATGGTGCCCACCTGAGAGGTGACTTAACTGACTGCCACCGAATTCTAGCTAAAAAATAGCCCTAGATATACTGCTATACCACCCTGAGAACTATAGCCCTGCAAGGTATAGGGGCTTTGTTATGTACTGAGTTGAATAGGATCCAAACTGCAGTAGTCTGATTGGTCCTAGAACAATAGGATTCAGAATGCAGCAGTCTGATTGGTCCTAGAACAATGCAGCAGTATGATTGGTTGGCAGGAACTACCCAATCATGCTCCAGATAGAAGTGAATCCACAACCTGATTGGCTTACAGTAGAATTCCGGAATTAGCCAATCATGTGCAGCCCATTGTGTAAATAATGTATATAAAGCAGATACTTTGAGGGGACATTCATTCATTCCTCCTCACCACTATGAGCTGAATAAAGAGCATGAAATCACTTTGCGACTCTGAGTATATTTCAGGCTTCCTTAACAAACTCTCAGCCCCCTTAACAAACTCTCAGCTTCCATAATTCTTTGGGGGAAAGCACTGGTATCATAGCCCTTTCAGCACTTTGTGAAGCAGAGATCAAGGTCTTGCAATATAACTCATGTCTGCATCTCATATTAGGTTCAAATGACACCTCCACCCCATTGCAACACAGCACAAGAACAAGCGAAGGGCCTACGTGAACACACAGTCTACACCTGCCAGCCTGACCTGTGTTTGGCTGGTTATGTGAAGGGTCCCTCTGCGAGTCCCCCCCCACACACAAAGATTCTGGCCCAGCTCGGGTTCCCAAAATGTGAAGGTCTCCTTCACATGCACTTTGGGATGTGTCTTGAGTCCTCTCACGTGCCGGCTGAAAGCACTGGCAGCAGTGTGTCTGAATGGGGCCGGCCCTAACACTAAACAGCAATCGGGGCGCCTCAGGCGGCAAATCGGAGGGATCATGAAAGGTAAGCATTGTTGTGTCTTTAACTTAATATTTTACTTTATTGAGAGGGGGAGAGGTGCTTGTGGGATTGTCAAGTGCCAAATAACTTGACTGGCCTTGAGTATTATGCATCCTGAGCGGGGGGGGGGTGTTGACACACAGCTTTGCTGCTCCGCCCTAGGCAATAGAGGGTCTTTGGCAACCCTTGGGTGTGGGGGGGGGGTGCTGCATACAGTAGCAGTGTTTGTATGGAGAGTGGGTAGATTGCACAACACCACAGTCCTCTGCAGATTTTCTTTCAGCAGCTGGGTGGGTGGGGTGAATTCTCTGACACCCACCCACAGTCCCACACCCTGGAGGGGAAATGTCATTCCACCCTGTACAATACACATGCTTACAGATATGCGATTGGTGCAATCGCACTATATGTGTCGTACGCTAGCAACGCATGGTGTCACTCTAAAAATGTAATGTGTGAAGAGGTCTGGTTATTGCAAGGACGTAATGCTAGAACTGTGACTTTTAGATCTGCAAATTCAATGCATCAAGGAAGGAAACAGAAGGCGCTGCTAAAAGAACTCTGTCAGCAGAACGCTTGCAGGAATCCAGCTCCCCCTGCCTGTTTTCTCTCTTTCCGCTCCTCTCTCCATTATTTTTGTTCATTCTTTAATGTGCTTAAAAGCCTTACTGTAACCATATCGTATCCTGCCAACCTAGCAGTTCGAAAGCATGTCAAAGTGCAAGTAGATAAATAGGTACCACTCCGGCAGGAAGGTAAAAGGCATTTCTGTGCGCTGCTCTGGTTCACCAGAAGCGGCTTAGTCATGCTGGCCACATGACCCGGAAGCTGTACGCCGGCTCCCTCGGCCAATAAAGCAAGATGAGCGCCGCAACCCCAGAGTCGTCTGTGACTGGACCTAATGGTCAGGGGTCCCTTTACCTTTAACCATATTGTAAGATGGTAATACCAGTCTGCCTCTCGAATAGTTCTTAAGTATAGGGTGAAAATAAGGGTAGAAAGGTTAACTTGGTTAACTTGATATTTGGCAACCCACAACCGATCGCTTTGTTTAAATTTCCAAGGGATATCTGCATCCATTTCCTTTCTGGTTGTTACTGAATCAGGCCACACCGCCACAAATCCTTTTACAATCTATAGTTACGATGTTGGCATTGCCTAATCAGAAGATGCATGCCTGGAAGACGGCTATAAAACCAGGGCCTTGTTAACACTACAAACTTAAAGCTCATTTAAGCCATTGCATTGTTGTTTAGTCATGTCCGACTCTCCGTGACCCCATAGACCAGAGCACGCCAGGCACTCCTGTCTTCCACTGCCTCCCACAGTTTGGTCAAACTCATGTTCGTAGCTTCGACAACACTGTCCCACTATCTCATCCTCCGTCGTCCACTTCTCCTTGTGCCCTCCATCTTTCCCAATATCAGGGTCTTTTCCAGGGAGTCTTCTCTTCTCATGAGGTGGCCAAAGTATTGGAGCCTCAGCTTCAGGATCTGTCCTTCCAGTGAGCCCTCAGGGCTGATTTCCTTCAGGATGGATAGGTTTGATCTTCTTGCAGTCCATGGGACTCTCAAGAGTCTCCTCCAGCACCATAATTCAAAAGCATCAATTCTTCAGCGATCAGCCTTCTTTATAGTCCAACTCTCACTTGCATACATCACTACTGGGAAAACCATAGCTTTAACTATATGGACCTTTGTTGGCAAGGTGATTTGTTGGCCATTGCATTAGGACTGATAATTTTGTGCAATGGGACTCTGGGCACTCTGCTACAATTGCAAAACCACAGTTCCCAGGATCCTTCCCCTACTTGGCACTTAAGACTCCTAGCAGGCTAGCAACCTCACCATCCTCTCCAAGCCACCGCCCCTAAACACCCCCCTCCCCCCACACCTATCTTGCTCCCTCCTTGAATGTTTTTGCCTTGCTGGAATATGTCTTTGAACTCCAAGACAGGCACGTCCCATTTTGCTGTTTAATGTGGATAGCAAGCTTCCTTCGGTAGTAAGTTTCAGTTTGAGAAGTGGCTTGTCTCTTTGGCAATCACGACGCCTGTGGTCTCAACGGGTTTTGTGCGTATGTTGCTTCTCCCTATGCGCATGTTGAGACTTTAATGCACAAACATAACGCTTGTCCATACTGTCATTTAATGCGCCTCGGAAGATGATGTCCGGGTCCGGATGGGTTCATACGGAAAGAGGTGGTCCTTGAGGTATTGCGGTCCTTGACCCAAAGGACCATGGACCTCAGCCTGAAAACTGTTCTCCACCTGCGCTATGCTTTGCTAAACACAAAGGTGGTAGCTGAGTGGAAAATAACATCAGTCATTTAATCCTCAACTCCAGCTTCAAACAGCCTGGGATCAATATGCCTCAAAGACCAGCTGCTTCTTGCTGCCCCCACCTTGCACACTGTCACTATGACCTTGCGCATTGTGCAGCGCATGCCCTTCGTTGCACACCGTCTGCAGATTTCCCCTCAAAGGTTGCAGAGACGTCACTGTTGCCCATCAAACAAAGTGCAGCATTTTGCACCTGTTCTTCTTCTTCTCGGCTTGCAGGTGTTTTGTTTGTCAGTGCCTTGAATAACCACTTGCCCTACACGGCACTTTGCAGCTGTTGTTCCCCAAAATTGTGCATTAATTGCTCTTTGTGGCCACTGTGTGGAATGAGAGTGCTTCCAGACAACCAGCGCTATTTTTCTAGAGAAAAGAGGTGTCGGAGCTCACCGTGAACACCTCCATTGTTTTCTAATGATGGCAATGGCGCCCACCTGAGACATGCCGGAGCTGAGTTTCTGCAAGTTCCTGCTGGAAAAATGCCCTGCAGACAACCTATTGACCTATTATCCTGATTTGTCGCAGTATGGTGCAGTGCATGTACAGAATGGGAGGCAAAAAGGGGGGGGCAAATTTTATGTTTGCCAGTATTTATTGTTTGCATGTATGTATTTATAAGGTCTAAAAAGCAGAGACATCGCCTTGCCAACAAAGGTCCGTATAGTTAAATCCATGGTTTTCCCAGTAGTGATGTATGGAAGTGAGAGCTGGACCATAAAGAAGGCTGATGGCCGAAGAATTGATGCTTTTGAATTATGGTGCTGGAGGAGACTCTTGAGAGTCCCATGGACTGCAAGAAGATCAAACCTCTCCATTCTGAAGGAAATCAGCCCTTAGTGCTCACTGGAAGAACAGGTCCTGAAGCTGAGGCTCCAAGACTTTGGCCACCTCATGAGAAGAGAAGACTCCCTGGAAAAGACCCTGATGTTGGGAAAGATGGAGGGCACAAGGAGAAGGGGACGACAGAGGACGAGATGGTTGGATAGTGTTCTCGAAGCTACCAGCATGAGTTTGACCAAACTGCGGGAGGTAGTGGAAGACAGGAGTGCCTGGCCTGCTCTGGTCCATGGGGTCACGAAGAGTCGGACACAACTAAACGACTAAACAACAACAACATGTATTTATAAGTTGCCATCACTAGGTTCTTAAATGGTCCCTGCCCCAAAGGGTTTACAGTCATAATTTTGACACAGAGAAACTACAGAGGAAGGGGAGATGTGCAGGGATAGGCAAGGAGAATATGGGCTACTGCGTGAGATGCAATAATAATAACAGATGCCAACAAAGCAGGGTTTTGTGTCTCTCTGTGGGTTTTTTTTTTAAAAAATAAGTAGAAAATTAGTAAGTTGAAAAAATAAAATGAATTTCAAAGTTTTCTTAAGCAGGAAAAAATAGTACAATAAAGGAAAAAATAATGCAAAAGTTGTATGTATAAACATGAGTGGCAAATCCTGTACTTCTCAAACAATCTTGGGTTCCTCCACATAGGCATTCTCTATTGGAGTATTTCTCTTCCAAAAAGGCATCCACTGTGCCAAAAGTATTATTTATTGTAAGTATTTGTTTTTAATACAGCCCTTTGATCATATTTCCTGGGCTGTTTACAAGATAACTGAAACAATTAAAAGGCACAGGAAAGAAAGAAAGAAAGAAAGAAAGAAAGAAAGAAAGAAAGAGCTAAATGCCAAAAAATTATAAGAGCGGCATAAAGAAAATAACTCCTCTCACCTTCCCAAAGATGCGTGATATGGCTTAATTTATAGATAAGCATCAGATTCTATTTCTCATGCTTCCAGACCTCAGAGCAGATTTTGTTTGTTCATTTTTTAGCTGGTGAAAGTCAGAGTTGCCTCTTAAACGGTACTCTTCTGCTCTGTGCATAGATAGAATCGGGAGCTTTGATATCTAGATGAAATGCAAAACCGTTTCATGGCGAAGGCTCAAAGCCAAGCTCTCCCAGTCCAGGGTGTGTCTACATCTGAAGGCGAGGAGAACAGAGCTTACTGGAAGAGTTTTGTTTACAGGAGTTTGGGGGATCACGTGATCCGCAAAGTCACTTTGCAACTTGAAGCTCACTTCTGCTATGAAGCTTGAAAAAGAGCTGATAAGACTCTTCCAGCCACCCACACAGCTACACCAGCCTCATTCTTTTCTTTGTCGGGTGTCAAGCATATTCCAAAGGCACCCTTAAGTGTGTGCAACAACTATATGGTAGTAGGGCAAGAAAAACACTCTGTACATGCTCAGAGGTGCTTGCTTATTTCTTCACATATTCCAGGGGTGGGCCAAGCATTACAAAAGAAAGAAAAAATCTCAAGCTTCAGATCCTAAGTCAAATTCATAATTGTAGGGTGTCCTTTAAATTTCCCCTAACTAAGCTTTGAACAGAATTTGTACTAGGACTCTGAAACGGGGGCATAAGACCTTTTTTTCGATGTATGTTAGTATATTTTTTCAATATATGTTAGTATATCCTAGTATATTCTCCTGGCTATTACTTCTCCCCTGTTTTCGGTGGGGATAAGTCATCAAAGCAGAGGGCAGGAGATCTACTTTGGCGATCACTCGTAGTCTAGTAAGATTGTCTTCCATAAACATGGTTTTAACAATGAGTCTGTAAGTGACTGTAGAGGCCAATTCTGGATCCGCACGTCCTTCCACAGTGGGGACATAGGTTTCCGGGTGGGAGTTGATCACGGTGTGGATTTGCCAAGCGTGCCTTCCTCTTAGCGCGTTTCTCCCTTTTGTCCTGAGTTCGAGTGTCTTCAAAGTCCATGACACCTTTGGTAAAGGCTGTTCTCCAATTGGGGCACTCGCAGGCCAGTGTTTCCCTCTTGTCAGTGTTTATACTACATTTTTAAAGATTTGCTTAGAGACATCTCTTTTGTTGACCACCAACATTATGTTTTCCATTTTTGAGTTCGGAATATAGTAGTTGCTTTGGAAGACGATCATCAGGCATCCGCACAACATGACCAGTCCAACGAAGTTGATGTTAAAGAATCATTGCTTCAGTGGGACAAGGGTGTGTAAGGAAACATAAAAGAGATCTGTTTTGTTGTTTTTTCATGGTGGTGTTTTTTTAAATATCAAATGTCATGCTAGGAGCGTCTCCAACCCCATCGTTCAGCTTGGATACTGAGGTCCAGCTCTGAGGGCCTTCAGGCAGTTCCCCCCTGCGAGAAGTGAGGTTACAGGGAACCAGGCAGAGGGCCTTCTCTGTAGCGGCACCTGTCCTGTGGAACACCCTCCCACCAGATGTCAAGGAAATAAACAATTGTCTGACTTTTAGAAGACATCTGAAGGCAGCCCTGTTTAGGGAAGTTTTTAATGTTTGATCTTTTATCGCGTTTTTAATATTCTGTTGGGATCTGCCCAGAGTGGCTGGGGAACCCCAGCCAGATGGGCGGGGTATAAATAATAAATTATTATTATTATTATTATTATTATTATTATTATTATTATTGCTCAGTTGGTAGAGCATGAGACTCTTAATCTCAGAGTCATGAGTTCATTTAGGTGAAAGATTCCTGCATTGCAGGGGGTTCGATTAGTTGGCCCTCGTGTTCCCTTCCAACTCTGCAATATTACAAATTATTTCAGAAATTTCTTTCGCTTTTTCCCATTGTGCCCCTGTTTCGCTCATGCCCTAATCACAAGCTTGTTGTGCAATTGAGCACAGATTGGTTATAAATCAGGGTATGTGATTCTTACGCAAATACACATCCTCTTTTTTTCAGCCATGCATCCTCTTTCTTTCTGCAGGTGACGGATTAAAGGGAAGTGCTTCTGCGACTCGGGTGAAGGCGTCAGCGAGTCTGGCTGTTAACCAGAAGTTTGGTGGCTCAAACAGGGTGGACGGGGTGCCTGCCTTGCGGTGGGGTTGGACTAGATGAACCTCAGGATCCCTTTCAGCTCTAGGATTCTGTGAGACCTGAGTTCCAATCCTGACTCAACCTGTTGTGGCCCTGCATGAAAAACCTCTCCCTTTTGATACGCTACGATAATCTTTATTGTCATTGTCCCATACAGAACAACAAAATTGAAAAAATTTTTGTCCCAGCCTGGTTAACCCCCTAAAAACTCTGATACCCCATAATTAAACACACTATACTCCCACAGAGACTGCCTTACACTGCGTTTAAAACCAAAATCGCATTTGGATAAAACTGTTTCTCAGGCGGCTAGTCCTAATCTTTATAACCCTGTACCTTCTTCCAGAAGGCAGAAGCTGAAAGAGGTCATTTCCGGGGTGTGCACTATCTCTGCAGCTTTCTTATGACACCTGGAAGCGTAGATTTGATCTAAGTTGGGAAGAGTGCACCCAATTATTCTCTCTGCAGTCTTTACAACCCTGGACAGCCTTGTTTTTTCCCTGGCCGTGCAGCTCCCAAACCACGCACACAGACCATAAGTTAATACACTCTCAACTGCACAGTGGTAAAAAGCCATCAACAGGTCCTTTGAGAGATTATTTTTCCGGAGGTTTCTCAGAAAATATAACCTCTGCTGTGCTCTCTTCATCAGGTCTTTGCTGTTTTCTCCCCAGGTTAGGTCATCGGCTGCCCTGCCCCACAGGGTTGAGGATAAGATGGGTCGACCCCTTGGAGGCCTCCCTGAGAGGAAGGGGTACAAGAGGCAAACATGAGAAATATTTGCTGTTTCTCCATGCGCGCGCATGGATGTGCATGGGTGCGCATAGTTGCCATGGCGAACACCGTTCCCATAAACAGGCCCCCTAAGTGCTGCTCATATCACACCAGGTCAATGAGGCATCACTAAGCGCCATTATCTCGCTGGTCTTCCAGGCCTCAATTTAAGCAGTTTTACTTAAATTAGCGGCACCTGTGAGGGTAGTTATTAGAACATTACAAAAAGAGAGGATTTATGGGGAACAAGCGAGGCCGCAGCTGCAGCTGGGAGAGCCTTAACTTGTTGCCTCCCATTCATGCTCTTGTCGCTCCCTTCCTTTGAACAGGGCTTCGAGACTTGCTCCTGCTTTTGGCTGACAGCCATACTACACGTCTTCCATTCAGGCCTCCAATTCATTTGCCAATTTTATTTGGTGTGGTTTTTTTCTTCAGGAGGGCCAACAGCTTTGCTTCCCTTTTGGTTCATTATTCCCACGCAAAAAGGTGGGGGAACACGTAATAATTTGGATTGCGGGTATACAAGGGTTTCGCCAATTGCCCCCTTCAAAAGTTACCTCATAAACTCAACGTATCTAAAGGGCAGAGTTTGGATGCCCACGTCACCACCCCCGATATAGGGCGGGATTTTATTTCTTACACAAATACTGAGGCGTACGGTCTCCCAGTGCCACTAGTATAAGCAAATGTCTGGCTCGTCTGAGCCTATATGGAACCTTTATTCTCAGTAATAATGGAATTCACAGGTGGGTAATGCAGTTATGAGTTGTGGGGGCTAGACACCCTTAAATTCCTGGGGCCAGTGGCATACCCTCCAACAATCCTCAGATGAAAATAGGGACGTTTCTCACTCCCCTCAACTGGCCCTCTTGATCCTCCCCCTTTTTTTGCGCCCCCCCCCTCCGTAGAGCATTTCCTGTCAGAAGAAGGGCAAGTGTCACCAGCACCACACCAACAGGACACAAGCCCTCCGCTGTCCTGAGAAAACCCTTTAATCCCAATTTTATTTTATTCTCTGGTAGATTTGCAAAAAGAAAAGCACGCACCAATAAATAATTTCCAGAAAGGGTCAAGATCAGACCTGGGACTCACTTTCATTAGTCAAGAAACAGTGTTTTGAATACATGACAAACATGCAACACCAGATGGCGCCAGAGAGCAAAGAACATTTCCTAAGCAACTTCCCAGTGTTTTTTTTCTTTTATTATACCGATTTAATTTCTGACTTATTTATAGCGTTCTTTTCCTGTGTGTAGATCCACTCAAGTATGCCCAAAGCAATTCTTTTTTTAAAAAAATCAAGACTCCTTGAGCTCCTCTCCCCCTTTCTTCCTGCCCAGGGCAGCCCTGCTTTCTGCCTCCACCTCAGAGCCAGCACATCCCGTGGGGCTGGGCCTTGGTGACTGCAGCTTCCCCTCCTCCTCGCCTGCTCTCCAGCAGCCGCTTTGGGCTGCCCAAGGGAGAAGGCCGGCGGCAGCAGCCGTGGAAAGGCCATGGAATGCTACCTCACAGCTGCCGTTGCTGCCAATGTCACAACTCAGCAGAAGTACTGCTCTTCCTCCTCCCTGAGCTCTGCGACACTAGCAGGGGGAATAGGGACATTCTGGGATCAAATCACAAGCCAGGATGGCTTTTGGAATTCCGGGGCTGGCCTTGGAAAATAAGGACACATGGAAGGTATGCAGTGGGTGCTAGAATTTAATTAAGGCTAGGAATGTGGAAAAGGGACGCGGGTGGCGCTGTGGGTTAAACCACAGAGCCTAGGACTTGCCAATCAGAAGGTCAGCGGTTCGATTCCCTGCTACGGGGTGAGCTCCCGTTGCTCGGTCCCTGCTCCTGCCAACCTAGCAGTTCGAAAGCACGCCAAAGTGCAAGTAGATGAATAGGTACCACTCCGGCGGGAAGGTAAACGGCGTTTCTGTGCACTGCTCTGGTTCGCCAGAAGCGGCTTAGTCATGCTGGCCACATGACCCGGAAGCTGTACACCGGCTCCCTCGGCCAATAAAGTGAGATGAGCGCCGCAACCCCAGAGTCGGCCACGACTGGACCTAATGGTCAGGGGTCCCTTTACCTTTACCTAGGAATGTGGAAACATAGCGAGACCCTGTGTATTAGGACTGGCCATGTTGTGCGGATGCCTGATGATCGTCTTCCAAAGCAACTACTCTATTCTGAACTTAAAAATGGAAAGCATAATGCTGGTGGTCAACAAAAGAGGTTTGAAGTGTCTCTCAAGGCAAATCTTAAAAAAAAATGTTGTATAAACATCGACAACTGAGAAACACTGGCCTGCGAGCGCTCCAATTGGAGAACAGCCTTTACCAAAGGTGTCATGGGCTTTGAAGACACTCAAACTCAGGACAAAAGGAAGAAACGTGCTAAGAGGAAGACACATTTGGCAAACCCTCACCGTGATCAACTCCTGCCCGGAAACCTATGTCCTCACCATGGAAGGACGTGTGGATCCAGAATTGGACTCCACAATCACTTACGGACTCACTGTTAAGATTATGTTCATGGAAGACAATCTTACTCAGCTACGAGTGATCGCCAAAGAAGATTAGGTCAGAACTGTGTGCATTTAAGCTTTGTACTAGATACTTCTAAATCATGTGATCAACAAGTCAATAGCTAATTAAGCCAAGCTGGTGCTTCCAGCGATGTATCAAAAGCTCATTATGCCCGGACTTGCCTCCTGTGTGAGGTGTCTGCCTGGGGGCAAATGACCCATTAGGGCAGGAGAACATGAAAGGGAACTCTGTGTGAGATGGCAAAGAGGTGGGGATCCTGTCACTCCACAGTCATAGGTTCGAGCCCCACGTTGGGCAAAAGATTCCTGCATGGTGGGGGTTGGACTAGATGACCCCTGAGGTCCTTTCTGACTCTACAGTTCTGTGATTCTGTGATAGTGCGGGTCAGGAGCAGGAGTGAGGTGGTAAGCACAAAGGCAAAAGCACAAGCAGAGCAGTGGCTGATCTCTGTTTGAATCCAGTGTTGCACTTACGGAGGGAGCCAGACCTCACTGGGGTGTGAATCCTGTGCACCCCTCCATTGTAGGCTCAGGTTGCATATATGTATAAATAAATGCAATAACCTAAGTTGGAATATCCTCGTAATTTTGGTGTGTATGCTAGTATTTAAAGGTAAAGGGACCCCTGACCATTAGGTCCAGTCATGGCCGACTCTGGGGTTGCGGCACTCATCTCGCTTTATTGCCTGAGGGAGCCGGCGTACAGCTTCTGGGTCATGTGGCCAGCATGACTAAGCCACTTCTGGCCAACCAGAGCAGCGCACGGAAACACCGTTTACCTTCCCGCCAGAGTGGTACCTATTTATCTACTTGCACTTTGACGTGCTTTCGAACTGCTAGGTGGGCAGGAGCAGGGACCGAGCAACGGGAGCTCACCCCATCACGGGGATTCGAACCGCAACCTTCTGATTGGCAAGTCCTAGGCTCTGTGGTTTAACCCACAGCGCCACCCGCGTCTCTATGCTAGTATTTAGTGAGAGCCAAAACTAGGACACTGGCTAGCCTGAGGATTACACTAACGGTAAATCAGTCATGTCTATTACAGTTGTACCTTGGAAGTCGAGCGAAATCCATTCAGGGAGTCCATTCGACTTCCAAAACATTCGGAAACCAAAGCACAGCTTCTGGTTGGCTGCAGGAAGGTCTTGCAGCCAATCGGAAGCCACGGAAACCCCATTGGGCGTTCAGGTTCCAAAGAACGTTCTCAAACTGGAACAGTCCCAGGTTTGCGGCATTCGGAAGCCAAAATGTCCGAGTACCAAGGCATTCGGGATCCAAGGTACGACTGTAATATATTTTCCGTTTAAGAGAAAGGGGGGGGGGGAACAGAGCAGAGAGATCAGGGAAGCGTGGGGCATGGAGACAGAGGGAAAGCACAGAAAGATGGGGCAAAGAGGTTGAAAAATAAAAGGGGATGTTTGTAGCAGGTTGAAGTTAAAGATGAGCCCTGGCTGAGTCTTAAAAGGTTGAAGACAACTGTTATAAGTGAACATAGTGTGAATTTGGACCAGGGAAAGTTGGATTCAAGGCCTTTTCCAGCACCTGGGAACTGTAGTACACCTTCACGGAACTACAATTCCCAGGACCCTTAACAAACTACAGTTCCGGGATTCGTTGGAGGGGAAGCTATTTGCTTTAAATGTATGGTGGAGACTTCTTGGGCAGTTTTCAGCAAGTCCTTGTCTTTCAGCCTAACCAACCCCAAAGATACATTTTTACAAGTCAGCGGGACCACTTACTGCATGCCACCTTAAACTCCTTAGAGAAAGAACAGGAATCGGGATCCGCAAGGGAGAGATGTTGATTTTCACATGATTTCCCCTTTGGACATGTGGCAACTCATTTTCAGGGACCTTTCAACATTTGTGAGTCAAAGAAAGCCATCTTCTCACATGACCCCCCGCCCCCAAGTATACATTACAGGCAGCTACATGCAGAAATTCCTGCTACGAAGGGTGAGTTAGGCAATAAGAGCCGTTCCATCACCGTGGGGCAGGGAACAGCAACCTGTTGTTCCCAAAGCCTCATTAAATAAAATACCTCCATTATTCTATGGTTCTATGTCTAACTAAAGCATCACAAGAGACCAGAAGCCTCATAAGAGAAGCAGTGTGGCATCAAGGTTAATGTGCCACTCTAAGATGCGTTAAGGGACGCAGGTGGCGCTGTGGGTTAAACCACAGAGCCTAGGACTTGCCGATCAGAAGGTTGGCGGTTCGAATCCCCGCGACGGGGTGAGCTCCCGTTGCTCGGTCCCTGCTCCTGCCAACCTAGCAGTTCGAAAGCACGTCAAAGTGCAAGTAGATAAATAGGTACCGCTCCGGTGAGAAGGTAAACAGCGTTTCCGTGCACTGCTCTGGTTCGCCAGAAGTGGCTTAGTCATGCTGGCCACATGACCCGGAAGCTGTACACCGGCTCCCTCAGCCAATAAAGCGAGATGAGCGCCGCAACCCCAGAGTCGGCCACGACTGGACCTAATCGTCAGGGGTCCCTTTACCTTTACCTAAGATGTGTTAAAACCTTTCAACTTACAAGGAAGGAAATTTCGAAGAATTATTATTATTATTATTATTATTATTATTTATACCCTGCCCATCTGGCCAGGCCTCCCCAGCCACTCTGGGCAGCTCCCAACAGAATTTTAAAAACACAATAAAACATCAAACATTAAAAACTTCCCTAAACAAGGATTCCTTCAGATGTCTTCTTAAAGTCAGATAGTTGTTTATTTCCTCGACATCTGATGGGAGGGCATTCCACAAGGAGGGCGCCAGTACCAAGAAGGCCCTCTGCCTGGTTCCCTGTAACCTCACTTCTCGTAGTGAGGAAACTGCCAGAAGGCCCTCGGAGCTGGACCTTAGTGTCCCGGCCGGACGATGGGGGTGGAGACGCTCCTTCAACAGTACTTTCCCCCAGAGGCTCCTGGCGGACAGCCTTTACACTGGGATGCATTTACTCAGGAGTAAGTCTTGGTGAGGGACGCGGGTGGTGCTGTGGGTTAAACCACAGAGCCTAGGACTTGCCAATCTGAAGGTCTGTGGTTCAAATCCCCACAATGGGGTGAGCTCCCATTGCTCGGTCCCTGCTCCTGCCAACCTAGTAGTTCAAAAGCAAGTCAAAGTGCAAGTAGATAAATAGGTACCGCTCCAGTGGGAAGGTAAACGGCATTTCTGTGCACTGCTCTGGCTTGCCAGAAGCGGCTCGCTGGCTCCCTGGGCCAATAAAGTGAGATGAGCGCCGCAACCCCAGAGTCGGTCACGACTGAATCTAATGGTCAGGGGTCCCTTTACCTTTAAGTCTTGGTGAACTTGGTGAACTTAATGATGCTTGCTCACGAGTAGGCACACATGAGGCTTGCCCTCCATTTTGACCTGAGCAGGTCTCAATCCCAGGCCAGCTCATGCACAGAGTTGTGATCCTGTTCGATGGATCTCAGCCTAGCAACCTGATTCAGCACATACTCACAGTGGGACTGATTATGTTTGGCAGTGCTTACCCAGAAATACAGTAATTGCATATATTAGCTATTATTAACTGTACTGCAAACACTTTGATTAACGATATGGAGATTTAATTCATTATGCGGCCCCCGGGTTCTGTACATCAAAGGGCTCTTGCAAGCCCACTTGGTCTGAGAGGCTGGACTGCCTTGCATTAAGTGGATTGTCAAGCAAGAGAATTATATATAAAAAAGCATTTGTTGACCCCTCTGTGATGGTCCCCCCATTAATTTTAGGCAGGTGGTTTTGCTGCACTGCTTTGGCTTGCCTGCTTAAAAAAGATAAAAACCTGTTTAGGCAAGCCCTGCCCTGACATATGATTTTATCATGTATATTTGTCTTTTAAAAATGTTTATTTAATTTGCATTTTGATAGTTTTGTTATGTCTACTGTTTAAAAGTCTGCTTTGAGCGCTATTTTAAAATGAATATTTTATGTAAACTGCTTAGGCATTTCGCTTTGTAATTAAAGCTGTATGTAAAAGCTGTATGCTAGATAAATATGTTATCTCTCAAAAACTGGCTAGGAGAGGAGAGTGCAGAGAGCAACACCAAGAATGCTTTCTTCTTTGGCGATCCCTCGTAGCCGAGTAAGATTGTCTTCCATAAACACGGTTTTAACAATGAGTCCGTAAGTGACTGTGGAGGCCAATTCTGGATCCACACATCCTTCCACAGTGGGGACATAGGTTTCTGGGCGGGAGTTGATCACGGTGCGGATTTGCCAAGCATGCCTTCCTCTTAGCACGTTTCTCCCTTTTGTCCTGAGTTCGAGTGTCTTCAAAGTCCACGATACCTTGGTAAAGGCTGTTCTCCAATTGGAGCGCTCGCAAACCAGTGTTTCCCAATTGTTGCTGCTTATACTACATTTTTTAAGATTTGCCTTGAGACAGACTTTAAACCTCTTTTGTTGACCACCAGCATTACACTTTCCATTTTTAAGTTCGGAATAGAGTAGTTGCTTTGGAAGATGATAATCAGGCAGAGACATTTGGGGTAAGGTTACCAGACGTCCCCGTTTCCCGGGGACAGTCCCCGGATTTACAAATCAGTCCCCATACAAGATCCATTGAAGTTGAAACGTGTGCCTGGATTCATTGAAAAAAATCTGGTAAGTAACAGCACGGGTTTCTCAAAAATAAGTCATGCTAGACCAATCTGATTTCTTTCTCTTTTTTTTGATGGAATTACAAAGTTGGTGCATCAGAGAAGTGTTGTGGACATGGTATATCTTGATTTCAGTAAGGCTTTTGACAAAGTCCGCCATGATATTCTTGCGAGGAAGCTGGTAAAATGTGGGTTGAATGACGTAACTGTTAACTAGATTTGTAGCTGGTTGACTGACTGAACCCATTAATGATTCCTCGTCATCCTGGAAAAAAGTGGCAAGTGGGGTGCCGCAGGGTTCTGTCCTGGGCCCGTTGTTGTTCAACGTCTTTGTGAATGACTTGCATGAAGGAATTAAGAGGATGCTCATCAAATTTGCAGATGACACCAAACTGGGAGGGGTAGGTAATGCCGCAGAAGACAGAATCAGAATTCAAAACGACCTTAACAGATTGGAGAACTGGGCGCAAGCTAACAAGATGAATTTCAACAGGGACAAATGTAAAGTTCTGCACTTAGACAGGAAGAACCAGGTGCACAAATATAGGATGGGGGACACCTGGCTTACTAGCAGTACATGTGAAAAGGATCTAGGGGTCTTGGTGGACCACAAGCTTAACACATGTCAATGGCATGATGCAGCAGCAAAAAAAGCTAACATTATTCTAGGATGCATCAACAGAAGTCTAGTGTCCAGATCAAGGGAAGTAATAGTATTACTCTATTCTGCCTTAGTCAGACCACACCTGGAATACTGTGTCCAGTTCTGGGCACCACAGTTTAAGAAGGATGTTGACAAGCTGGAACATTTGCAGAGAAGGGCGACCAAGATGATAAAGGGTCTGGAAACCAAGCCTGATGAGGAACAGTTGAAGGAGCTGGGTATGTTTAGCCTGGAAAAGAGGAGACTGAGAGGAGATATGATATCTATCTTCAAATATCTCAAGGGCTGTCACATGGAGGAGGGAACAAGCTTGTTTTTTTCTGCTCTGGAGGGTAGGACTCAAACCAATGGCTTCAAGTTGCAAGAAATGAGATTCCGAACAAACATCTGGAAAAACTTTCTGACGGTAAGAGCCGTTCGGCAGTGGAACAGACTCCGATACGAAGTGGTGGACTCTCCTTCCTTGGAGGTTTTCAAGCAGAGGTTGGAAGGCCATCTGTCATGGATGCTTTAGCTGAGATCCCTGCATTGCAGGGGGTTGGACTAGATGATCCCCAGGTCCCATCAAACTCTGAGATTCTATGATTCTATGAAATGACTGTACTTCAGTAGCAAGTGGCCCCTGGGTGAAAATAAAGAACTGTTCCGTAGAAACGGCTGAAGCGTAGGACAGGATTCACATGCATCAGAGTCACTGTGCATGCTGCGAACTCCAACGCTCTGAAAGGTATACAATGGCTCTTTCAATGTGGCAGAGTTGATGAATGGGGGGGGGGCAAGTCCCAGGCATGTTGTCCTTCAGAGATTAAGTACTTAGCAGGCCAAGGAATGCATGAGGCAGAAGAATTCACATGAATTCAACCTCAGGGGACAGCTAATTTGTCCACGTTGCCTTTTCACCATCATGACAGTTCCCCACCTGCTGTTGCATCGCCAATGGTCAGGGATCGATCAGACTCACTGGTTTTATTTATCCGTTTTCTTTCATTTATGTACCTACTGCCTTTTCCTCCAGGGTTCTCTCCCCTCCTCGTTGCATCGTCGCCAACGACCTTGCAAGGTAGCCAGGCAGGGACAGGGCCAAGGTCACCCAGCGAGCTTCATGGCTGAGTGGGGATTTGAACCCAGCTCTCCTGGGCCCTAGGCTGACCCCCTGACCACTACGCCACACCGGCTCTCTGAAATCCAGCCACGTCTGGAGGGCCGCAGGTTTCCCCATCATAAACATCAACTGCGTTTGCAAAAAGCACAGTGGAGCGATGTGGTTGGCACTGTAGTCATTGAAGAAGACCAGAGCTAGTTTTCTGATTTTTGCGCAGATACTGCTGTGGTCTGCTGACTTCACTGATCCTCACAGTCTCCATTTCCTTCCTTACAATGTAGTTCCCTCTACTGCAGTGCACTGTCAGGCTGTGGACATATTGCGGTTTATTCTGGCTCCAAGGTGCTCCCACCACTGGCTTTTGAATCTGTGT
The DNA here is from genome assembly GCF_027172205.1 of Podarcis raffonei. Taxonomy (NCBI): domain Eukaryota; kingdom Metazoa; phylum Chordata; class Lepidosauria; order Squamata; family Lacertidae; genus Podarcis; species Podarcis raffonei. Next base: position 10,451,204 of record NC_070602.1, read on the forward strand.
AAGCCACAGATGACACAACATTGATGGCAGAAAGTGAGGAGGAATTAAAGAACCCTTTAATGGGGGTGAAAGAGGAGAGCGCAAAATATGGTCTGAAGCTCAACATCAAAAAACTGAAGATCATGGCCACTGGTCCCATCACCTCCTGGCAAATAGAAGGGGAAGAAATGGAGGCAGTGAGAGATTTTACTTTCTTGGGCTCCATGATCACTGCAGATGGTGACAGCAGTCATGAAATTAAAAGACGTCTGCTTCTTGGGAGAAAAGCAAAGACAAACCTAGACAGCATCTTAAAAAGCAGAGACATCACCTTGCCAACAAAGGTCCGTATAGTTAAAGCTATGGTTTTCCCAGTAGTGAGGTATGGAAGTGAGAGCTGGAACATAAAGAAGGCTGATCGCCAAAGAATTGATACTTTTGAATTATGGTGCTGGAGGAGACTCTTGAGAGTCCCATGGACTGCCAGAAGATCAAACCTATCCATTCTGAAGGAAATCAGCCCTGAGGGCTCACTGGAAGGACAGATCGTGAAGCTGAGGCTCCAATACTTTGGCACCTCACGAGAAGAGAAGACTCCCTGGAAAAGACCCTGATGTTGGGAAAGATTGAGGGCACAAGGAGAAGGGGACGACAGAGGACGAGATGGTTGGACAGTGTTCTTGAAGCTACAAACATGAGTCTGACCAAACTGCGGGAGGCAGTGGAAGACAGGAGTGCCTGGCGTGCTCTGGTCCATGGAGTCACGAAGAGTCGGACACGACTAAAAGACTAAACAACAACAACAAGCCGCTTAGAGATTTTAGTACAAATCATCAGTACGTGCATTGTGTTAAATAAAACAAACGTCAAACTGAAATACACATCAGAAAGGTGTTTCTTGTGTTGTCTTTTTGGTGCCCAGTGAAAATCTTCCTTTTTCAAGAAGCCGTTGAAGTGAAGTTATTTATTCTAGCCGGTTATTGGACTTGACATTGTTTTTGCATGCAAAGACATGTTCTTAACTGTCGCAATCGTTTTACTATGTGAAATAGTGCAACTGTTCTTGCTGATGGCTTTTTTTCAATTGTGCAATCGCTTTGAGACATTTGTGGGAAGCAGTTCATGTAGGAGAATAAGCAGGAACTCACAGATACAAGTTCTTATCCGTAGATCATGGGATCTTGCACACACTGTGGCAACTATATTGTCATGCGCTGGCTGGAAACAGAGGAGGGGTGGGAGTTGAAGAGGCAGAGATGGGTCTGGCTGGTGGAGAAGCCTGGGTGTCTCCAAGCTCCCCTCTCCCCTGGTCTCCCACAACCAGGCATGAAGGGGGAGAAGCAGTGACAGGCATGTTGGCGTAGTCTCAGATTGCTTGGGAAGGACCCAGGAGTGGAGGAGGAGATTTAGGCAGCTGTGGGAAAGCAGGGAACGTCAGCCTTCCCAACTGCATCACAGGGTCAGTGCCTACCGAGAAGAGTTGCTGTGCTCATTAGGACTGACTCCCCTGTGCAGGCCTTGTGTTATGTACTGAGTTGAATAGGATCCAAAATGCAGCAGTCTGATTGGTCCTAGAACAATAGGATTCAGAATGCAGCAGTCTGATTGGTCCTAGAACAGTAGGATTCAGAATGCAGCAGTATGATTGGTCCTAGAACAATAGGATTCAGAATGCAGCAGTCTGATTGGTCCTAGAACAATAGGACCCAGAATGCAGCAGTCTGATTGGTCCACAGGAGCCACCCAATCCAGCTCCAGGTGGAAGTGAATCCGCAACCTAATTGTCCTACAGGAGAATCCCGGAATTAGCCAATCACGTGGGACCCATTGTGTAAATAATGTATATAAAGCAGACATTCTGGGGGAACTTCCATTCCTCCTCACCACTATGAGCTGAATAAAGAGCATGAAATCCATTCTCGACTCCGAGTATATTTCACCTTGTTTCTTCTGATAAAGCGTTATCTCAGTGTGATATAATCACTGTCTAGTTCCCTGGCAGGCATGTACCTACCTGTTGGAAGGGATCTCCAAGTTGTCCTCTTACAACCCCCTGCAATGCTGGATCTGAGGCAGCCAGTTCTCATGCACCAATGACAGCACATGCGCAGATGGCAGCTTCATGCATAGGAGTTGGGTTTTGTGGGGATGGGGAAACCCAATAGGTATTGTGCATCAGATAAAGACACCTACCCTCCCTCTATGGTTTGAAGAACAGCAAATTGAAATGCATCAGGAGGGGAATGACCTCACTAGTGTTTTGAGACACTAATGTGGACACATCTTTAGTGTGTCTTCACCTACAGCTCCATCTGAGCTCTTTGAGAGCCATGATCTCTTTCTAAAGAAGGGAGTGGTCTCAATAGATTGATTCTCTTTTTAAATACAATGGTACCTTGCAAGACGAATGCCTTGCAAGACGGAAAACTCGCAAGACAAAAGGGTTTTTTGTTTTTTGAGCTGCTTCGCAAGACGATTTTCCCTATGGGCTTGCTTCGCAAGACGGAAACGTCTTGCAAGTTTGTTTCCTTTTTCTTAACACCGTTAATACAGTTGCGACTTGACTTCGAGGAGCAACTCATAGCACGCGGTGTGGTAGCCTTTTTTGAGGTTTTTGAAGACTTTGGTGATTTTTGAAGCTTTTCCAAATTGCTGGACTTAACTGTCAGGGGTCCTTTACCTTTACGGGAAGTGGCCACCATGCAAGTTTTCTGGGAGTTAAGTCCCAAGCACATGAGGGCAGCAAGGCAGAAATGATGGCACCTTTCCTGGGAGTCAGAGGTCTTCGGATGGCAGAACTGGAGCAGCGGAAGCCACAAGCAAAGATGGATTGGGATGTAAAAGGGAGAGATTGCAACGGGGAGGAGAGGAGGAGACAGTGGAGATGTGTCACAATGACTGCACCAGCAGTGTTGGAGTGATTAAAGCTGGAATGCAGGAACAGCCAGCAGTTGCAAAGATTGTTATCAAGCAAGATAGCAAATTTGGACTGAAAGCCTGAAGGTCAAAGATTGCTCCGAAGGCCCAGGGCTGCGGCTAAATAGCAGAGCATGTACTGTGCATGCCAGAAGTTCCAGCTTCAATTCCCACTATCTCCAGGTAAGTCTGGGGAAAGACTCCTGCCTGCAAACCCTGGAGGGTTGCTGTTGGACAGCGTAGGCAATACTGAACTGAATGCACATGGCTGCTTCATATGTTCCAATAGGTTTCATGAGAATAGTGTGGGGATGCGGGTGGCGCTGTAGTCTAAACGACTGAGCCTCTTGGGCTTGCCAATTAGAAGGTTGGCAGTTCGAATCCCTGCAACGGGGGTGAGCTCCCGTTTCTCTGTCCCAGCTTCTGCCAACCTAGCAGTTCCAAAGCACGCCAGTGCAAGTAGATAAATAGGTATCGCTGCAACAGGAAGGTCAATGGCGTTTCTGTGTTCTCTGGTTTCTGTCACAATGTCCCGTTCCACCAGAAGCGGTTTAGTCCTGCTGGCCACATGACCCAGAAAGCTGTCTGTGGACAAACACCAGCTCCCTTGGCCTGAATCGAGATGAGTGCTGCAACCCCATAGTCGCCTTTGACTGGACTTAACCGTCCAGGGGTCCTCTACCCATTTTTATGGGAAACCTGCAAAAAGGGCTTGAATGCAACAGTGCTCTCCATCAGAGGCAGCCTGGGGCTAGTAGCTAATTGTTGTTGTTGTTTAGTCGTTTAGTCGTTTAGTCGTGTCGGACTCTTCATGACCCCATGGATCAGAACACGCCAGGACCAGGCACTCCTGTCTTCCACTGCCTCCCACGACTAGCGGACCGCTACACGAAGCCCGAAGCTTGGGGCGTGCTGAGCCTAGCATGCCCCAAGCTTCTGGGTGCCGGCAAGCTCTCCACTAGCCGTGGGAGAGCTGCGTCTCCCACGGCTAGCGGATAGCTTCCTGAAGCCTGGAGAGGCAGAGGGGTCGGTGCGCACCGACCCCCCTCGCTCTCCAGGCTTCAGCGAAAGCCTGCATTCACCCCATAGGACACACACACATTTCCCCTTCATTTTTGGAGGGGAAAAATTGCGTCCTATAGGGCGAAAAATACGGTAAATTTATGGTGCGTATGCAGCCTTGCTCTTATCTTCACTGTGGAATATAATTAATATGTCCATGGAGTTTTCTTGGCAGGGATATGTCCATGGAGTTTTCTTGGCAGGGATACTGGAGTGGATTGTCGGTTCCTGCTCCAGGTGGATCACGTTTAGTCAAAACTCTCCACTATGACCTGTCCATCTTGGGTGGCCCTGCACGGCATAGCTCATAGCTTCTCTGAGTTATTCAAGCCCCTTCGCCACGGCAAGGCAGTGATCCATGAAGGGGATTAATTTTTACCATAATTAATATATAATGAAGGAAAAAATCAAATGCTGATTTCAGTGTGACCATGTCCTTTTATAGAGCCTTAAAAAGAGAATATACACATGGATTTACATGCACTGTGCTTTCCACGCTTCCATTTCCTGCTTAAACTTGTGAGCAGTCGATTTTAAGATTTGGCCCCACCGACAGTGATCTCCGAAGCAGAAATATTTATTGTGCTGCAAAGCCCCCTGGTGGAATATGAAAGATCTACAGCAGGCTAGAATACATTGCCATGACCGTTGAGTTGTTGATGACTGTTTCTCTAAAACTTTTGTTTACCTAGGTGACAGATATTGGGTGAAATCCACAGCTGCCGGTTCATCGATGGGAGGAATCTGTTGGTGGAACAGGAGAGGGAGGCAATGTCTTCCTTCCACCAATGAACAGAGATACAGCCCAGTTCTTTTAATGAAACTGATGCTTACGGAAATCAGAGTTGAGGGGTGGGATGGCTGGTGGCTTCTAGCTGTTGCACACCCTACTTGTTTGGTGGTGCAGAGGCTGAAGAGAAACACCATCAGGAAAAGAGACAGAACTACGCGGTTTGTGGTTGGTTAACAAGAAGAATTCTGATGATGATTTACGGAAGAACCAGACTTGCTGACTCTCTGCTTAGGCCCTTTATATCAGCTTGCAAGCTCAGGGACACCCAGACCCCGCTTTCTTGGACTCTGCAGCACCCAAGGGTGGAAAACACTCTTTCCTTGGTTTGTTCTGACCGTGATTTCCTTTAGTCTTCCCCAATTATGCTGTGAACAGCCCTAAGATTTATGGATGAAGGGCAGGGTACAAACTTAATGAATAAAATAGTTTTCCCTCTGTAAGGGCTGACTTAACACCTTTTGCTCCCCAAGGTGGAGCAGCAAATGGCAACCCCTTCTTCCGAGTCATGGTGCACTTATTATTATTATTACTATTATCATTCTTATTTATTACCCTAAGGTCCCACAATATTAAAAAGTTTAAAACAACTTGAAACTACAAAAATAAGACGGGTCCTGTTGTTGTTGTTTAGTCGTGTCCGACTCTTCGTGACCCCCTGGACCAGAGCACGCCAGGCACTCCTGTCTTCCACTGCCTCCCGCAGGTTGGTCAAACTCATGCTGGTAGCTTTGAGAACACTGTCCAACCACCTCGTCCTCTCTCGTCCCCTTCACCTTGTGCCCTCCATCTTTCCCAACATCAGGGTCTTTTCCAGGGAGTCTTCTCTTCTCATGAGGTGGCCAAAGTATTGGAGCCTCAGCTTCACAATCTGTCCTTCCAGTGAGCACTCCAGGCTGATTTCCTTCAGAATGGAGAGGTTTGATCTTTTTGCAGTCCATGGGACTCTCAAGAGTCTCCTCCAGCACCATAATTCAAAAGCATCAATTCTTCGGCGATCAGCCTTCTTTATGGTCCAGCTCTCACTTCCATACATCACTACTGGGAAAACCATAGCTTTAACTATACGGACCTTTGTTGGCAAGGTGATGTCTCTGCTTTTTAAGATGCTTTTTAAGACGGGTCCTAAAATATTCCAATTACCCCCCCCCATGCTTCTAGTGATTATTGCTCTTATCCGTAAGCTGCCTTGAGTCCTGTCAGGGAAAAAGGTGGACCATAAATAAATATATTTCCTTCAGTATACCTGAAGGAGTGTCTCCACCCCTATCGTTCTGCCCGGACACTGAGGTCCAGCGCCGAGGGCCTTCTGGCAGTTCCCTCACTACGAAAAGTGAAGTTACAGCGAACCAGGCAGAGGGCCTTCTCGGTAGTGGCACCCCCCGTGGAATGCTCTCCCACCAGATGTCAAAGAAATAAATAACTATCTGATTTGTAGAAGACATCTAAAGGCAGCCCTGTTTAGGAAAGCTTTTAAGATGATGATGAATTGTTGTATTGTAATATTTTGCTGGAAGCTGCCCCGAGTAGCTGGGGAAACCCAGCCAGATGGGTGGAGTATAAATAATAAATAAATTATTATTATTATTATTAGTCTGAAGATAGAATAAAGAGGTGTGTCTTCAACGTTCTTCAAAAGCTGTACAAGGAAGAGGCCAGGTGCACCTCTCTGGGGAGTGAGTGTCACAGAGAAGGCCCTGTATTATGCCAACACACCCTGAGCATCTGAGCTTCTGGAAAACAAAGAGGGCCTCTTCTGTCAGTCCTAGCACCTGCGAGGGTCTGTAGAGAAGGGGGATGTCTTTCAGGTATTTGGAGCTTGAGTCATTTTCTGGCAGTGGCGGGCAAAATGGACAGTTCTGTCCCCTAGTGGGGATCACCTAGTCAGGTGCTACGAGGCAAGGGTATGGCAGTGGGACACTGGAGGTATAAATGAATATCAGACTTTGACAAGCTGGTAACACTGAACAAGTTTATCAGTTTTGTTGAATTAAAGTAAATTGTTTTAATTGGAATTTTGAATAAACATGCAATTAATTGCTCCTGTTTTGAATTCCATCATTCCCTGATGAATCTCCCTACACAAAGGGGGTTTGGATTGCTCTGTTCCCGAATTTAGCACATTTGTCCCAATCCGGCTAAAGCTCAATTTGTCCCAAACCAGCTAAAACTATCCACACTCGAGTCCTGTGGCAGTCATTCATGCTTTAGACGAATCACAACTACCATATTTTTCGCTCTATAAGACACACCAGACCACAAGACGCACCTAGTTTTTGGAGGAGAAAAACAAGAAAAAACATATTCTGAATCTCAGAAGCCAGAACAGCAAGAGGGATCGCTGTGCAGTGAAAGCAGCAATCCCTCTTGCTGTTCTGGCTTCTGGGATAGCTGTGCAACCTGCATTCACTCCGTAAGATGCACACACATTTCCCCTTACTTTTTAGGAGGGAAAAAGTGAGTCTTAAAGAGCAAAAAATACGGTAAGTTGCTCACCCAGTTTCAGATGTGTTTAAAGGGCTGCATTCAATGTTAGCCCTACTCCGAGTAGACTCATTGCATGGTTTTATGCTTTTATATTCTTGTAAGCCACCATGGTATATTTTTAAAAAATATCTTTTATTAAATAAAGAATATGATGGAGACAATTATTCTTGAGCGTTATTTAGTTGGGCACCATCCAATTATCTGTTCTTGGATCGTGACTGTTAAGCATTTTATAACCGCATTTCGGATCGCAAATAGGAACATTTATTATGGCACAACCGAAGCTTTAATGTGGAAAAGGCCTGGTTATGAATTCATTATAAGCAAGGAAGAAAGTCTGTTGTTGCAGACCTCAGAGCTGTGTTTCCAGCGTGTTTTCTCAGCATTCCTGCGAGAATAACATTTTAAAAATTGGCACGCTCTGTTTCCTGCTTGGGGAAATGATTTTATCCCAGATTCTCATTAAAGTCTAGGAAATCCCCCTAAGCCTCGTACAGTGGTACCTCGGGTTAAGAACTTAATTTATTCTGGAGGTCCGTTCTTAACCTGAAACTGTTCTTAACCTGAGACTGTTCTTAATCTGAAGCACTACTTTAGCTAATGGGGCCTCCTGCTGCCGCCACGCCGCCGGAACACAATTTCTGTTCTCATCCTGAAGCAAAGTTCTTAACCTGAAGTACTATTTCTGGGTTAGGGGAGTGTGTAACCTGAAGCGTATGTAACCTGAAGCATATGTAACCCGAGTACCACTGTAATTGTAATGTGCTCAGAGGTTTTCCCACTAGAGGTCACTGTTGCTCCCAAAATATGTAACACTCTCTCTCTAGGACTCTGAAGTTCATCTCCACCTCCTGATAATCTTTGAAGGAGTAATGAAGAGGTGATCATACCAGCTCCTACTGCAAAAAGGGTGGGGTACTATTAAACATTTACCTTTTCTCCCAGGTATATTTCTGCTGAAACTCTGGAGAGCTGCTGCCAGTCAGTGTAGCCAATACTAAACTATATGGGGCAATGGTGTAAACAAGGTAGTTTCCTATGAACTTTCTTCTAAAGTCACTCCAGAAAACTGCAAGATGCATTTTTATTTCCACCTTGCACTCCTCTGACCACACCACTGTTGCAGTGCTCTCCTTGACCTCTGACCTTGCTGCTTTCCCCACCTCCCCAATGCTATTGGATAAACTGCTCGGATATCACAGCAATCTTTTGCCAATGGGTGTGACACAGTCCCATTGGCTGCCATCGCGGCGAGCGCCTGGATAGTTTTAACCAAACTTGGCCAAGAGGGGAAAGGGAGAGCTCGAAAGCCTTAGAACAGGAGCTCCAAAATCAACAAACCACTTTGGTTCAAGCGAACCACATAAATATCGTCTTGATTTTGTGGGCGATTTGTGCCTACAAATTGGTTTGGCAATTTCAGTGACCTTCTCCAACGAGCTCAAAGTGGCGTGTGTGGCTTTCCTCCTCCTCATTTAATCCCCCACGATGACCCTGTTAGGCTGAGAGATGGGGGACTGGCCCATATATGCACGTGGTGAGCTTCCAGGCTGAGCCCCAGGCCCTAGTCTGACACTGCGGAAGGAAGCACGAAGTGCGCCAAAATCTCTTGGTAGATGGCTGCGTTGACCCTGGACTTAATGAAGCACAGTGGACCAACACCAGCTGATGACATGGCTCCCCAAATCTCTTTTCTGATGAGAGCAGCTTTTGCATCTCATTTGGAAACCTTGGACCCAGGAAGAATGGGGAGGCACACAATGCCAGATGCTTGAAGTCCAGTGTGAAGTTTCCACAGTCTGTGTTGATTTGGGGAGATGCACAGACATTTCCCCTTACTTTTTAGGAGGAAAAAAGTGCGTCTTATGGAGCAAAAAATACGGCACTTGAGATATTCATTCCTAAGTTAGAGGAGCCTGCAGATCAATAGGAAGACTGTTTTTGTGAGTTGGCATCTTTACTTGCTGCTGCTGCTGCCTGCTCCTTCTGCAGGGAAGAGCCAGTGCCATCTGGACAACGCCATCAGTTGCCAGGGAGCAGGAGACTCTGCGGATCGAAGGAAAGGCTACTCCTAAGGCTTGCCTTCTCTACCAGCTCCAACCTCCATCTGCTGCTCTCTCTCTTTCCCAGAGGGAAGAACCTGGAAGCTGGTTTTGTGTCTGCAACAGCACCCCCCCCCCACAGACCAACACATAACATTTCTATTTTAGCTTTATATGTATTTTCATTGTAAGTTGTTTGGGGAGCCAATTTTTGCTGGAAAAGATATGAATTAAATAAAGGGTTAGCGGCACTCTGTCAGGGCAGGAGCAGCTGGTACTACATTTCCAGTATGGCAAGCCTTCCAGATCCTTGTATCATCGGGTCCAGGCATCATTCTGGCAACAGTTCCTTGTGAAGTGCATTAGGGGAACAGCGCTTCCTAGGTCCACAGCCTGGGAGCCATTTTGGACTCACAGCTGTCATGGAGGTGCAGGTCAATTCTGTGTCCAGGGCAGCTGTCTACCAGCTCCATCTGGTACCCAGGCTGAGACCCTACCTGCCTGCAGACTGTCTCACCAGAGTGGTGCATGCTCTGGTTATCTCCCGCTTAGACTACGGCAATGTGCTCTACGTGGAGCTATCTTAGAAGGTGATTTGGAAACTGCAATTAATCCAGAATGTTGCAGCTAGACTGGCGACTGGGAGTGGCCATCGAGACCATATAACACTGGTCCTAAAGGATCTTCATTGGCTCCCAGTGTGTTTCTGAGCACAATTCAAAGTGTTGGTGCTGACCTTGAAAGCCCTAAATGTCCTCGCCCCAATATACCTGAAGGAGCATCTCCACCCCCATCATTCAGCCTGGACACTGAGGTCCAGTTTTCAAAATCTGCATCGTTCCCTCAAGAGGCTGTGTTTTATTATTTGTTTCTTTCATTAAATTAATATTCCGCTTGATTGTAGAAAAAAACCAAAAACCCTCAAAGCTGCTTTTCTGGCCTGCTTGCTAACCCAGAGCCTTATCCTTGAATATAAAATGGAAGACTGGTATAAAAATGTGTGGGATATAGCCATTAATAATAAATTAACATGTGCTGTTAAGGTAAGACGGGGAACATGCAGGATTTTGAGGAGATATGGAAAGTGTTTGTACAATTTGTACTGTTAAAACGGAAAGGGGTCAAACCATCGCAAGAGGTGTTGGAATTTTGGGAGGTTGGATAGTTACAATGGAATGGTCTTGTGGGTGGGGGTGCATTATTATTATTATTATTATTATTATTATTATTAATTATTACTTTGTTAAATTATACATTAAAAAAACAAAGCAAGTCCCAAGTTTTGCTGAAACTAGCTTAAAAACCCCACCTTAGCACCCCTAACTTATCAAAAGCATGTTTTCCTTCCCTTTTTGCTGCTTCAGTAAAACCAAACCAAACCAAACCAAACCAAAAAACCCACCTTTATCCATCCTGACTGCATTGATTAAGAAACTACATCCTGAACGTGTCTGGGTGACATTTATACAGTGAAATCCTTCAGGAACCTCCTTGGTAATGTGACACAGTGGGAACATCTTGGAAAGCTCTGCAAGAGATTCTCCAGTCATGCAGAAGACGAAACCGGCCTTAAAATACACTGGAGCTGTTCCTAGGCAAAATGGGACAGATAGCCAGTTGCTAAATATATCCACTGGGCTGCAGAGAATAAAAACAAGCAACAGTGGCCGAGCCAGAACGAGCGGCCCCAGCCTGCCCTGCCCCATTTCCTCCCTCTCTACTCACTTCCAGACTGTTGCTATTTTGGGGTGGGATTAAATCACATACTGGCAAATTCAGGTTGTGCCATTAAGGGCTACATGCACGCCATGAATCTAAAGCGCACACTCCCTGCAAAGAATCCTGGGAGTTGTAGTTTGTCAAGAGGCAGCAAGGGCTTTTACAATTGGTGGAGGGTGATAGGTCGCAGCCCTGGCTGTGATTATAGGTCAGGGATAGTCAATGTGATGCTGTCAGCACGGACGGTGGCCAAGCATGATGGGAACTGTAGTCCCAACAGCCCCTGGAGGGCACCATGCTGTTATAGATTGGAAAGCAGCAGTTTGGGTCTCCAGTACAGCCTTCCCCCAGCCCTGGTGCCGACTTCCAGGCGGCTTGGACTCATGGGTGTTGTAGTCCAAGCCAGCTGGAAGTTGGCACTGTGGGAATGTTGTGGATAGTAGGATAGATTGATTAAATATTATCCTTCCTCACTCGCGCTAGTGAGTCCGTAGCAGAATATATTCCCCAGTACAGTGGTACCTCTGGTTACATACGCTTCAGGTTACAGACTCCGCTAACCCAGAAATAGTGCTTCAGGTTAAGAACTTTGCTTCAGGATGAGAACAGAAATTGTGCTCTGGCAGCACAGCAGCAGCAGGAGGCCCCATTAGCTAAAGTGGTGCTTCAGGTTAAGAACAGTTTCAGGTTAAGAATGGACCTCTGGAACGAATTAAGTACTTAACCCGAGGTACCACTGTATATAGAAGGAAGCTAGTTGGTAGATTCGTTTGAATCTCTTTACTTAAGCAATCCAATCTGGCTTTGTTCAGTTTGGATTGTTCCTAGTAAGTCCCCTTTTATCCCTCCCAAAAAGAATAAAGTCCCAAAAGTCTTTTCTTAAAATAATGATAAGAAGTTTACTTACATTCAGTTTACTTACATTCAGTTCACAGTAAGTTCCCTGATGGCAGGTTTTAGCTTATGGTTACGGATTAGAGTTTGAGTTCATCCCATATGAGGTTGAGCCCAAGTGCTGCTGGCCGAGAGCCAGCAGACAGCAAAAGCTTCAGGATCAGAAGAGAGCAGCAAAAGAGTCAAAGAGGGAGATGGCTGCATGACCAGCCCTTTCGTGGGGTCTCCCAGGGTCATGCCCATCTACCTGGTCACACGCAGGGGGAGGATGCTTAAGACCAGGTGTGACAGGAAGTCCTCCTGGCTGAAGTAACATCCCCCTGTGTGTCCACTCTGGGCAAACAGGAAGTGTTGTACTTGACTGCTTATATTACATCCTACAGGCACAGACTATGGTTTTCCCAGTAGTGATGTATGGAAGTGAGAGCTGGACCATAAAGAAGGCTGATCACCGAAGAATGGATGCTTTTGAATTCTGGTGCTGGAGGAGACTCTTGAGAGTCCCATGGACTGCAAGAAGATCAAACCTATCCATTTTGAAGGAAATCAGCCCTGAGTGCTCACTGGAAGGACAGATCCTGAAGCTGAGGCTCCAGTTCTTTGGCCACCTCATGAGAAGAGAAGACTCCCTGGAAAAGACCCTGATGTTGGGAAAGATTGAGGGCACAAGAAGAAGGGGACGACAGAGGACGAGATGGTGGGACAGTGTTCTCAAAGCTACCAGCATGAGTTTGACCAAACTGTGGGAGGCAGTGGAAGACAGAAGTGCCTGGTGTGCTCTGGTGCATGGGGTCACAAAGAGTCGGACACGACTAAACGACTAAACAACAACAACAACACAGGCACTTGGCTAGGCAAGATTGCACCAAGGAGAGGTTTGCCTGGGAAAGAGGGTCTTCCATCAGAGCACTATTTTAATTTCTCAGACCAGGGCTACATGTGGGCTCTAAGGTAAGGTTACCAGATTTTTTTCAATGAATCCGGGGACACTTATTAATTAATTACTACACATTCAGGACGTTGATGCTGCAGCGATGGTGGTGGCAGAGGCGGCCACTGCCTTGACCTCGTTCCCCCTTCCACGTTCCCCCTTCCTCCCAGGCTTCTATCTCCTTTCTCCATGAGCCTGAGCAGCCCCCGAGTTGTTGATTCTTCGGTGGTGGTGGTGGGGAAGCGGTGCGCGGTGGGTCAGGCATGGAAGGCGGAGAAGGAGGGCTGAGGGCTGTGGCGGCAGCGAGGCTCGGACAGTGCGATGCCTCCCTTCCCATCGGAGCAGCCCCAATCCCATCCTGTTAAGTTGTGGGTGAACATATCAGACGACACAGCGATTCTCCAAACAGCTCTTGTTTATTCACAGGTCAGAACAGAACTGAACTGAACGGTTCAGCCAGCTTGCTTATATAGAGCTCCAGTACAACGTAACCGTAACAACTTTCTGTAACTATCCAATCACTGAATGTCACTTTCGATCCCTTATTTGCATACATGGACCTGAACTATCTACAGTATCCCCCTGCTGGCCCAGGGTGAGAACTTCAGTACATAACACATTTCTACTTGCGTGCAAGCAGGAAGGGGTGGAGATCCCTCAGCTGGGAAGGGAAGCTTCCTATTGCCTAACTGAGAGATCTGCGCCCTGCTCCTGCTTGCACGCAAGTAGGAGTTGGGAGGCTGCTCCGATAGGCAGCATGAAGCCTCCCTTCACAGCTTAGTTGCTGGGCTCAGGGAAGGTGGAGGCAGCCCGGAAGCTGCATCTTAGAGCCCCTGCACCACCATCACATGGGGACTTATGAGCAGCTCCAGGAACCAGTCAGAGCCAACTGCTCCGGGCTGCTGAGACTGCCACTGCTGCGTTTTCCAGGGACATTAGATGAAATCTGGGGACATTCCGGGGATGGAATTTGTCCAGGGACTTATTCGCAAATCCGGGGACTGTCCCCAGGAAACGGGGACGTCTGGTAACCCTACTCTAAGGACATAATGAACTGATTACTCTAGGAATTAAATCTGCATAGGGGTAAAATATGCAATGCGTTTGTGAGAGGGGGGTTATTGTTTGTATTTCATTATGTATTTTGTGTTCTCACTTTGTATTTTTATGCTGCAATCGGCCCTGTGATCTTCGGTTGAAAATACAAATTTAATTAACAACAACAAGAGGGTTTCTGAAGCAAGACACAAGTTTTGTTTGTAGAGACATGCAGGCTGAGTCCCAGGAGTGGTATTCCTGCAGCATGACATATGAAATGGAAGGCATAATCTTTTGTAAGATGCTGATTGCCAATGGAACACATTTTATAAGCACTTGCATTAACAATTCAGGTAGGTAGCCGTGTTGGTCTGACGCAGTTGGTCGAAATAAAAAATTAAAAAATGGTCCAGTAGCACCTTAGAGACCAACTAAGTTTCTTCTAGGAATAAGCAAGAAACTTAGTTGGTCTCTAAGGTGCTACTGGACTATTTTTTAATTTTGATTGCATTAACAACGATATCCATTTTTAATAATAATAATAATCTTGCATTTATTTTTTTAAAAAAGATCAGCTGCCTGACAAACATTGGCACAATCTGAGCCTATTGAAAGTTTTTCAATTAATTGAACTTTTTTTAGACCAATCCATTAAACACCCAAGCAGTAACATTAACAGACTGTTTAATCCCTTGCAGGTTCGCTTTCTGACGTTTGTTAGCATCTTGGGAAAACTTGTCATCCAGGCTAACGTTTAGCGCTGAACAATTATTGGACAAATCGCAATTAAAACAAAAAGCACCGTGCATTTCCGGGGTTTTGAAAAGCTAGCACTGAAGCTCACCTGATCATAGCCATCTCTGCTGCTTCCTAGCGCAGAAGGTGAGTCACTTTCCCGAATCTTCTCTTGGCTGTAACGCTGGAGACAGTTGGAAGAGGCCCATTGCAGGATCGGTCATAGTTTTTCAGTGGGGCCCTGGGGTATGTTGGTTAAGGGGGTTAGGAACTTCACGCCCAGGGGGCAAAGTTGCCTCTCCAAGCCTCTCTACCTGGCAGAGATGGTGCCAGAAGGTGAGACTGCTGAACTCCGGCCAAGCCCCACACCTAGGAAAGAGCTCTCCACAGCTGCAATTGCAGTTCTCTGACTTGGTTTACCAACTGCACTGGCTCCCGGTGGAGTACAGGGTCAGGTTTAAGATGCTGGTTTTGACCTTAAAGCCCTATGCGGCCTAGGACCCACGTACCTACAGGACCGCCTCTCCTGGTATGTCCAATGGAGGACCTTAAGGTCCACAAATGACAGCACTTTGGAGGTCCCAAGTCGCAAGGTGGTTAGATTGGTCTCAACTAGGGCCAGGGCCTTTTCAGTACTGGCCCCGACTTGGTGGAACGCTCTGTCACAAGAGACTAGGGCCCTGCGAGACTTGACATCTTTCCGCAGGGCCTGCAAGACAGAGCTGTTCCGCCTGGCCTTTGGTTTGGACTCAGTCTGACCCTTATGTTTCCCTCCCCTTATGGTTTTGATCTATGGGCTACTTTTAAAATGAGGCTGCATTTTAAATTGCATTTTAACCTGTATTTTAAATTGTCCCCCCCCTTATGTTTTTATTGTAATTTTACTGGTGTTAGCTGCCCTGAGCCTGGCTCTGGCTGGGGAGGGCAGGGTATAAATATTTTATTATTATTATTATTATTATTATTATTATTATTATTATTATGCTCTACGGGCTGAGCTAAGGATCCGCAGGAAAGGGACTGAAAATAAAACTGGCAAAGAGATATTTCAAAATTTGTCTGGCAGGGCAAAAAGCCCAGAATAAAATTTAAGATATTAACTGATGCAAAAGAAAGGGGGGGGGGGATTTGCCCTGCCAGACTTAAAACTTTATTATGAATCAGCAGCTTTCTGTTGGTTGAAGGAATGGCTACTACTTGAGAACACAGGTATTTTGGATTTAGAAGGGTTTAATAACATTTTTGGGTGGCATGCATATTTGTGGTACGACAAGGTTAAAGCTCACAAAGCTTTTAAAAACCATATTGTCAGGAAAGCATTATATAACGTCTGGACAAAATATAAGGATTTGTTGGAAAATAAAACTCCTAGGTGGTTGTCGCCAATGGAGGCGAAGGCCGTGAAAAAACTTAATATGGGGCTGAAATGGCCGAAATATTGGGAAATTGTGGAACAGGAGGGGGACAAATGGAAATTGCAGAGTTATGAGAAATTAAAAGATAAAGTGCGTGACTGGCTTCATTATTATCAAATAATGGAGGTCTTTAAGTCAGACAGGAAAAATGGCTTCCAGGTGGAAAAATCAAAACTTGAGACAGAATTGTTAGAGTCCAAAACTAAGAATTTGTCAAAAATGTATAACTTGCTGCTGAAATGGAATACACAGGATGAAACAGTTAAATCAGCTATGATTAAGTGGGCACAAGACATTGGTCATAACATTATGTTTGAAGACTGGGAACGGTTGTGGACCACCGGTATAAAGTTCACGGCGTGTAACGCCTTAAAAGAAAATATTATGAAAATGATTTATAGGTGGTACATGACCCCAGTCAAACTTGCTAAGATCTACCACTTGTCTGACAATAAGTGTTGGAAATGTAAAGAGAATGAAGGTACATTCTTTCACCTCTGGTGGACGTGCCCAAAGATTAAGGCTTTCTGGGAGAAGATTTATAATGAAATAAAAAAGGTATTTAAATATACCTTTCTGAAGAAACCAGAGGCCTTTCTCTTGGGGATGGTCGGCCAGTTGGTGCCAAAGAAGGACAGGACATTCTTTATGTATGCTACAACAGCAGCAAGAATATTGATCGCGAAGTATTGGAAGACAGAAGAACTACCCACCGTGGAAGAATGGCAGATGAAAGTTATAGACTATATGGGACTGGCAGAGATGACCGGCAGAATCCGAGACCAGGGAAAAGAGACAGCGGAAAAAGAATGGAAGAAATTTAAAGACTATCTTAAGAAATATTGTAAAATTGTGGAATGCTAAGACGTTGTGGATTTGGAAAATATGAGGTTGAATGCTGTAACCATTATGTAATATGAAAAGAAAGGTTAAAATTTATTTATTAGAAATTAGGGAAGGATTTGTTGATCAAAATTAATTAGGGATTGGAATGCAGTAAGGGGAGGTATGAGGAGGTCGGGAAAATCTTTTATGAAAAAAGGGTTTGAAATTATACATGTGGTGTTTTTCGTGTTTTGTGTGTGTTTATGTTTTTTGTTGTGATTTGTGTCTTTATAATCTGTGAAAAGCTAATAAATATTTTTTTAAAAAATAATGAAAATAAAACTGCCAATGGGATAATCTATGGTTTCAATGCATGTGGAATGTTATGTACAGTTTTGGGTATTGCAGGATATTGTAGAGCTGGAAAAGATTCAGAAAAGGACGAGGATGAGCCAGTCTTTGTACCAAGCGGGAGCAGTGAGAGAGCATCCTGTGAGAGCATCCATGGCTGCGGCTGCCAGCCTCTTCCCTTGGGCAGTTCTTAGCAGCTGCTGGAGAAGCGGGCGAGGAGGAGAGGCTGCCACCACTGATGCTCTAGCTGAGATTCCTGCATCGCAGGGGGGTTGGACTAGATGACCGCTGGGGTCCCCTCCCACTCGACAGTTCTGCAGTTCTCTGATTCTGCTTTCTGAGCAGGTGCAGGATTGCAGCATTACCCACTTGCTACCCTAAACAAGCTCTCAGGATCACTTTTGTTCTCGGAGTAAACAAGCAGGTGGTGATGCTGAGCCTTTCACATAAGCAGCCTCCCCAGTCAATGCCTCGTTTCACAGGAGAACTGGTTTTCAAAGGCATCCGGTTCCCGACGCGGCCTTTTGGTGGGTCTCCAGGTCTCGCAGCTGCTGCATTAGTGGCACCGGGACAAAGCTGCAAGCTTTCTCTGCCTTGTTCCGGCAATGTCTGCCTGGCTTTGACTTCCATGTGTCGTTGCATGTGGGAGAACCCTCAGGCAAACCGTGTACACCCCTCTCCTAAGCCAGCTGGAGCAACTAATAATAATAATAATAATAAATTTTATTTATACCCCGCCCTCCCCAACCAGAGCCGCACGAGACTCTTAATCCCAGGGTTGTGGGTTCGAATCTCGCATTGGGCAAAATATTCCTGCATTGCAGGGGGTTGGACTAGATGGCCCTCAAGGTCCCTTCCAATTCTACAATCCTATGATTTTATGGAATTCTCCTTTTTCCGCAGCTCCCACCCCCCATCAACATCTTGTAAGCTATTCCAGTATAGGGCTAAAGTTATGAACGCCCTTCTCTTGCACTGTAAACTGGTACAAAACAGCTGGGCAGTTGAATATGTGGATGTTCATCACTAGAGCAAAAATGAGTTCCTGCTGAATTTGTGTAGGTCAAAAAACTCGCTCAAGGAATTAGTGAAGTTTATTATTTCGGTCACAGACCAGTTCCAGCCCACATACAATATCAAGGAAGTCATAAAACACGATAGGGATACATTTGAATTTGCAATTAGGTATAACAGGGACAATACAGATATAGCAACAGTTAAAAAATATATAAATTAAAACTTAGTCACTAACATCTAACCTAAAATTATCATTTAAGGCCTTAATCATTATGATAGCATAGCTTGTTCCCTAAGTTTTATGGCAATCACACAGAATTTAGCTACCCTTAACGCAAGGAATAAGAGTCTTCCCCGAAAATAAAAGTTAGTGACCATTTCTAAAAACTTAGTGTCCTTTTAATTTGACCCTTGCTAAAAGTTTCATATTTTATTCTGACAAAATTGATAATTCAGTATGTGAATAATGCATATATATGTGTGTGTATATGTATATGCGCGCTTTTGGAGATCCGGAGGGTGGCAACATGAGAACAGGGTCTTCTCTGCAGTGGCTCCCCGTCTGTAGAATGCTCTCCCTGGAGAAGTTCGCCTGGCGCCTTCATTATACACCTTTAGGTGCCAGGCAAAAATGTTCCTTTTCAACCAGGCCTTTGGTTGATCCGATTTACATCTTATGACCTTTTAAAAATGTGAGGGTTTTTTTGGGGGGGGCTATTGGGTTGTTGTTTTTATTTTTATTAGGCATTTTGTGGTTTTAGATCTTGATTTTATTCTGTGAACTGCCTTGAGACCCCTGAGTAAATAATAATAATAATAATAATAATAATAATAATAATAATAATTTAAAACTGAAAGGCAATGCCAGAAGTCAGCAGGAAAAAAATCCAAGTGATATACCGTACACACCTAGATGGAAAAACCACCTTTCTGCAGAGTCAGAATATAATTAGCGCCGGCGGTTGCTAAGGTGAGGCAGCTCTCAGGTTCTGACTGGCCACTCCCTGCAGCTGTAACTTTCTCCTGCGGCAGCTGGGGTGGGGCGAAAGCTGCTGGGATAAAGTCTGGCTTTAAATAAATAAAACAATTGTCGAATCAAATTTGGCTGTTTTTAACCAGCCAAATCTTTGAGCAAAGCCCATAGCATAGTTGGAAAAATCAAACCCGCAAACCCTAATCTTTACGACACAACCACCCTGTAAAGTAAATCAGTATCATAACAGCATCTGCCATTTCTTTTTGCTTAGGATTTCCCTGACCTAGAAGAATGGTCCTTGTTATTTATGAATTATTCTTGATGTTTTTACCTGTTCCTGTTTTTTTTTAAATGCTGTTTTCCTGGCTGTGATGTTCTATCTCACTATTTTATTCTGTAGTTTTAGAGTTTCTGCATTATTTGTGTATACCGCTTGAGGGCATTGAAAACATTAGGCGGATTAGGAATGGCTTTCATTTAATTTTTTAAATTAAAAAATGTAAAACATTATGGTGCAGAAGTTGAAAGACAGCAGCTCCCCTACAGATGTGGTCACTGTGGTCCAAATCAAATCCTCCCTCTCTTTCCCTCCCTCTCTTTCTAGCAACCTCCAGCTTTCCTGGACGAAACACCCTTCCTTGATTCTTTTCCACCTGGCGTACTTTGGTATGGAATCAACTTTGGTAGTCCTTGTGGACAGTGGTGCTTAGTGCCCACTGAGACTACTGGGTAGGAAGGAAGAGAGCCCATAGGTGGAGCCAGAGCCAATGACAGGATTGTTGTTGTTTGTTGTTTAGTCATGTCCGACTGTTCGTGACCCCATGGACCAGAGCACACCAGGCACTCCTGTTTTCCACTGCCTCCCGCAGTTTCGTCAAACTCATGTTCGCAGCTTCGAGAAGATTGTCCAACCATCTTGTCCTCTGTCATCCCCTTCTCCTTGTGCCCTCAATCTTTCCCAACATCAGGGTCTTTTCCAGGGAGTCTTCTTTTCTCATGAGGTGGCCAAAGTATTGGAGCCTCAGCTTCAGGATCTGTCCTTCCAGTGAGCACTCAGGGCTGTTTCCTTAAGATCGGTTTGATCTTCTTGCAGTCCATGGGACTCTCAAGAGTCTCCTCCAGCACCAGAATTCAAAAGCACCCATTCTTCGGCGATCAGCCTTCTTTATGGTCCAGCTCTCACTTCCATACATCACTACTGGGAAAACCATAGCTTTAACTATATGGGCCTTTGTTGGCAAGGTGATATTTCTGCTTTTTATGAAGCTGTCATAGATCACTGCCTTGCTGTGGAAAAGGGGCTTGAATAACTCAGAGAAGCTATGAGCTATGCTGTGCAGGGCCACCCAAGACGGACAGGTCATAGGGGAGAGTTTTGACCAAACGTGATCCACCTGGAGCAGGAACCGACAAGCCACTCCAGTATCCCTGCCAAGAAAACCCCATGGACAATGACAGGATTAGCCAACACATTCTAGTTTTTTCCCATCCTCCTTCCAGGGAACTGGCCCACTGGCAGACCAACTCTGCCTTACACAGTGCTAAAATGTGCTGGTGGAGGGAAAGATATTTCAAAGTCTTTTATAACAGGACCAGATCCAAGCTCAATGGCAGGGGCTTCTTGTTCATGTCCTGCTTCCCAAGTTACTTTGGGTGGCTGTCTCATGTGAGCATCAGAACTGCGTGAGCTGGGATTTCAAAGGTTTCTCTCGCACCATCTTCCCCATTGCAGAAGTTCACGCTGCTGGATCACACGCGCGCACCTGTTCCTAGGTGGCAAGGCTGCCCCGCGCCTGTGCTTTCTAAAAACCTGCGCAACATCCACGCCTCTATTTCTAAGGGCAATCCGAGGGCGCCGCCAGTGGATCGGGCGCAAAACCCGCGCAGAGCGCTTGCGTCCTTCTCTGCTTGCCAAAATCCCACGGCGCGCAATTCCACTCACCACCAAGTAAGCCCGCTCCGAGCAGGTGCCCTCCCTGCTCCTCCTCCCGGCCTTCCCCGCCACGTGCTGTTTGTTTGTTTGCGCGCTGGCCGGGCCGAGGCGGGCGGCGAGGAACTGCACGCTAGGCCGGGAGCGAGAAGGGAGCCTCCTTGTTCCTTCTCTCCCGGGGGCGGACTGTCGGGCCAGCGGCCAAGGCGAGGCGCGGCGCTCCAACCCCCGCGCGCTCCCTTCTTTCCATCCGGGGCGGCCGCCGCGATCCCGCCGGAGCACCGCAGGCAGCAATCGATCGGGCCGAGCGGCACCGGCTCCGGGGCGTGGTTTGCGCGGCCGAGGGAGTCGGAAACCCCCCGGCGCGGCGGGGAAGGAGAAGGACTCCGGCGCCGAGGAAAGCCCCGCTCTTCCCTTCCCGCCCACCAGCGACCTCCCCAGCTGATCCGGAGCGGCTGCCCCCTGCAGACCCCGCGCGCGCAAAGAAAAGTGAGCCCTCGCCTTTTTTCTCCCTCTCTCCTCCCTCCGTGCGTAAAGGAGAGTCCGCGGGCGGGGAGGGTCCCCGGGCGTCGCTGAACCGGCAGCGGGGGAAAGGAGAGGGCCTTGCTCGGGGCAGCAGCGGAACTCTGCGCTGGGAGCGCGCGTTGTGCGTTGATGGTGGCACAATCTTTGCAGGGGTGGATCGCCTGGAGTTTGGAGAATTTACCCAGCTCCTTGCGCGCGCGCTTTTGGCGAAGTTTTTGGAGCAAAGCGAAAGCAAAAGAGCGCTCGAGGGTGGGGGCTTGGCAGAGATCGAAGCGAAGAAGGGAGGGGGAAATTTGTTTTTATTTTTTAACAGAATTATCAGTGAAGGGCAGTTATTGATGCGGCCTTTAAGAATCATATACTTGGGAAGTTCCGGGCGGCAGAGTGGGGCAGCAGAGATTAGGAGGCAGCGGCCCGAAATCCACCACCCCATTTTTTTGCTCCCAGATTCCTGGGCTCCGGAGGGAACGAGGCGAGCGCTGCTGCTGCTGCTGCTCTCGGGCGCCTTTCCGAGAGCCTCTCCCTCCGCGCCTGGGCGGGAAAGGAGCTCGGGCGGCAACGGAGGCGGGAGCCATTTGTTCCCGTGGGATTTGAAAGAGAAAGGCAAAGGCTGGCGGGATGGAAAAGCCCCTCGTCTTCCTCCCTCTCCCCAGTCACACCCCATCGGGCCTGAGCTTGGCGCAGGTGTTGGGGAGCGTGGCCCGCGCGGATCGGGACCGGAGCGCGCAACTTGAGCGGGGTTTCCTTCTCCCCGCGGCGAGGCGCCTCCCTCCCCCGCGCGCGGCCACCACTTGTTAGGCGAGCCCTCTCCCGCGCCTGCGATGGGATTGGCTGCCTGCTCTACCTGGCCCCCTTTGTTGTCTGCCGCTGCCTTTGTTCTTCCCTAGGTGTCCGTCCCACCTTTCTCCCTTCCCCTCCTCCCCTGCCGAAAAGACGGGAGCGCCGGGAGGAGGGCTGCAGCCCCGGGGCGCCTCTGCTCGGGGGAATCCCTCGGAGGAAACCCGCCCAGGGATCTAGGACGGGGCGGGCTGGGGCTGCAAGGACGCAGCTTTCCCAATAACAAAAGACGCGTGTGACATTTTGAGATTAGCGGTGTTTGATTGTGTCATGGACGTTTGTAAGCAGGAGATGCAACGGGATGCAGCTTTTTCAGAATGGAAGGACCAGGAAAGAGAGTGTCTTTTAAATACAGCTGTCAGCTCCAGCATAGGAAGGCGTAAAGAGCGGGTTCTGCTTTATTTGTGTGTGTGTGGAGGTGCTGGCGGGGTAAGAAAGGAGAGATTTGCTTGGTTTGCGATCGGTGAAGTTAGCAAAACCTAATTCATTAAATCCATGCTTAACTTTTCAGGGCAAAACAACAACAACCCCAAACCCCACTCCCAAGGGAGGTTAGAGAAATTTAAAACAAACAATAATTTATATGCAATTTGAAGCATGCAAAAAACAGCAATAAAATGCTGGATGATGAAACATTTGAATGTTTTAGAAAGCATCCGAGTCTGTCCGTTCTTCTTGAAGTTAGAGGATCCCAGAAATGTGAAACAGCAAAGAAAATAGTTTAGAGGTACATAGATGTGGCACAACATGCCAGATGATTAGTGAATCAAAACTGTAGCTCTGAGGAGGCCATAGAAGTGGTGCGCCATAGAAGAGTTTCGAGAAATGGATAATCACTCACATGCTTTGAACCCACCCCTCATTCTCCTAAATGTTTTTGCATTCAGCTCTCCAGTTCTGCTGATGGGAAGATTGAGAAGGGTTCAAGTGGGGGAATCCCACGTAAACAAGGGACAGGAGACTATTATTTCAGCCTGCCTCCACAGGTGTGCTCTTCTGAAGGTGTAGCTCCCAGCTGGAGCTTCTCCACTGCTCCAAACTCATTAGGTGCACTTAGGAAAGCCACTCACTCTTAACCTCACCTCTTCACGGTGCTGGAGCAATAATTCTGCCCTCCCATGCAGGGCTGTCGTAAGGATTACTGAGATAAAATGTGGGTTCCATTTTGAAGATCCCGAAGGTAGGGTGCAGGGCCTGTGGTTAGGGATCAGCTGCAAACCCCGCCCACCGTTGGCTCTGGCTCCACCCACCGTTGTTTGTGGCTCCCAGTGAACTTTTCTTGTGGGTCAAGCACCCTTTGTAGGAAAAAAAGGTGCCCTGCGCTGCTATAAAGGTTCTCAAAAGAGGAGTGTGTGTTTCTTGCGGGAAGCCTTTTCTACTCATGCGTTAGTGTGTGAGCTGAGGGATTCACAAGCAGAGCCCAGAGGCAGTGGAGGAGTGTGCCTTTGGGGGTGAAGTCAAATGGCTGGAAGGTTGCTGCACCTGCTGTGGCTGTAGAGACCGATACAGGAGAGACATGTTTTGTTGCAGGTGGGGCAGATGAAAGCATCCAGTTGCGCTGCTGCAGGTGCACCGTGGCATTTATTCTCTCAGTGCACCAATTATTTTCCTCCCTCTCTCCCTCCTCTGGTCACGGCTATGGATGCACAACCTGTCTGTCTGTCTCTAAGCACTGCGGTCGTCCGCAAGGGATTCCCACATGATGTTGCCAGCCATCATGTCATGTTTGCGGACATCTTCATAATGCAGAGGGTGAAGACAGGTGTAACATTTAGAGCAGGGGTTGGCAAACTAAGGCCTGGGGGCCGGATTAGGCCCAATTGCCTTCAGGATCCGGCCCGCAGACTGTCCGTGGATCAGCGTGGGGATTCTGTTCGTTCAGGCTACGCCATTTCCCCCCTGCACCATTCCATTCCCCCCTCCACACACCGCGGTGGCGCCTCCTCCCTCCCTCCCTCCTCCTGGCTTCTTCCCGCCCTGCCTAGAGGTGGAAGGGGGCTGGGCTGGCTGAGTGCCATTTTATGCAGCCCCTGGTGCTCCTGTGGGCCAGAGAGCAGGGCAGACAAGCTCCCTCTGCCTACCCACGAGACACAGTGGTGGTGGTGGCGGCGGCAGCCCCTGGGAAGGTAAGCACAGCAGCTGGGGCTGGGACTAGGGGGTGAGGAGGAGGGCTACTTGCCCCCCTCGCCTCTTCTTCCAGCTCCCCCCCCCCGGTGCCACTTCTCCGTCCTGCCACAAGGTCTGAGGGGTAGTGGACTGGCCCGCGGCTAATTTTTTTTGCCAACCCCTGATTTAGAGCAATGGGGGCACTCTGAAATTGGCATCTTTGAGGCCAATCCAAGCATTTTCGTGATTCTCCAGGATTAACTTCTTGCAAATATGGCTTTGCAAGTTTGACAGCCAGTGCAGCATAGTGGTTAGATGAGGGGTCACCAACCTTTTTTGGGGGGGCCTGTGGGCACATAATGAATTGTGAGAGAATGGCACAGGCACCTCATCTGTAATAACTTCCTGCCCTCCTTCCTGCCAGGTCACTCTCCCTTCCAACAGAGAGAGAGAACATGCAGACACACTCTTTGCTTTCCCATGAGGTCTGGATACAAGTCAGATCAGGTAGAAGAAAAATGAATTTGCAGGATTGTATGCTGTCGCCCTGGAAAAGACCCTGATGTTGGGAAAGATGGAGGGCACAAGGAGAAGGGGATGACAGAGGATGAGATGGTTGGACAGTGTTATCAAAGCGACTAACATGAGTCTGACCAAACTGCGGGAGGCAGTGGAAGACAGGAGTGCCTGGTGTGCTCTGGTCCATGGGGTCACGAAGAGTCACGAAGAGTCGGACACGACTAAACGACTAAACAACAACATGCTGTCGCCCACAAAAAAAGCCTGGCAATCAAATTAAGCTTTAATTTTGGTAGACAGTATGCTGTGGGTTGAACCACAGAGCCTAGGAGTTGCCGATCAGAAGGTCGGTGGTTCGATTCCCCGCGACGGAGTGAGCTCCCGTTGCTCGGTCCCTGCTCCTGCCAATCTAGCAGTTCAAAAGCACGTCAGAGTGCAAATAGATAAATAGGTACCGCTCCGGCGGGAAGGTAAACGGCATTTCCGTGTGCTGCTCTGGTTTGCCAGAAGCGGCTTAAGTCATGCTGGCCACATGACCCGGAAGCTGTACGCCGGCTCCCTCGGCCAATAAAGCGAGATGAGCGCCGCAACCCCAGAGTCGTCCGTGACTGGACCTAATGGTCAGGGGTCCCTTTACCTTTACAGTAAAAAAATGTAGATTCAGATCTTGCCAGGACCACAACAGCATTGGCCCAAGGCACCCACAAATGATACTGATAGGAAGGTGACTTTGTAGGCTGCTTTGAGCTTCTTGGAGGAGAGGCTGGAAGCATGACGTGGACATAAAACTAATTGGGTGAGCCTCTAGTAAGACCATCAAGAAAATCCTCAGTTGGAGCAGTTTTCCACCTCTAAATAAAATTAATGAGGTGCAGTGTGTGTGTGTGTGTGTGTGTGAAAGTGAAATTCACGAATGTCGTGTGTGTTTCAAAATTTAAAAAAGCAGAATTGGCCAGAAACATAGGCAGATGGGCAAGACTGGCAGCTCATCGAGTATTGGTGTCCATGCCTGTTGTTTCATTCTTGGAGCTGAGGCCAAGCTGTTCTTGCTACAGCTTCTCACCTGAGCTGACTATTAGTGGCTACAGGATATGGAGACATCCCAGCAGAGAACCAAAGGCTATGCCAAAAAAAGTTGCAAAGTGCCTTAGGGGAGGGCAGAGAAATGTCAGAGGAGGCGCTGGCAGCTAAACCCATTTCCCAACACTTCACTGTCCTCCTCCAGCCTTCCTTCCAGCTGCTTTCCCTTGCCATATGCTAAACACGCTGAACAGGGTAGGGCATAGCTCAGTGGCAGAGCAGGCGCTTTGTATGCAGAAGTTCACCAGTTCAATCCCTTGCATTTCCACGTAGAGCACAGTACATCAGTGGTAAAAACATTTGAAAAAAATACTGACAACCTAATAATAAAATAGTCATCATAATAACAGTATAAAGGTAAAGGGACCCCTGACCATTAGGTCCAATCGTGGCTGACTCTGGGGTTCATCTCACTTTACTGGCTGAGGGAGCAGGCATACAGCTTCCAGGTCATGTGGCCAGCATGACTAAGCCGCTTCTGGCGAACCAGAGCAGCGCACGGAAACGCCATTGACCTTCCCGCCAGAGCGGTACCTATTTATCTACAGTGGTACCTCGGGTTACATATGCTTCAGGTTACATACACCTCAGGTTACAGACTCTGCTAACCCAGATATAGTACCTTGGGTTAAGAACTTTGCTTCAGGATGAGAACAGAAATCGGGCTCCGACGGCGCGGCAGCAGCAGGAGCCCCCATTAGCTAAAGTGGTGTTTCAGGTTAAGAACAGTTTCAGGTTAAGAACGGACCTCCAGAACGAATTAAGTACTTAACCTGAGGTACCACTGTACTTGCACTTTGACATGCTTTCGAACTGCTAGGTTGGCAGGAGCAGGGACCGAGCAACGGGAGCTCACCCCGTCACGAGGATTCGAACCGCCGACCTTCTGATTGGCAAGTCAAAGGCTCTGTGGTTTAACCCACAGTGTCACCCGCGTCCCTTATAATAACAGTATATTCCCCCAGATTTTCACAGAATCAGAGAACTGTAGAGTTGAAAGGGACAATGAGGGTCATGGACGGTAGTTCAATTTCTGCCATTCAGGAGTCCTTTGCCCAATGTGGGTTTTGAGCCCACGACTCTGAGATTAAGAGTCTCGTGCTACCCCCTCTTTTGAACACAGTCTCTCCGCCTGTGAAGCTGTTTGGCAGAGACTCTTGATTTGCAGGGCGAGAAATGCCTTTCTGTAGAACGCTGAAATTGCCTCCCGGCTGCTGCTGCTTCTGTTCTTGAGGGATTGGCAAATGCAAGCTATCACATACCTCCACAATTAATAACTATTAATCATAATAGAATTGTTAATACAATGGGTCACATCCAGCTGTTCTGCTTGTGCAGCAGATGTCTGTTTGCGCAATGGAACTTTCCCTTTCCTCTCCTGTCCCATTCAGTACCCCCCATGCAGTCTTAAAATCTGCTCCTGAGCGTTGGAAGACCCTCTAAAGCAGATTTTAAAGGGCGGGGGGATAGAAGAGGAGGAAGTCTTGTTGCGTGAGTGGAATTTTGCACACACAACAACAGAGGCCACCCAATATTGCTTTAAGCTTTTCACGTTGCATTACATAATGAGTGTGCAGCAACTGAAGTAGCTGGCTGCATTACTGGGCAATGACCTCACGATCTTAAAATACAATAAAATATATCACTGTCCGTTAGCTTGCGCTCTGTGCTTTTCAAAGCAGAAGCGAGTCGTGGTTGCTCGTGTTTCTCCCATGTCGTTTCCACACATGCCATGCTCGCTTAGTTCAGACTTTGTGTCCCTCTTAAACTTGCCTGCGTCACTATGTTGTAACATCTTGGAACTACACGAGCCCATGATCATGTAAGATGGAAGTCTGTTAGAAACGTGGAGGCAGGGATCTCCAAAAAGCCCTGCCTTAATGAGGAATTCCTTTAGCGGCTTTGGATGTGGAGGACAGCTTGTCCAGACTTGAGATGAAATGACGTGATGAAATTTGAAAGCAGGCATGAAAATATAGGCCTCTCTGAACAGCATTAATTGTATTGCATGAACTTCTTCTGAGACAATTCCTCGAGACTTACCGTATTTTTCGCTCTATAAGATACACCAGACCACAAGACGCACCTAGTTTTTGGAGGAGGAAAACAAGTAAAAAAATATTCTGAATCTCAGAAGCCAGAACAGCAAGAGGGATCGCTGCGCAATGAAAGCAGAAATCCCTCTTGCTGTTCTGGCTTCTGTGATAACTGCGCAGCCGACATTCGCTCCATAAGACGCAGACACATTTCCCCTTACTTTTTAGGAGGGAAAAAGTGAGTCTTATAGAGCAAAAAATACGGTATTTCCCTACTCCTCCAAGTTTGTGTTATGGATGTACAGAAACTTAGCAAGTGAAGTTTTCCCATAAAATGATGGGGAAGATTTTGTCCACTAACCTTCATCGTATCATTCCGCAGGGAAAGGCCCAATCAGAGTTGCCGACTCTTCCACTGAGCTCTGCATCTGTACCATTCATTAACATGACATTAGCAGAAGATTTTGGGAAGGGTGAAAGCTCAGTGGAAGAGCATCTTCTTTACATAAGGTCTTGCATTCAATCCCCACCATCTCCAAATAGGACTGGGAGAGAGCCATGTCTGAAATCCTGGAGAATAGTAAAAGGCTGCTTCTTCTGTTCATTTCCGTGTCCTTCTCCTTTGCAAGTGTGTGTGTGTGTGTGTGTGTGTGTGTGTGCAGGGAGAGATTGATTTTGGTTTTGAACAAACCATAGTTTAAGGAACCATAGTTTAAGAAAGCTGCTCATTTTTAACAGACTTTTTACAAATAAAGGGCAATAACACGAACAAGCAAAGTTTATCAATGTCCTCATTTTTCATGACACTCAAACAGGAAAATTGCAGTTTGAGCAATCCCTCCAAACCACAGTTTGATCCTTCTTTGAAATCCTGTTTTGGAACGATCATCTCAACCACAGTTTCCCAGTTTGGATGTCACAGTGAACTGGTTTGATGAAACCAGGAAGTGTTCTGTTAAACTGAATCCATGATGGAAAAGGAGGGAGTACATGACTTGTTTTTGATCCAAACCATAGTGGAACTTCTTTCCCAAAACTTAAACTGCAACAAAAACTGCTTCTCCCTCTCACTTGCTGAAGGGTGCCGCCTTTCAAAGGCAGGGGAGAGAGAGTTCCAGCTATCAAGGAACACTCAGGTTCTGTTGTTGGACGTCCCTGACCAGCCAGTCATTCCCCGTCCTCAGTAAGCCAGACAGCTAAACTCACTAACGTGTTTTGTCCCTCGTCCTTTTCCGGGCAAAGAAAGAAACCAACAAACACTGCTAAAACCTCTCCTTCCATCCTAAGTAGAATTGGCTCTGAGCATTTTAAAGGGATACTGTTGAGGCAGCTAGGCCCAATGGATGCTGCACAACTGGTGACCCACCTGAGTCCACGAAGGGTCCAATAAACCCCCTTTAGATTGCAAAAGAGAGGGGTTTGCTAAGCACCTTTCAGGCCACAAAACATGGCTGATGTGCTTTGGGAAGGAAAATACGTTTGTTTTCTCTCCCAAATGTTTTGGTGAGCAAAAACCATTCTTTTTGGGATTGGTAAGCTGAAAGCATCAAATCCCCTTAAAAAATGGCAATGGGCACTTCTGTTCAAAATAGGCTGGATTTCCTTGTTTATTCGGGATTGTCAACCAGCCAAGTTAATGTTACTCTAATTGCCGGCCTCCTCCTCCTTCCTGTCTTTGTAAATAAGCTGGTTTTGGAGCAGTGTTGCATGTGAGGAGAGTAGAGTAAGCCCTGCTCATTCCTCACTTATTTTATGGCATTCCTTTGGTGGTGCTGGTGCTGTTATATTGCTTTTATTTATTGCTTTCTACAAAAAAAAGCTCTTTGCAAATAAATAAGCCAATTTGCAAATATATTGTTGCAAAAGCCGGGTGTTTGCCTCTCTCTGTGTGCCTTTGTAGAATGGAAGACACGCTGCAGAATGTTATACTTCAATAAATATGGTTTATTCGCCTATTTACACCTTCAGTCTGCATGGAGGGAGTCCAGAAGTTAAAGATGAGCCTCTGGCTGAGTTTTAAAAGGTTGAAGACAACAGCTGTGAATGAACATAGTGGGGATTTGGACAGGGAGAGTTGGATTCAAGTCCTTTTCCAGCACCTGGGAACTGTAGTACAACCTTCAGGCTGCCTCCCTGCAAGATGGATTTCAGCCCTCCTTTTTCTGCTTCTTCCTCCCAACCACCCTTGTTCAAAAACACACCCCATCACCATCACTCTGTTCATACCCCAGGACAGTGGGGAGGGAACTTCCCTGCATTGGCAAAGTCATCAGTGGGCCCTCAGTGGCCCTCAATTGTTCCCTTAATGGCCCTTCCTTGGCCATGCTAGCCAGGAATTCCTCTGCAGCTTTTATTTCTCCCTTCCCACCCCATATGCAATCCTAGAATTTATTAATTTCTAGGGTTTACCCTAAATCTAAAGGTAAAGGGACCCCTGACCATTAGGTCCAGTCGTGACCGACTCTGGGGTTGTGGCGCTCATCTCGCTTTACTGGCCGAGGAAGCCGGCGTACAGCTTCCAGATCATGTGGCCAGCATGACTAAGCCGCTTCTGGCGAACCAGAGCAGCGCACGGAAATGCCGTTTACCTTCCCGCCGGAGTGGTACCTATTTATCTACTTGCACTTTGATGTGCTTTCAAACTGCTAGGTTGGCAGGAGCAGGGACCGAGCAACGGGAGCTCACCCTGTTGCAAGGATTCGAACCGCCAACCTTCTGAATGGCAAGCCCTAGGCTCTGTGGTTTAACCCACAGCGCCACCCGCGTCCCTACCCTAAATCTATAACAGTATAAAACACTGAACAGTTTGTGAGTCATTTAGAGCCAAACGCTTTGAATAAAACGGACTAGAACAAATTTGAAAGTTGTTTGTCCGACAGAGAAAATAAAAAGGATGTATCCTACCATACCCCTGAAAGATAAGAACACAAGAAGATCGGGTCAATGGATCCGGCCAATGGCCTGTCTACTTGGCACCCTTTTCTCGCAGGGGCTGTGCGCGACCATAGAGCCTCTGACCATTTACCTCCATGAATCTGATTTCTCTCGTGGGGCCACCCAGGTTGGTGGCCGTTGCGACATCTTTTGCGCTTGTGTGAAGAACTTTCTTTCATCTGCCCTGAATCTCCCAACATTCAGCTGCTTTGGATGTTTCCCGTACCAATATTATGAGAAAGGGAGGAAAACTTCCCCCCATCCACATAACCTTGCATGCCTCGTGTCATGTCGCCTCTTAATTTTTCTCAAAATGTTTCGACATTTCCTTGTTAACTAGCAGAAAAAGGCTATAAATCATGCCACGGTACAGACTAACAATGCAAAGAAATAACCATTTATCCTCCCACAAAGTGCTTTCCGCCGTGCTCCAAGACATTTTGATTCTTTGCATTTGTGCTGGTGGGATCTGCTGCTACATCTCTCTCGGCTGTGCCTTCCTCCCCTCATTCATCTTTTAAAATCTGCATTAATATTTATATGCATTTTTTTGCTTTTTTTCTAGTCTTCAAACCACTTTTAAAAAAATACGGTACTTGGGAGCTCAGATAGATTTGCCTAGCTAGCAAAAACCCTGAAATATTGTGTGTGTGGGGGGGATATGTTATAATGGCAGTAAAAGTAAGTTAAGACCCTCACATCTGTTTCTTAGGAACTGGCTTGTGTACATGGTGCCTCCAACCTGAAAATGTAGGTTATGTTTACACCATGCATTTAAATCTCTATGATTCCACATTAAACAGCCATGGGCTTCTCTTGAAGAATTCTGGGAGCTGTAGTTTGTTAAGGGTGCTGAGAGTTGTAGGAGACCCCTATTCGCCACACAATTCCCAGAGTGGTTTTTACAGTAAACTCCTCCACAGGGAACTCTGGGAGTTGTAGTTCTGACAAGAGTCTCCTAGGATCTCTCAGTAGTCTTAACAAACTACAGTTCCCAGGATCCTTTTGGGGGGGGAGGGAAAGCCAGTGTGGACTGTAGTCTGACCTGTTCTCACCTGCATAAGCCTGTCTTGCAGCCATACTGGACTGTGGCAGGATTTGAGGTTGTTGATGTAGAGAGATGGGTGTGAAATACTTAGGGGAGACAGATGTGATATGCACAAATGCTAATACTAATTCTATGAGGATCACTGTTTTTCCGTGAGCAAAGGTTTTCTGCTCTGAGATCCGTGTTATTTTCTGGAAGAGCATTCTCTCTCTCCGTAGGTTTTCCAGCGGAGGGTCTATTTATACAACCGTGGCAGGCATCCAAGCCAAACATATGGTGATTCAAAGGCTCTCTCGCTTTTTGGAGTCAACAGAACCTTGCTCTTTTATTTATATTTGATTCATACGTCCATATTTCTTCCTGTGCGAGGAGGACAGCTAACCTTCTTGTTCAGATTATCACAACAGAAATATATCTCTCCCCGCCCCCCAACTTTTCTGTTTCGTTAGAAAGGTCACCGCCATGGTTTCTCATTTTAAACTTAGTGAATGCCGAATTATTAAATGGGTGTTTCCTCTAGCCTTTTGGTCCTTGAGGCACAGTTCTCCCTCAGGCTGGTACTTGGAATTATACTTTGCTCAGGAAGACAGCCGGCCAGCCAGCTGCAATAGTGAGCATGTCGGTTGACGGCTAAGGGAGACACGGGTTCAAGATCCTGCTCAGACGTAAAGTTGTTGTTTAGTCGTTTAGTCATGTCCAACTCTTCGTGACCCCATGGACCAGAGCACGCCAGGCACTCCTGTCTTCCACTGCCTCCCACAGTTTGGTCAAACTCATGCTGGTAGCTTCGAGAACACTGTCCAACCATCTCGTCCTCTGTTGTCCCCTTCTCCTTGTGCCCTCCATCTTTCCCAACATCAGGGTCTTTTCCAGGGAGTCTTCTCTTCTCATGAGGTGGCCAAAGGATTGGAGTCTCAGCTTCAGGATCTGTCCTTCCAGTGAGCACTCAGGGATGATTTCCTTCAGAATGGATAGGTTTGATCTTCTTGCAGTCCATGGGACTCTCAAGAGCCTCCTCCAGCACCATAATTCAAAAGCATCCATTCTTCGGCGATCAGCCTTCTTTATGGTCCAGCTCTCACTTCCGTACATCACTACTGGGAAAACCATAGCTTTAAAGCTTACTGGGTGGCAAATTGGGTCACTTGCTCTCAGCGATACCTGCCTTACAGGTAATGTATTAAATTCGCCAGGCGCATTTTGCACCCAGCTATTGGCCACTTGCGATCAAGTAGAGATGCTCAGGCGCCAGGAGGGCATCGGACATCTCCACCGCCTGGAGGTGCATGCCTGGGGATCCTTGGATCGTGACTGTTTTCAGACAGTAGCAACACACCCTGTACAATTGTTGTGTTTTATCTGCACAATCAGAATGAATTTCAGGAACCCAAAAGTTGTAGAGGAAAACACCACATTTGAGCCTTCTGGCTCAAAAATGGCAGCTAGGCATTCCGTTTTGGCGACTGTAACCCTTGTACAGTGGTACCTCAGGTTAAGTACTTAATTCGTTTCGGAGGTGAGTTCTTAACCTGAAACTGTTCTTAACCTGAGGTACCACTTTAACTAATGGGGTCCCTGCTGCTGCTGCGCCGCCAGAGCACGATTTCTGTTCTCATCCTGAAGCAAAGTTCTTAACCTGAAGCACTATTTCTGGGTTAGCAGAGTCTGTAACCTGAAGCGTATGTAACCCGAGGTACCAATGTATATCCGAGTTTCTAACGCTGCTCACAGGGTTGTTTGTTGTTGTGAGAATAAAGTGGGCGAAGGCAAAAACTGTATATGTTGCTTTGGGCGCTTAAGAGGGAAAGCATTATTATTATTATTATTATTATTATTATTATTATTATTATTTTATTTATTTATTTATTTATTTATTTATTTATTTATTTATATCCCGCCCTCCCCAGCTGAAGCGGCTAACAACAGTAAAAATAGCACAGTTTACATAAAAACACAATCAATTAATTGAAATACACTCAATCAATTCATTCTAAAAAATTAATTCATTCTAAAATCAATTCAGAGTCAAATTAATGGCAACCCTTGGGCTAGAGTTCTATGGGGATTGCCAAAGAAGGGGGTCAGGCTGTGCCCTGGCCAAAGGCCTGGTGGAACAGCTCTGTCTTGCAGGCCCTGCGGAAATATGTCCAGTCCCTCAGGGCCCTAGTCTCTTGTGACAGAACGTTCCACCAGATCGGGGCCACTGCCGAAAAAGCCCTGGCTCTGGTTGAATAAAAATATAATATCTCCCCGTCCTGTGCAAGTGATGTTCCTTATGTTGTGTCCTGTTTCAGAGCTTGACCTCACATGCCTGTTTTACGAATTCTAGGCTAGAGGCTTGTTTTGCTGCTAAATTTGGCTTGGTATGTTACAAGTTGAGGAAGGGTTGTGTCACTTAGTAGAGCATGCGCTCTGCATACAAAAAGTCCCGGGTTCAGTCCCTGGCATCTCGGGGTAGGACTGGGAACTGGCCCTTGCGTGAAACTCCAGAGAGCCAGTACGTCCTCATGGTCAGAATGAAAATAACAGCTGAAGTTTAAAAGCAGTACACCTTTTCATTCAGCTAGAAAAGCTTGTCAAAATATAAGAAAATGCCTTCCTCCAAATGCCTCTCCATATTTCTGGAGTGGCTGCCTGAAGATACTATTGCACAGAGGTACTATTGCACAAAAGTGGGGGGCCACCACGCTGAAAGCCCTGCTCAGAGTTATTGTGGAGCAGCCTTCTGATATTTTGTGGACTGGAAGGAGAAGCTCTCCTGCAGACCGCAGTGACATGCATCATGGGGAAAGCGTTCTCTCAAGAATTTACTTGCCCATTCAGGCAGGAATAGGGGGCAGGCATCCTCTCCACAGTGAATGCTGGGATCACCACTCCCCCCTAAAACCGGTCAGCCTGGGCTGAGGGATAGGACTGGGCTTGATCGACAGTGATGGCAACGCCTCTGGCATGTTTGTCAGCTGCAGCAGAGGCTGCCAGGGAAGCCACGTGCGTGCTTATTCCTGCCCTCGGTATGATATCACCACTGGCATATTGGCAGTGAGGGAGGGCTTCAGTGGCGCAAGGATTCTTTTCAGCTCCAGGAGGCATGAAATCATAGATACATCCAAGGCGCCTTCGTTTTTCAAGGCATTCTTCCCTTCTCAAAGCACAAGCTAGCCTCTCCCTGCGGTTAAAGGTAAAGGGACCCCTGACCATTAGATCCAGTCGTGACCGACTCTGGGGTTGCGGCGCTCATCTCACTTTATTGGCTGAGGGAGCCGGCATACAGCTTCCGGGTCATGTGGCTAGCATGACTAAGCCGCTTCTGGCGAACCAGAGCAGCGCACGGAAACGCCGTTTACCTTCCCGCTGGAGTGGTACCTATTAATCTATTTGCACTTTGACGTGCTTTTGAACTGCTAGGTTGGCAGGAGCAGGGACCGAGCAATGGGAGCTCACCCCGTCACCGGGATACGAACCGCCGACCTTCTGATTGAGAAGTCCTAGGCTCTGTGGTTTAACCCACAGCGCCACCCGTGTCCCTTCCCTGTGGTGTAGGATGGCCAATTTTGTTGGCATCCATCCGTCTCGAGAAACAATGGAGTGTGCATCCCGGGGTGAAGACTAAACTGCTGCATTAGCAGCACCAAGGTGACTTTCCTGGGGTGCAAGACTGGGCAGTGTGGATGGAGGTCCTGGGATGCCCAGACGACGAGACCCCCCTCTTCACCTTGCCGATGTGGTCCAAAGGAAAGCAGAGGAAGACATTTGGTACCAGCTTGGCTGCAGGAGTTGATGGAAGGAGGCATACAAGGTGCTATCCAACCATCTTCAGGACTCTACTTCAGATTGATGTAGGTTTTACTCCTGAGGCTTCTGGAAATGTCCTGCAAGGCAGCAGAAGTTTAGGAACAGATTTTTATTTTTATTATTATTAATAGCAGAACACTGACACATGCCCTCTCCCTCACAGGCAGTATGATCATGTAGTACAATCTTCCGTGTGCCCACATCAGTCCTAAGTTTATAACTGAATAGGGGGGAAATGGTTTTGCGTAAGAATTGCTGGCAGCAACGTGATATTCCCGCCTTCCAGTGTGTCCAAAAATAAAACGGGCCAGCTCTCTGTTCAGTATTAAAAATGAAACTGGAAGCCAGTCGTACGAAGCCCTCCCACATCTGCCCAGGAAGTTTCCCAAAATCTGCTTCTGTCCTGATTTTTAACAGTGCATTGCTAGGAATGTTCCTTTTGCTTAAATAGAGAGGTCTAGACATGAAGGAAGCTGCCAATTCACTCCAGTCCACAACCTATGAGTTTTAAGTTGCTCTTATTTCAGGAACTTTGGGCTAGAACATTGCCAGTTTGTTGTGACACACTGCTTCCTTGAGATGGCTCTCCATCTCATCGCAAGGAGACCCACTAGTATAAGGAATGCCTTTTTATTGTTTTCAATTAACTGTAGTTACTTGTTTCATCAGAACTGACAACCGTGGCTAGTCTTAACTATGGTTTAGGAGGAAAGCCAGGGTCATAAACTTATGGTTTGAAACGACTCTGGGGTTGCGGTGCTCATCTTGCTTAACTGGCCGAGGGAGCCAGCATGCAGCTTCCGGGTCATGTGGCCAGCATGACTAAGCCACTTCTGGCGAACCAGAGCAGCGCACGGAAACGCCAATTACCTTCCCGCCGGAGCAGTACCTATTTATCTACTTGCACTTTGATGTGCTTTCAAACTGCTAGGTTGGCAGGAGCAGGGACCGAGCAACGGGAGCTCACCCCGTCGTGGGGATTCGAACCGCCAACCTTCTGATCAGCAATTCCTAGGCTCTGTGGTTTAACCAAAAGCGCCACCTGCATCCCTCTAAGCCTATCATGGGACTGAGTAAATGGAAGCAAGGGGGTACATTTCTCAAGGCACCAGGAATTTAGAGCTGAAGCAATCACTTATAAAAACTCTCACACACTGTGAGCTGAGCATCTCCCACAATAGGGAGGACTGAAAATTTATTATCTTTTGTGTGTGTTGGGTGAAGGTCGGATTTCTTTGGCTCTCATTCACTTTCCCCCCAGTGTGTTTGTGTGTGTACATATATGCACAATATATAAAATTTCATCATCCAGCTGAGCTGACCTATTGCAGTCACGTACATGAACCTTACACATACATTTGGAAGACACCGAGGTTGCGCACGATTGATGAGGGTGCCTTTGCAGAAGAAAGGGCGGCCATGGTTCAGGGCTGAAAAAATAAACTCTGTTGCGTTTGGAACTTGCAGGGGTACACTGTGGTAGCTAAGATACAGATAGAGCCAGAACAATGGTGCACGGTGTGTCAGGCAACATCACTTTCTTAGTTGCATTTTAATCTTCTGTGGGCTCAGCAACTTTTGCCTCCAACCCGCTACAATAATTGCTGAGCAAGAAAAGAACTTTGCAAAGCGAAAGATTTAATGAGGGGCGGGGGTTGGGGTTGGGGGGGGAGATGCAGAAGAAAAGCAGCATCCCTGAGGGTAGACAGGATAGACGGCCCCAAATTACCCAGGAGACACCATCAACCTTTCAAATCTTTCGCATCCCTTGCAAATCAACACCACAAATCTTTGAATCCAGATCTGTTTCCTGCATCTTCCAGCAATGGGATTTCCAGACCTGGAGGTTAGCCAGCTGTTAGAAATGAATAGGACCCAGAAGAATAGCTTTAGCTGCTTTACGATTCAAAAAGAAGGCGTAGCCTTGATCCAGATAATCTGAGAAAATCTTGAAAAACAGAAGCAAGCGTGTGTGTTAAGGCTGCAGGGTGATTCAAAGCTGTCTTTTCTGAAGGTGAAATCCTGATGTGCCCATCTACTAACTTTCTTTTCTGTTTCCTCCCTCTTCCCCAAATTTCCCCCCAGTTTGGCAACCGGAATGCGCAGTGATCCCAGGGCTTGAGAAAATGGCATCACCTCAGATACCGTCAGGTGACGAAGAGCAGTCTTCCACAGACTTCGACGATCTCCAGTATTCACTGCAAGGTAAGTTCTTTCGTGTGAGGTTCGGTAAGGGGAACATCTGTAGCCGTAGTTTCATCAGGACACAAGAGCATCTCTGTTTGATTGGGCTGATGGTCCGTCTCCTGCAAGCACCCTGCTTCGTTCAGGAGCCAGCCAGGTACCTCCAGAAATCACATGAGCAGAAATCTCTTGCTTCTGTTCCGCTGAATCTGGTATCGGGGGCCATAGCTCAGTGGTTGAGAAACCTGCTTTGGGTGAAGGTGGTTCCAGGTTCAATCCTGGCAACACCAAGTAGGACTGGGAGAGATCCTTGTCTTGAGTTCTGCAGAGGTTGCTGCCAGTCTGTGTAGACAGTGCAGAGCTAGATAGGGCAATAAGGCCAAGGATGTGTGGACACTGTACCTTTTCAGTGCATTTGAAGCACATTATTTCCCTCAAATCCTGCCAACCTAGTAGTTCAAAAGCACGTCAAAGTGCAAGTAGATAAATAGGTACCGCTCCAGCGGGAAGGTAAACGGCATTTCCATGCGCTGCTCTGGTTCGCCAGAAGCGGCTTAGTCATGCTGGCCACATGACCCGGAAGCTGTACGCCGGCTCCCTCGGCCAATAAAGTGAGATGACCTCCATCCATTTGACCTGGCCATGAGTCAGTTGACTAACAGATATCTAGGTCCAGTGCTGAGGGCCTTCTGGCGGTTCCCTTGCTGCGAAAAGCCAAGTTACAGGGAACCAGACAGAGGGCCTTCTCGGTAGTGGCACCCGCCCTGTGGAACACCCTCCCATCAGATGTCAAAGAGAACAACAACTACCACGACTGGACCTAATGATCAGGGGTCCCTTTACCTTTACCTTTTATTTCCCTCAAAGAATTCTGGGGACTGTAGTTTAAGGATTGCTAGGAATTGTAACTCTATGATGAGCCAGCTACAGTTCCCAGAATTCTTTGAGGGAAATAATGTACACTGAATGTGCTTGAAAGGCATAGTTTATACGCAGCCTGGTTAGTTATAAGGCATCTTCCTATGCAGTTCAGATACTTAACTGTTTCAGGCCCTTCATTTATCATCTTTCAGGGAATGTTTCTATGGGGCATTATCCCTTCCTTAGAAGGGATCCCTCCCTTATCTGTGCTTTTTTAAAAAATACAAAAAAATCCCTTTGAAATCGTTTTAGAGTGTCATTAGGACTAAGAGGTAGTGGAGGACAGAGGTGCCTGGCGTGCTCTGGTCCATGGGGTCACGAAGAGTCGGACACAACTAAACGACTAAACAACAGGACTAAGAGCAGAGCCACTTTCAAACCCTCACTCAGCTTTGAAGCTCACTGGTGTGATTTTGGATTAGGCACATTCTCTCAGCCTGGCCTACTTGACAAGGTTGTTGTGAGGATAAAGTGTCTGTGAGTGAGAAGGGGTTAAGGAACCAGTCACACTGACCTGGGCTCCTTGGGGGAAGGGTGGAATCAAAAGAGATAAGTAAAAATTAGACTCGTAGAATTAGCGTAATTCAGTACTCGAGTGAACGAACCATGAGTAGAAAAGTCCTTGGTTCAGAATCTCACTGAATTCACTGGGTTGGCCTTTTGACACAACCGTTGGATGTTGGTATAGCTCAGTTGGTTAGAGCGTGATGCTGATAATACCAAGGTTGCAGGTTCAATCCCCATATGGGGCAGCAGCATATTCTTGCATTGCAAGGGGTTGGACTAGATGATCCACAGGGTCCCTTCCAACTCTGCAGTTCTATGATTTTATGTCTCATCCTGAGCCATCCATCTGCACAACAAAGGTAATAATAGATCAGGCGGCTGTTAAAAATCCAAGAGCTGTCCAGGGCATTATTGATGGTCAGCTGGCAATGCTAACATAGACATCTGCTTGGTTTCATTCCCCTTGGTCCGCCAGCTCCGGTAACAATTGCTTGAGAGATTTTTCAAGCATGCTTGTAAAACACAGAGGTCTCCCAGAGCTCATGACTGTTGAATTTTGGAGGACCAGATTTTATCGCTGCTCCTTCATGTTTTCCTTTGCAAGATTCCATTGTTGCTGTAAGCCACTGTCAAGGGAACAGCTCTGCTCAGGCCCTGTTGCAACCTCAGTCACTGTTGCTCCTTGCTACCAATCAAAACAAGCTCTTGTCTGCCAACCCATCTTCCCAAACACTCTTTCTCTCTCTCTTTCTTTTACCTTGTTTGAACGAAAAGCCCCTGCATCTTCTTTGCCTGGAGGAGAATGCCTCATGTTTGGCTCAGAAAAAGGCACTGGAAATTTTAATGCGCTGGAATGCTTGTGAATTAATTCTGAAGTTGCAGAACCTTAGTGTTGCCCCGGCCTTGGGATTCTCGGGTAGAGCCAACAAGATGCAAACGCTGTCCTGGGAACTGTGTGTCTCGCATTTCTTCCCTGCAGCAATGGTGGCGGGAAGAGGTCCCCCAAAACAGAAAAGTGTATCATCATCATCATCATCATCATCATAATTTATTATTTGTACCCCGCCCATCTGACTGGGTTTCCCCAGCCACTCTGGGCGGCTTCCACAAAGACCAAAAATACACTAATATGTCATACATTAAAAACTTCCCTGAACAGGGCTGCCTTAAGATGTCTTCTGAATGTCAGGTAGTTGTTTATCTCTTTGACAACTGATGGGAGGGCGTTCCACAGGGCGGGTGCCACTACCGAGGAGGCCCTCTGCCTGGTTCCCTGTAGCTTTGCTTCTCGCAATGAGGGAACCGCCAGAAGGCCCTCAGAGCTGGACCTCAGTGTCCGGGCAGAACGATGGGGGTGGAGACGCTCCTTCAGGTATACTGGTATATAAAGACTGGTGTCTATGTGCATCCATGCTGATGCTACCCATGGGGCTTGGGATGGGAGCTGGGTTGAAGCTGAAGCTTCATGCACATGTAAACATTAACTGAGCAACAACAACCATTTCTCCCCAAAGTTGTACGAACAGATCAAACTGCTTTATATCGTTAGTCCGCTAGGCTGCATAATCCAAAACTATGATGGGCAGTGGCTACACTCATAGATTGATATCTCATAGAATATAGAGTTGGAAGGGACATTAAGGATCATGTGGGACAACCCCCTGCAATGAAGGAATTTGCAGCTGTCCCTTACAGAGATTGAACCTGCAGCCTCGCTCCCCTTAATCCAAAGAGCATTTCAGTTAGGAAGTTGAACGGAAGCATTTCAGACTACAGTAGTACCTTGGAAGTCGAATGGAATTCCTTCTGGAAGTCTGTTCGACTTACAAAACTTTCAGACACCAAATCACGGCTTCTGATTGGCTGCAGGAGCCCCCGTTGGATGTTTGGCTTCCAAAAATAGTTCGCAAACCGGAACAGTCACTTCCGGGTTTGTGGCGTTCGGGAGCCAAAATGTTCAGGAACTAAGCTGTTTGAAAACCAAGGTATGACTGTATTTATTATTATGTTTATATTCTACCTTTCCTCCAAGGTGGCATATATGGCTCTTTCCCTTCTCCATTTTATCCTCACAACAGCCTTGTGAGGTCGGGCTAGGCTGAGAGACTGGCTGGTCCAATGTCACCCCAGCAAGCTTTGTGCCTGAGTGGGGATTTGAACCCTGGTCTCCCAAAGTCTTAGGATGTGGGTGGCGCTGTCGTCTAAACCACTGAGCCTAGGGCTTGCCGATCAGAAGGTCGGTGGTTCGAATCCCCGCAATGGGGTGAGCTCCCGTTGCTTGGTCTCTGCTCCTGCCCACCTTGCAGATCGGAAGCACGTCAAATTGCAAGTAGATAAATAGGTACTGCTCTGGCAGAAAAGTGAACGGCGTTTCTGTGCGCTGCTCTGGGCCGCCAGAAGCGGCTTAGTCATGCCGGCCACATGACCCGGAAGCTGTCTGTGGACAAACGCTGGCTCCCTTGGCCTATAGAGCGAGATGAGTACCGCAACCCCAGAGTCGTCTGCAACTGGACCTAACTGTCAGGGGTACCTTTACCTCCCAAAGTCTTAGTCCAACGTCCTAACCACTGAACCACGCTTTGCCCATCTAGCACCTGTATTTTCTGCCTTGATTGGCATCCTGAGAAAAATCTGAGACATAAGATAATGTTCTACTGCTTGGGGAATAGCATGGAGGACCAGTGTACTTTATCCATGGGTTTTTATTACAATATTGTTGATTGACGGAGTTTGATGCTCCGTCTGTTTTTGAAAGGGTGGGAGTAGGCTGGTTTTTATTCTCTCTGGCATTGATTTTCTTTAAACACTTAAAACTTCCGACACACTCATGTTCATCTAAGCCAAGGCCAAACATCAAACTCTTTGGCCAAGATGATAGCTCAAATCCCTGCACAAATAACAGCAATCCCCGAACCTGTTTGCTCTGGTGTAACAGCTCCGCCGTTGTTTAAATACCAGATTTTCCTTTCCTTTTCAAGAAAGGGAAATAGTTTCAGGTGTGGCTCCTTTGCCAACAAAGGGCACCGCACCCTCCTCTTTCAACAGAAATAGAAAGATAAGACTTAGGGATGGGGAAACAGGTAACAAATTCCATAGTGAGTCACAGCATGTTTCTGAATTCTCCTGGGCTGCTATGCAACCAGCTTGAGGAATGCAAAAAAATACCAAACAGAACTGATTCTGTGGCCACGTCCTCTTGCAAATCAACGCAGCAGCGGAAAATCCCTGCAGGTAGTAAAGTAGGTGGTTCGCTTGCAACCCTGGCAGGCTAGGTTTCTAGGTGAAAGGATTTGCTGGAGGGTGGGATTCTCATCATGTGAACTCGTGGCTAATGTGGGTACACAGACACAGTTTCACTTCCCCAGCGATGGCTACTCCTAAGTGAATGAGGCAGAGTCTCCAACAGAGCATGGATTTCCTCTTACCTCGAGGGCCGCATTGCCTCCTGAGAAACTTTCTGGGGGCTGCTTGCCAGAGGGTGGGCAGGGCCCGAGGCGCAAGTGGGCATAGCAAGGGTGCAAATTTGACATTTGCACAGCATGTTAGTTTCTGCATCTCCCCCTGCAATCTTCCATCTCTGCAAACAAGAGGTATTATCAGAGTTTGCAAA
Organism: Podarcis raffonei; assembly: GCF_027172205.1. Lineage (NCBI taxonomy): Eukaryota > Metazoa > Chordata > Lepidosauria > Squamata > Lacertidae > Podarcis > Podarcis raffonei. The sequence continues at coordinate 10,494,410 of NC_070602.1, forward strand.
GGCATCTGCTTTGCACACCTTGGTCTCAGGTTCAATCCCAAGCATCTGCAGGTAGGGCTGGGAAAGACTGGTGCCTAAAACTCGGGAGAGCTGCTTCCGGTCAGTGTAGGCAACACTGAACTAGATGGACTGATGGTCTGGCTCATAAGGCAGCATCCTATGTTCCTATATCAGCCAGGCAGGAACAGCCGAGGAAGGTGGCAAGGAGAGTTGTGGAGGCTTGAGGACAGTGATACCTCAGGTTACATACGCTTCAGGTTACAGACTCCGCTAACCCAGAAATAGTACCTCGGGTTAAGAACTTTGCTTCAGGAGGAGAACAGAAATCGTGCTCTGACGGCACGGCGGCAGCAGGAGGCCCCATTAGCTAAAGTGGTGCTTCAGGTTAAGAACAGTTTCAGGTTAAGAATGGACCTCCGGAACGAATTAAGTACTTAACCTGAGGTACCACTGTAGTCCAAAGTCCATAGAGAAGCTGAGAAGGCTTGAGGCTTCTCCCCCCTGCTCTAGATTATATAGAATCATAGCATCGTACAGTTTGAAGGGACCACTTGGGTCATCTAGTCCAACCTCCTACAATGCAGGAATCTTTTTTGCCCAGAGGGCAGGACTCGAACCCATGTCCCTGAAATGGAGAGTCTTAACGCTCTACCTCCCGGGAACCTTCATTTTCCCCTGCTGCACCTGTGGAAGTGCCTTCTCCCTTCAGCACTTCTCAACGAGCCTTTTCATGCTTTCACCCCAATTCTTTCTGGCTTTCAGCATGGGGTGGTGGTGAGGAACCTTTCTTGGCTTCGGGCTGCATTCTCTCATGCCTAATAGTTCAGTCGGTAGAGCGTGACACGCCGACTCTCAGGGTAATGGGTTCGAGCCCTGCTTTCTGCACAACGTTCCTGCATTGCAGGGGGCTGGACTAGATGACACTCGTGGTCCCATCCGACTCTGCGATTCTAGGCCTTCTGGGGCTGCATGCCGTCGGTGGGCGGGGCCGGCAGCAAAAGTGGGTGGAGCAAAGCAGACATGACACTTTCCCTTGCATAGCAGGGCCTGGGTCTCTCAGCCTTGCTTCTCAGAACAGAAGCATACCCAGAAAGCTGCCTTATGTTGAACCAGAGCATTGGATTGTCCAGATCACTAATGTCTGTGCCAGGTGTGGGGACTCATTGGCCCTCCAGATTAGGGTTACAAGATGCCCCCGGTTCCCGGGGACAGTCCCCAGATTTGCAAATCTGTCCCCAGGAAACATGCAACACATCATATGGGGACTTCTGGAGAGGGAAAATGGTGGGCGCCATGGCAACGAGCAGCTCCTGAAGCCAGCCAGAGCCAACTGCGCAACCAGGCTGGCTCGGGGCTGCTGACTGCTGCCGCCACTGCCAAAGGGAAACCGGGGACGTCCGGCGGTACAGATCTCCTGCCCCCTGCCCCTTTTGTTTTGACCGATCGGGGGAGGCTCGGGAGTCGCAGGCGGCCAGCCGTTGCCCATTTTTTAAAAAACTCTGCGCATTTATGTTTCACAGGGTGCGAAAGAAGGGCTTTGCACCTTGCCTGGGAGAGAAACCATGTGCCTTGCACCCCTCCTCAGCTACAGCCACCTGCCCGCGACTCCCGAGGGGCTCCCCCCGATCTGTCAAAACAAAGGGAGAAGGGGGCAGGAGTTTGGGAAAAGCTCAGGAGTCACGGATGGGTGGTGCGCCGCTGCCCAGTTTTTTTTAAAAAAACTGCACATTTACCGTATTTTTCGCTCTATAAGACGCACTTTTTCCCTCCTAAAAAGTAAGGGAAAATGTGTGTGCGTCTTATGGAGTGAGTGCAGGCCACGCGGCTAAGCCAGAAGCCAGAACAGGGAGAGGGAGAGCTGCGCAGCACTCCATCTCGGTGTTCTAGCTTCTGGCTTAGCTGTGCAAAGCCTCTGCAGGGCAGTGGGATGAAGGCACCCAGCTGCCCTCCGGAGGCTTCACGGGCTGCCCCAGAAGCCAGAACAGTGAGACAGAGCACTGTGCAGCGTTCCCTCTAGCTATTCTGGCTTTTGGATAGCCCCCACGAAGCCTCCATAGGGCAGCGGGATGAAGGCTGCCATGCGGAGGCTTCATGCTGCTCTTGTGGGAAGTGTGAGGAAGGGACAGAGCGCGCGGCTCTGTCCCTTCCCCCACCTCCCAGAAAAGCCCCCAAGAACCACGCTCCCTTTAAAGAGCGTGCGGTTGTTGCGGGAGATGGGGGAAGGTACAGAGGGCAGCTTACCCACACGCAGCCTCTTCTGGGCAGGGGGAGCCTTCATCCCGCTGCCTGGGAGAGGCTTCAGCGGCTATCCCAGAAGCCAGAACAGCAAGAGGCTATCCCAGAAGCCAAATCCCTCTTGCTGTTCTGGCTTCTGGGATTCAGAATTTTTTTTTCTTGTTTCCTCCTCCCCAAACTAGGTGCGTCTTATCGTCTGGTGCATCCTATAGAGCGAATAATACAGTATGTTTCACAGGGTGTGAAAGAAGGGCTTTGCACCTTTATACAATACGCATGTGTGCTTGGGCCCAGGGTATTTTGCTTCACCATCCCCACTACTGACTCCCTGTTGCTACTCCATTAAAAAACAAAAAAGTGTCCCCGGATTCAAAATCTGGTAACCAGATGTTTCTGAACTACAACTCCCATCCCCCTTTGCCATTGCCCAGGCTTGGGCTGATGGGAATTGTAGTTCATCAGCTGGAGGGCCAACGGTTCCCCACTCCTGGTCTACGCTGAGTGGCAGGGGCTTTCTAGAGTCCTAGGTAAGAGTCTTTCCCCACCCTCTAGCTTATAGCGGTCAACCGTCCCTTATTTGGCGGGAAAGTCCCTTATCCCAGCACCGTGTCCTGCTGCTGTCCCTTATTGATGATGTCCCTTAAATTTCCCGGGTTTCAAAGGAAGCAGCTCCTCTCCCTCCCTCCCTGCTGGCCAGGGAGGAGGGAGGCTCCAACTGTATTGCTTGGCTGCGTTGCTCACCCAATAAGGAGTCTAAGAATGACTGGGGGGTGGAGCTTGCATGCCTTGTGCCGATCAAATCGGCTGCGTTGCCTGGGGACTCGCCTTTGCTCAGCGCTTCCCAGTGGAGAGGTGACAGTGGTTTTCCTTGCTGCATCCCCTTTGCCGGGTTGCTGCGCTGTGGGAACCACCGCTTGAGGCTTCGTTTGGCTGCTGGCTGGGCTTTCTGCCTTTGGCTCAGAGGGGCTCAGAAGTTGAACATACCTGTGCGCTGAAAATCCCTTATTTTGGCTGCTAATCCCTTATTTTTGAGGCTGCTGGCCCCTTATTTTCAAATCTGTGACAGCTATGCTCTAGCTGGATAATCCCTCTTCCCAGGGAACTCTGGGAATTTTAGCCCTACGGGTGCAGGCGGGGCCTTCGAATCCAAGCTGTTGGATTTTTGCTGTCCTGCAAGAGTTCTCCAGGGGAGTGAGTGGCTGCGGGATTGTAGGGACTGATAAGCCGTCCATCAAACACCTTCCTCCCTCCTGTTCCTATGACTACTAAGCCTTGGAGTGCCAGAGGAGGGGGGGTGAGGTGGGAGGGGGGGCAGCAGGTGTGAGCAAGCCTGTGCAGGATTTACTCTCCATGCGCTCTGATCCAATTTGCACACTATTGCCAGTGCGTAATTCCCCCTTCTTAACCTATTTAATTCTCATGATCGGGTGCCAATTCTGACAGGCACTTAGAGAAGTTAGCTAGCGAAGCAGGCACTCCTATTCTCCATCCCAGAAGGGGAAATGAGAACACACAGCAGAAAACGAAACGCGTGTTGGAAAAGTTGAAATCAAATCATTGTTTTCGAAGATGGGTGCCCCTAGGTGAAAAAGCTGAATAATTTTATTTTATTTTTTAGTTGAGGTTACATCACACTGTTGATTTTGCAGTGTTGTCAGATTGGCCCGGCTCCAGAAATAACAAGATCACAAAACATTACTTCCATTCCGTCAGTTCTTAGAGGGCATAATTGCAAATCTTCGTGTGGCAGATTAGGATGGATGTTGTTCTGTGGCCTTCTTCTCTCGCCTTCTTAGCGGGGAAGGGTTATGTAGTGCTAGAAGCCCACACGATACAGGAAAAAGTCCCAAATTCAGTTTAGCAGCAGTGATGGCTTTAGGAACGTCCAGAATGTCAATATTTTGCCGGAGCGATTCCTATGCATATCAGAAGTGTAGGTTGGTGCAGTTAAGTGGAAACTGAGCCACTCTGGTGCCCTAACACACCTACAGTGGTACCTCGGGTTAAGTACTTAATTCGTTCCGGAGGCCCGTTCTTAACCTGAAACTGTTCTTAACCTGAAGCACCACTTTAGCTAATGGGGCCTCCCGCTGCCGCCTCCACGCAATTTCTGTTCTCATCCTGAAGCAAAGTTCTTAACCCGAGGTACTATTTCTGGGTTAGTGGAGTCTGTAACCTGAAGCGTCCGTAACCTGAAGCGTATGTAACCCGAGGTACCACTGTATTTTTTTTAAAAAAGGTGGTCTTGTTATTTGGAAAGTGATGGGTTGATGCATTGGAACGCGTGAGATGAACTAATGTATAATGGGAATACCCTGTAAATACCTTGCAATCAAAAAATAAAAGGATGAACACTCATTGCCCTATAACTGCCCCCAAAACAAATCAGAATAAACACTCAATAAAAGCTAGACGTTGTGCAGCTACTGCATAAGCTGGGATAGCTCAGTATGGGAAAGTGCTAAATGACCTCGGCCCAGTATACCTGAAGGAGTGTCTCCAGCTCCATCGTCCAGCCCGGACACTGAGGCCCAGCTCCCAGGGAAGGAGAAGAACGCCATCTTTCCTTAATTTCGCTTTTTAAATGGGCAGGTGCACAGCCTGATCTGTTGTGCTTTGCCTCTGATCCTGAGCTGGAGCACAGGGAGAGCTGCATGAAGCTGAGACGGAATGTATTTGTTTTAGGTCGGTTACATCGTGAAAACAACTAGGGCAAGATAAATCCAAGGTCATTTCCAGCCTTATTAAAATCGCCTGACACAAAGGGTCCATTCATCTGTCCTTTAGTCATAAAAAAGTCCTTTTTAATGAATCACATGACGGGAGGATCTGAGCTTTTGTAAAAAAACTATTAAGCCCTGGAGTAGTTGCAGAATGGAAAGAGTAATATAACCGTGCCGAAAATGAATTGTGGTGCGGGAGCAGCTGCAGTGATTATTTAAATGGCATCAAATGCCCTAGATAGATAAAAATTGATTGCTGGATGGTACCAATTCTGCCTGCTTGCTGAGTCAGCTGTTTGAACTGATGAGCAATTTCGGTGATTGACTTAGGCTGCAATCCTTTGCATGCTTACTTAGGAGGAGGAAATCTCCTTACACTTGCTAGGACTTCCTTCTGAGTATTCATACCTAGGATTGTACATATATACATATACATATACATATACATATACATATACATATATATATATATATATATATATATATATATATATATATATATGGAAATACATTATAATTTATAACTTACTAAGATCAAGGAGAGAGCAGGGAAGAAAACCCAGAATAATCAACATTGCCTCTTAAGTTACAAGTAGGTAGCTGTGTTGGTCTGCTGTAGTCAAAACAAAATAAAAAAATTCCTTCCAGTAGCACCTTAGAGACCAACTAAGTTTGTTATTGGTATGAGCTTTCGTGAAGAAGTGTGCATGCACACGAAAACTCATACCAATAACAAACTTAGTTGGTCTCTAAGGTGCTACCGGAAGGAATTTTTAAATTTTGTTTCGATTGCCTGCTATGTAAAGGTAAAAGGTAAAGGACACCAGGACAATTAAGTCCAGTCAAAGGCGACTATGGGGTTGTGGCGCTCATCTCGCTTTCAGGCCGAGGGAGCCATCGTTTCTGCACAGGCAGCTTTCCAGGTTATGTGGCCAACGTGACTAAACCACTTCTGGCGCAACAGAGGACCGTGACGGAAACAAGAGTGCACGGAAACGTCGTTTACCTTCCCGTCACAGCGGTACCTATTTATCTACTTGCACTGGCGTGCTTTCAAACAGCTAGGTTGGCAGGAGCTGGGACAGAGCAACGGGAGCTCACCCCATTGCGGGGATTTGAACCACCAACCTTCTGATCAGCAAACCCATGAGACTCAGTGGTTTAGACCACAGCACCACCCGCATCCCTGCAACTTGGGTCACATCCACACCACATGTTTAAAGTGCATCGCATCACCAAATTAATACTAGGAGCTGTAGTTTACCCCTCACAGAGCTGCAGTTCCCCACACCCTTAGCAAACTAGAGTTCCCAGGATCCTTTGCTGTGGAGGAAATGTGCTCTAAATGTGCATCAAGGTGGGTACGCAGCCATGCTCTCTATGCCTCTTTCCAGAAGTGAGGCTGCCTTGCAAATCTCTGCATAGCATTATAACCAAGATGGTGCCTTCTCTGTTGCAGTCGGTGCCCTCTGACATGGATATCTATGTGTGGGGAGGGTAAGGGATCGGCTCCTGCCCAGTGAACCATAATTCCCAGATGCCCAGCTTTTCGTTTTTGTTTAGGAACCTGTTTCCAGCATTTGTAGACCCTGGGATACAAGGCAAAATTTACAGGCACTTTCAGTGTTTTACTTAGCCATCCTCCTGGGAACGTTCCTGCAGAATCCTCAAGACTCCGATGGTCTTGGCTCATCTCAAGACTAGACTATCTCAGAAGTAACGCTTGCCTTTTAAAGGGACCAGTCTTGAGTTGGCATGGAAGGATCTGTAAGTTTCCGTTCCTTCAGTTTCTAATTTTCCAAATCTTAAATTCAGTTCTCCACCGTTCTGCAGCAATTTACGGTTTCTTTCTTTTCTTTTAAAATCATGATGAAAATTCTTCAGCATTTCAGGGCGAAGTTCTCCTCATAAATAATTTTTTGTCTGCAATTTTGTCTAACGCACACATGTTTGCAAGCATTTTTTCTTAATGTCACACATTTTTATGTGCTATTTTCACTGATATAGTGGTACCTCGGTTTTCGAATGTCTCTGTTGACGAATAGTTCGATTTTCGAAGTTGAAGCAGAAACGCGGCTTCCATTTTGAGTTTTCCATTTTGAGTTTTCAATTTTGAAGCTTCCTTACTGAGTTTTCGGTTTTTGACCATTTCGGAACTCGAACGGTCTTCCAAAACAGATTACGTTCAAAAACCAAGGTACCACTGTATATTCATTTTTAAGCACAATTTCCCCTAGCATGCATTTGTATAAATGCTGACTGGTTGGAGAACGGAAGCTGAAAATTCAGAGAAGTTCAAATTTTGAAGGATGGCTCTTTCCCCACTTTTAATATTGTTTCAGAAACTGCAAATTTGATAGATTCAGCTTTAAATGTGAACTGAATTGTATTTCTTCCCCATCCCGAGTACTGAGTATTTATTTTTCCTTTCCCCCCTCCCCCCCTTTATCTGGGTGATTGGTCCAAGTTTGAGGTCTGGAAGAGTGGCATTCAACTAATGTGCCCTTTCAGTGCAAGGATCTCCACTTGTGCAACAGTATTTTCCCCCGTCCTCTGCAAATCTGCTCCATAGGGTTGTAGGGAACCTCTAGAATAATAAAAAATTATAATAATTTATTATTTATACCCTGCCCATCTGGCTGGGTTTCCCCAGCCACTCTGGGTGGCTTCCAACAGAATATTAAAATACAATAGTCTATTAAACATTAAAAAATTCCCTGAACAGGGCTGCCTTCAGATGTCTTCTAAAAGTCTGGTAGTTGTTTTTCTCTTTGACATCTGGTGGGAGGGCGTTCCTCAGGGCGGGTGCCACTACCAAGAAGGCCCTCTGCCTGGTTCCCTGAAACTTCACTTCTTGCAATGAGGGAACTGCCAGAAGGCCCTCGGCGCTGGACCTCAGTGTCCGGGCAGAATGATGGGGGTGGAGACACTCCTTCAGGTATACTGGACCGAGGCCGTTTAGGGCTTTAAAGGTCAGCACCGACACTTTGAATTGTGCTCGGAAACGTACTGGGAGCCAGTGTAGGTCTTTGAATACCGGTGTTATGTGGTCTCGGCGGCCACTCCCAGTCACCAGTCTAGCTGCCGCATTCTGGATTAGTTGTAGTTTCTGGGTCACCTTCTAAGGTAGCCCCACATAGAGCGCATTGCAGTAGTCCAAGCGGGAGATAACCAGAGCATGCACCACTCTGGCAAGACAGTCTGCGGGCACGTAGGGTCTCAGCCTGCGTACCAGATGGAGCTGGTAGACAACTGCCCTGGACACAGAATTGGCCTGCACCTCCATGGACAGCTGTGAGTCCAGAATGACTCCCAGGCTACGCACCTGGTCCTTCAGGGGCACAGTTACCCCATTCAGGACCAGGGGGTCCTCCACACCTGGTTTAGGGGGGCAGAGGGGAGGAGAAGAGGGGTTAACATTCCATTGCTCACCCAGAAATCTTTACGCTGATAAAATGTTTATGTAGCGCTGCTTTGGATACAACCCATTCTATTCTATTCTCTCTTCTCTCCAAAGAGAAGGCCAAGGAACAATATGTTATCTGCAATTACATCCTGTATAACATTTTCCCTGGAAAGGAGGACTGTGGATATTACCTCAATGGCAATGGCAGTGGAGGGGCTGCTTAACCCTTTCTCCTCCAGCCATTTCCCACCTCACCTTCTCCTTCCCACCTGATTTTCACCCACAGGGAGATGTAGAGGGGATACTGTTACCTGTATCTTTTACCCCAGTGGGTGGAAAAGCAGGTGAGGGTGTTTTTCCTTTTTTGCCATTTGGGACTGAAAAGTCCACTTTGCAGCAGGCCTCGAATGCCAGAGACCAAAGAACTTCCAGCTTCTATTGCCGAGAATTGCTTCGCTAATAATTTAATCCTTTGCTTTGAACTGGGAACAAGATAATCCTTTGCAGTCCTTTGCATAACAAATGTTGACGACATGCAAATGAAATGCAAACCTCCATAGCAGCCTCAAGACTTCCTGGAGGTTTTTAAAAAAAACACGAGGCTCTGACAACAGTCTAGCTAGCAAAGCGTTTAAGAAGGGCTTTCCATTTCTGTGTGTAAAATACTTTAAGCACTATTGATTATCAGGAGCAGACACTTGTAGCCAGACTCTGTAAACATGTTTTGTCTGAGGTAAGCCCTACTGAGCTCAATTGGATTTATTTCCCTTCAAGTGTGTTTCGGATTACAGCTTGTGTTGTACGTGGTGGAAACCCAAGTTGGTTGAATCTGGGTCCCATTGATTTGAAAGGGAATTCCATTTCACAAACTGAATCTGGATCTAACCTGCACACATGGCACAGAATCGTTGTCTTGCCTCAGTAATGGACAGGATGAGAGCCAACAAACTGAGGCTCAATCCAGATAAGACTTGAGGCACTGTTAGTGGACACCCTAGACCAGATGGGTGGAAGATGGTCCGCTCTTGATGGGGTTATACTTCCTCTGAAGGAGCAGGTTCGTAGCTTGGGGGTACTCTGGGATCCTCTTCCTGTTGCTTGAGGCTCAGGTGGCCTTGGGGGGGAGGAGTGCCTTCCATCAGCTTTGGTTGGTGGCCCAGCTGCGCCCCTATCTGGACAGGGATAGCTTAACTTCTGTCTATACCAGGGCCTGATTTAGGTTTGATGAGGCCCTAAGCTACTGAAGGTAATGGGGCCCTTTACATCTCCAGCTGTCCTTTGTCAAGAACAAATTTGGCTTTGGGAGGGAAGAACGAAAACAATTCTGATTTCTTTCCTAGTACAATTGGTGGCATTTTTTTTGTACTGTTATGTACTGAGTTGAATAGGATCCAAAATGCAGCAGTCTGATTGGTCCTAGAACGATAGGATCAAAAAATGCAGGAGTCTGATTGGTCCTAGAACAATAGGATTCAGAATGCAGCAGTCTGATTGGTCCTAGAACAATGCAGCAGTATGATTGGTCTGCAGGAGCCACCCAATCCAGCTCCAGGTGGAAGTGAATCCACAACCTGATTGGCCTACAGGAGAATCCCGGAATTAGCCAATCGCGTTGGGCCCATTGTGTAAATAATGTATATAAAGCAGATATTGTGGGGGAACTTCCATTCCTCCTCACCACTATGAGCTGAATAAAGAGCATGAAATCCACTCTCGACTCCAAGTATATTTCATGTACTGATTTTTTATTTTTTTATTTTTAAAGCCCTGGTGAAATGATAACTGTGGGTATTCTCAGTACGGAAAGATGTGATAATATATAATACGGTTGATGTAAAATTGAAGCAACATCTTATCATTATTAAATTTACATTAAGAAACAAGACAACTTTAACACCAGTGCACAGAAGAGCTGCAGGAAGGGGCTTTTTCAGTAACAGCTGTGGGGGGGATATTACAGTTGTTCCACAATTTGTGAAGTGTGTGTGAGGAGCAGATATCAGATCACAAGGCACAGAGAAGGAGGAGGTTAGTATTTTCCTGCCACACCTGGCTCTCACAAGTTCCGCAGACCTGCTTTAAAGTTTTATTTAAAAATATGTTTACCTTCTCCGTTCATGGGTGGCGCTTCAATTTTTATTTCTATTTTTTAACGTAGTGGAGCAGGAAAACACGCAAAAGAGGACCTTCACAAGTTGGATCAACTCGCAGTTAGAAAAGGTAAGGGAATGACCAGGACTGGATTTAGGTTTGATGAGGACCTAAGCTACTGAAGATAATGGGGCCCTTTATATGTCCAGCTGTCCTTTGTCAACAACAAATTATCACTGTTTTTAGTGTTGAATATATGCTATATGGTAATTTATGGACCTAATAGGTATCTAAAGACATTTGCACATAACAAAATATGTATTTTATCAAAGTAAATGTTGAACTGAAATGCAATTAAGAAGAAGTATATTAAGAGTGAAATAATTATTAAGGTCTAACTTAAAATGATTTTTTTATTCATAACAAACTTAGTAATGCAAACACATTGGCATTTGGCAATAACAAAAGTTCCTTTAGAAACACAGTTTAGAAAGACTCATAATCTAGTCTCTAGAAACTTCCTATAACATGAAATAATAATAGCAAACCAGTGATATTTTAGGGAGCAGGCTAGCAGGCAGGGCCCATTACTTACATCATAGGAGCCTACGCAACACAAAACACTGTTGCTGTATGTAGGTTTTATTTTATTTGTTTTTTGTCTTACATTTTGGAAATGTACATCCAGTTTTTTTTCCTTTTAATTTTTTTTGGGGCCCCCAAGAGAGTGGAGCCCTAAGCTATAGCTTGTTTAGCTTATACGTAAATCTGGCACTGGGACCTCACTCGTTTTCCATTCAACATGGTACTGCTTTTCTGAGAGAGTAGTACTTGCAGATTTTTTATGATGATGCTCTCCAGTATTTCCATAAAATAGCAGAACTGTTGAGAGTTGGATGGGACCACGAGGCTCATCTGGTCAAACCCCCTGAAATTCAGTGATCTTTCACCCAACATCATTTTTATCAAGATATGAGTACCGGCACCTCATTTTTAACCTCCCCCAAAAGAAAAAATGCTGGGTTTGCTTGGTTTTCACCAGTTACTGAGCCATTAGTGTGCCAGGCTGTGCCCTTGCCAGTAGAGGTCTGGCAGCAATCACTGCCAGCTTTCTTATAGACTTGTTTTGAAACCTGTACAGTTCAGACAGCAGAACGTGGACTATTGTTTTTAACCAACCGGTTTATTGATATGCCGTTGGTGTTTTTGACTGCTCTTATTATTGCAGTGTTAGGTTTCTATGTCATATACTGCCCTACTATGCCCCCCTTGAATGTACAGTGGTACCTCAGCTTAAGTACTTAATTCGTTCCGGAGGTCCGTACTTAACCTGAAACTGTTCTTAACCTGAAGCACCATTTTAGGGGCCTCCTGCTGCTACCACAAAGTTCTTAACCTGAAGCACTATTTCTGGGTTAGCAGAGTCTGTAACCTGAAGCGTATGTAACCTGAAGTGTATGTAACCCGACGTACCACTGTATGGCTTATAAATATTAGAATAAGAAAGGTTGCTTAACGATAAATATTTTTTCAGCATTCCCCACCTTCCTTTGTCTCGGACTTGTATACGGACATCGGGGAAGGACATGTACTTTTGGATCTGCTGGAGGTCCTCTCAGGACAGCAAATGGTACGGTATCCCCATTGCATATGATTCTTTTTGTCTAAAGTCAGTTAAAAAAACCATGAACTTACTTATTGCCCATCAGTCCTCATGCTTGAATTTCTTTTCCCGTTCTGTGGCAAATTGCAGTTTGGGCCTGGTGTGAGTTTGACATGCAAATAGAAACTCAGCTTTGTTGTACCAAATTAAGGATCTTGAGGTTCTGAACTTTCTCTCAGGAAAACATCCCAAGTTTCTAGCTCTTAAGAATGCTAGGAGAAGCTTGGAAATGTCTCAACACTTTCTTCCTTTTCCCACAGTTTGTTCTATCAACACCTTCCTCGCCCACTCTCAAAAAATTGTTGAAATTCCTAAACCACAAAAGCGGAATGTATTCTGCGAAATTGACATAAGAACATGAGAAGAGCCATTTGAACTCTGCAATTTGTAACCTGGAGCCTGAATTTCTATGTTTGTATCCTCTTTTTCTCTCCCTCCAGCCACGTGAGAAAGGATCTAACACTTTCCAGTGCAGAAGCAACATTGAAAATGCGTTGACGTTCCTAAAGAACAGATCGGTCAGTATTACTCCAGCCTCAAAGACGGTTTTGAGTTTGCTCGGGTGCCAAAGTGTTGTAAAAAAAGACAAGAACAGCACATTCGAAGCAAAGCTGTGCTGTGACATGCTTTAGAACAGAACTGAATATGCTGTTATACTTTATATTTATTTTCATCAGGAAATTCCACTAAAGCGTTTGTTATAGATCCCAACTACAGTCAATGCAAGAGCTGAAAGGACTTCATAAGTCTAGTCTTGAGGATGCTTTTATGCACACTTTTATAGATGTGAATGAGAAACCTAGGTTCACTATGAGCTCTTTGCAGCTTACACACACCTTTTACATTATCAACCAAATAATGATTTTTTTTGGTAACTTACTTTGCTGGATTGCAGCTTGGCAAACTGGGTATTAATTACCGTATTTTTCGCTCCATAAGGCGAACTGGACCACCTAGTTTTTAGGGGGGGAAATCAAGAAAAAAAATCGTTGTCTTGGCTTCCTCTGTAGCCGCATGCAACCTCTCCAGCCGGGAGAGGCTGCGCGCGGCTTTGGCAGAAGACAAGATAGCAAGTGGGATGGATCCTGCTCGCTGTCTTGGCTTCATTTTTAGCCACGGGCTTCATTTTTAGCCTGAGCTTCCCCTGACCCCAGCCCCCAGAACAGGTCCGGGAGCGGTGGCAAGGTTGCAAAGCTTTTGGAGCGCAGCGCGAGTTCCCGCTGCGCTCCAAAGGCTTCAGGCGGCTGTCCTGGAGCGTGGAGGGAGCGCTGCCTCTACGCTTTGGAGGCTTCGCGTTGCTATCGCTGAAGCCAAGGAGCCTGCATTCGCTCCATAGGACGCACACACATTTCCCTTTAATTTTTGGAGGGGAAAAGTGCATCCTATAGAGCGAAAAATACGGTAACCTTTGCAAGGACTTTCAGCACCACCTAAACTTTGCAACTCCCTGCCTATTGACATCAGGCGGGTGCCGTCATTGTACTCTGTTCAACAACTGCTTACAACATTTTTGTTCAGGAAAACAAAATTGTCTATCCAGACACCATAGAAATTACATGAGTTTTATTTATTTATTTTTAGCTACCATCAATTTTATTCATCATTCTGCTTATTTTTAAATACCCGTTTTAACTGTTTTTTTATCCATAGTATTAAAGTTTTATATTTTTTGTAAACTGTTTAGAGCAGGGGTCAGCAAACTTTTTTTTAGCAGGGGGCCAGTCCACTATCCCTCAGACCTTGTGGGGGGCCGGACTATATTTTTTTTGTGGGGGAAATGAACGAATTCCTATGCCCCACAGATAACCCGGAGATGCATTTTAAATAAAAGCACACATTCTACTCCTGTAAAAACACACTGATTCCCGAACCGTCCACGGGCCGGATTTAGAAGGCAATTGGGCCAGATCTGGCCCCCGGGCCTTAGTTTGCCTACCCATGGCTTAGATTTAGAGGCTTAAACAACAACAAGAACAACAATAAAGCAATATAGAGGTTGTGTTAAATAAAGAGATAAATGACAAGAAACAACTTGTTGTACATGGCTAGAGGTGGATTTGGATTGTGATGTTTTCATAGGAGTCCAGTATATACCATATTTTTTCTTCTTTCTTTTTAAACTCCATTGTTGGGTTGTGATTAAACACACACACACACACACACACACACAAATACACAGCATTACAGATTTAAACATCTCACAAGAGCTGTTTTAAAACAGTGCTTCATTTCCCTTCACTTTGTTCTATTATAATAATAATAAAATATTTTTATTTATATCCCGCCCTCCCCAGCCGAAGCTGGGCTTAGAGCGGCTAACAACAGTTATTCTTCTTTTCCCAGATCAAGCTGATCAACATCCATGTTGCTGATATCATTGAAGGGAAACCGTCCATTGTGCTTGGCCTGATTTGGACAATCATATTGCATTTTCACGTGAGTAGCTGATCAAGGTTGGAAGAAAGATTTCCCGAGTTAGATTTTGCTGAAATTGGCTTGGGATGGGGGCAAAGAGACTCACCCCAAACTGTGTCAGGGGAGGAGAGCGGTGACCATGCCCATCTGAAAAGCTATGCCTAGGTGTTTGAGGTGAAATGGCCCTTAGGAGAGGACTGTACCATCTCACGTTTTCACAGTTTTCATTCATTTTAAAGTTGCCTTGATGTGCAAATCAAATCCCACATGACCAACGTACCATGCCCCATTTGAATAACTACTCTAACACTTTTAGCAGGCCTTTGGTTCCCCCCAAAGAATCCTGGGAACTGTAGTTTATTAAGGGTTCTGGGAGTTAAGGAAGACCACTATTCCCCTCACGGAGCTGCAATTCCCAGAGTTCCCTGAGAAGAAGGATTGATTGTTAAACCACAAGTGGAGGTGATTCTTCAAGTACTTAGGCCCAAGTCATTTAAGCAGAGATGGATTTAGGGGCGAGCGACCAGTTTGGTTGCATTGGGCATGCAGCATAGGGGCCACCAGAACTTTATGAAGAATGGAAGGCGAGAGGCAGGGCTGTGTGCGCCAGATTTTGGTGCCTGCACAGGGCGCTGCTGAAATTCAAGACTCCAAGGTCTGTCACTGATTTAGGACTTTGTACCCTACTTCTTGGGATGCAGGTGGCACTGTGGTCTAAACCACAGAGCCTAGGACTTGCCGATCAGAAGGTCGGCGGTTCGAATCCCTGTGACGGAGTGAGCTCCCGTTGCTCGGTCCCAGCTCCTGCCAACCTAGCAGTTCGAAAGCACGCCAGTGCAAGTAGATAAATAGGTACCGCTCTGACAGGAAGGTAAACGGCATTTCCGTGCACTTCTCTGGTTCGCCAGAAGCGGCTTAGTCACGCAGGCCACATGATCCGGAAGCTGTCTGCGGACAAACGCCAGCTCCCTTGGCCTATAAAGCGAGATGAGCGCCGCAACCCCATTCATTCACGACTGGACTTAACGGTCAGGGGTCCCTTTACCTTTTACCCTAGTTCTTACCCATGACTGTGGAATAAATCTGTTCCTTTCCTCCCCCCCCCCATTCTTCATTGGCAGATTGAAGAGTTAGCCCAGACTCTTGCCTTTGGCTACAGTCATCCTTCCCCGGACAGTTCGAGTGCCGTGGACTCATCACCGACAGCAAGCCCACCGGCGAAACGAAATGCTAAAGCGAAGGAACGGTGGAAGATGTCCGCAAAGAAGGCTCTTCTGCTGTGGGCCAAGGAGCAGTGCGCCACGTATGTAGGGTTGCTCAAATCAGTCCATCTGCAGTCCATGCCGCTTTTGCATGAGTTCACTTGCAAGCCCATTCCATCCTCTTTTCTGCACTAATCTGCGATGCTTAGGAACACAGAAAGCTGCCTTGCATTGAATCAGACCATTGAGCCACAGCAGCCCTCCAGAGTTTAAGATTCATTTCATTTCCCTTTATTAATAATAATAAATTTTATTTATACCCCACCCTCCCCAGCCAGGGCGGCTAACACCAAGTATAAAACAATTGATTAAAATATAACTTAAAAACAAGATTAAAATACAGCATTAAAATGCAGCCCCATTTCAGTAGAAACTCAAATCAAAAACTTTTTGGGGATGAAAATGTCAAATCTTCACCAAGGCCAACTATCCAGACCGGTCCTACGTGGGCCAGAAAAAAAGCCAGGGAAGTCCCCAAATAGGAGTTGCATCACAGAAGGAAAAAGGAAAAAGGATAGAGGGGGAGGGGATCAAGTTGATTCCAAGTCAAAGGCTGTATTTTTATTATGTATTTTATATTTTTATATTGTGATCTTATGCTAAGAGCCATCTTGAGACCTGCAGATATAGGGTGGCATACAAATTTTAATAATAATAATAATAATAATAATAATAATAATAATAATAGACATTAATATTTCATATGGCATAGCATCCGTGAAAGAAACC
The DNA here is from genome assembly GCF_027172205.1 of Podarcis raffonei. Lineage (NCBI taxonomy): Eukaryota > Metazoa > Chordata > Lepidosauria > Squamata > Lacertidae > Podarcis > Podarcis raffonei. The sequence continues at coordinate 10,510,934 of NC_070602.1, forward strand.
AAATGATAAGCAAAACAATACTCAGACCCGCTTACTAACAAAAAACCATTTAAATAAACATATTAATATTTGAAAGAAGTATTATAGTATGTTGAATTCATGAGCAGGATTTGAACCATGAGCAACAGAAGGAGTTAGAGTTTATACTACGGTGGTTATGATATAAGATGGAGAAGATCAGGGTACAGCAAGGGGGAGAAATTAAAAACACCATGGAAAATGGGGGTGGGGGAGTCAAAAAAAGCAAAGAAAAATTATTAGGTTTTGGAATGCATATGTGCAATTTTTGAGATGTACGGTATTTGGGGTTTTTAAAAAAAAATTATTATATTTTGTTAAAGAAAAATTAACAAAGCCTCAACTTCCCGTAGTCCAAAAAAAACATTCACCTGAAACCCACAGTTTGCCCCCTTTAACCCCACCACCCCACCCAGTTCAGTGCTGGGGGTTGGCATTGTCCTCCAGGGATGGTTCTTGTGGTCACACAGGGCCCCCGGACGTTTGACGGTCTATTGACCCCGTGCCACCACTGCGATTGCTTTTTCCCGCTGCCACCGCCCCGTATCTCACGGGGACACACGGAGTCCAGTCAGTTGTTAACATTAACAAATAATCAAGTTTATTTTTAAATGCAGGAACAAGCTTATGGGTACAGTTAATTTTTCTTGGCAGTTTCTTAATCTTAGTTCCTAACAACTTCAAACTGATTATTCCCAACTATCTATCTCACTCCACCTAACAATTCCTCTCACTCTCTCACAATACAACTCTACCAACCCACACCTAATCCTCCCTCTTCCTTCTTCAACTCCCAAACCTCAACTGACTTTCAAAACCTCCCACTCTAACTTTTACTCCCCACTTGCATTCCCACTGGCCAATCACATCACACTCATTTAACCCTTTCCTAATGACCCACGTAGGAGGCAAACGCCACAGTCCTGAATCTCTCTTCTCCCTTCAGGAGGGGAGCGGTAGCGGAGCAAAGCAGAGAGATGGTAATTTTACCTGCTTTGCAGGTGACTCAGTTACTCCTCCTCTCCTGCTGCAGGTAGAGGTGCAGATGTTGTGGGTTGTACCTGAGGACTCCTGCATGCAAATCAGATGCTCAGCCACTAGGTTATGGCACTTGCTTTAAAAACAATATTGAGATTCTAGTCCTCATTGTTGCTATAAATAGGGCATGCAAAGCTGCCTTCTACTGAGTCAGGCCAGTGGTCCATCTGCCTCAGTATTGTCTACACCAACTGGCAGCGTCTCTCCAGAATTTCAGCAGCCTGTTTCGGCCCTTCTTGGAGACGCCATGATTCGAACCTGGAACCTTTTGCAGACAAAGCGTGTGCCGTGCCGCTGAGCTACATACAGCCCTTCTCCTAAGAGAGCGGCCTGATCTTGTAGGCTGGTCAGCGGGGCCAAAGAGCTTTCTTTAGCCTAGCCAAAGAACTTTTAAGTTGATTTCCTCAACAGTGGAGGAGTTGAATAGCAGGACAAAGAACAAAGAGTAAGTCTGACAAGTTAAGTGGTTTCCACTCCCCAAGTGAGTTTGGCCGCTCTGCCAACAAACCCTGACTTTCTGAACAAGTGAGATCGCTGATTTCACCCCGCGGTGCCCAGCCTTAGCCTTTGTCCTCCTTCCTGCAGATCTACAATGCACAACCCATTTTTATGTCAGCACTCATTCTGACTCATTCCTGCGTCTCTCGGCATGGCTGCATTTTCTAGGAAAGAAATGTGCTGTAGGAAGTCACCGGGCACATTTCTTTCAAACGTTATCTGTAATTGCCTTGAAATAGATTTGCCACTGGTTGGAAAGTATAATATAATGGCTCCCATTCTTAAAACGGAGCCCCTTCCCTGCCAGACTGCTCATTTAGGGCAGGTATATTCTTCAGCACTTCTTAGATACTATAATTGTGCGTTAGCAGTGGAGCTAATTCTGCTTTAGTGATATCACATGGCTTGTAGCCTTGTCCTCCATTAATCTTGTCTAACCCCCTTTTAGGGATGCAGGTGGCGCTGTGGGTTAAACCACAGAGCCTAGGACTTGCCGATCAGAAGGTCGGCGGTTCGAATCCCCACGCCGGAGTGAGCTCCCGTTGCTCGGTCCCTGCTCCAGCCAACCTAGCAGTTCGAAAGCACATCAAAGTGCAAGTAGATAAATAGGTACCACTCCGGCGGGAAGGTAAATGGCGTTTCCGTGTGCTGCTCTGGTTCGCCAGAAGCGGCTTAGTCATGCTGGCCACATGATCTGGAAGCTGTACGGTGGCTCCCTCGGCCAGTAAAGCGAGATGAGCACCGCAACCCCAGAGTCGGTCATGACTGGATCTAATGATCAGGGGTCCTTTACCTTTAACCCCCTTTTAAGGCCTTCAAGGTTCTCCCAAAACCAGCGTTTTGGAACTCACTTCAGCCTCTGGTTAATTGGGGGAACTCTGGTTAGCGTGAGTCTTGGGTTAACGTTGGTGCAGATGTAATTCTAAATCAAGGCAGACCTAAGGGAGGTTTTTACCCCTGTGGGGTGGGAGAGGGCACCTATGGGTCTACAGCTTGCTCCCCATCCCTTAACTGGTTAAGAGACAGTGTTATGCTTTGTGCCAGGCTGTAAAAATAGGGTGCTTGTGGGAAAGGGAGTTACTTGCATGGTTGGCAGTGCAGGAATAACTGAAGAGACATTTTTGTGTGTGTGTGTTTTTGGGCGCAGGCATGGCTCCATCAGCGTTGCAGACTTCAAATCCAGTTGGAGGAATGGGTTGGCATTCTTGGCCATCATTCACGCCTTGAGGCCGGACTTGGTAGACGTGGAGAGAGCAAAAGATAGACCCAACAAAGAGAACCTGGAGGAGGCCTTCGAAATTGCAGAGACAGAACTCAATATACCCCGGCTGCTTGAACCTGACGGTAAACCTTCCGAGAACGGAGTGTCTCCAGTCATAATGGTGTTGGTTGTGTTTTCACGGGCATAGATTTTTGACCCTGTTTTCAATATGAATGTGCTAGATTGGGAGGGGAAGTGTACCAAAATCCGTGAATGGGAATAAATATGACCAAGCAGATTACTAAACAGGTGCTTTCATAATACAGGCAACTTTTTGTTCACATGTTGACTCTTTTCTAGTGTGTGTTTCATATGGACATGTGTTGAAAGCCCTAAACGACTCAGGCTCCAAATATCTGAAAGACTGCCTCGTTCCCTTTAGACCAGCCTTTCTCAACCTGTGGGTCCCCAATTGTTGTTGGACTACAACTCCCATCACCCCGAGCTAGCAAGGCCAGAGCTCAGGGATGATGGGAGTTGTAGTCCAACAACATCTGGGAACCCACAGGTTGAAAACCCTCTGGGGTGCTGAGATGTTTAATAGCTTCTGGCATTTTACAGATGTTGATGTCGTCAGTCCAGATGAGAAATCCATCATGACATACGTGGCTCAGTTTCTGCAGTATTTCAAAAGTCTACCTGTGGCTGAAGATGAGATGCAGGTATGGTGACCTGTTTTGTTTTTGGACCAAGCCTCATATGTTCCCTGTTTGCTTTGGAATACGAAGTCTTGAGTTATCTCTAAGCATCCGTATAGCAGGGGAAGCTGACCCCGGGTCAGGGGCCTGATCTGTCCACCCCTCAAAACATTTCCCCCCCCCACCCCCCGGTGCCCAAGGTTCTGCCAGTAAATGAATAAATAGTAGACCCAGTGCTGGGGTTACAGGAATCCAGCAAGCTGAGAGGGTGGGAATTGCCCTCTTCCCAATCGATTGTCAGATTGATCATTTGATGAATGGAACAAGGAAAGGAACCCCCCCCTTCTCAGCTGATCTGCACAGATCAATGGAATATGTGCTTGTGTGTCTGCCTGGGTATGCGTGCATGGGGAAATGTGTGGGGTGGCCACACCCCTTTTGGCCACGCCCACTGATGGCAACCTGGAGGGTTGGCTTAAGGGTGATGTAGCTCTTGGACCAAAAAGGAGTAGCCCGAATCTGGCAAGACTCACAGCATTCATAAGAGGACAATCGGACCAGAAATTATTAAAAGAATGGGGATGTGCTAAAGACTAGATGGAAAAACATTGTTCTGGAGTAAGCATGTCGGTATGTAATGAATGGCGCTTTGCAGGGTTAAAGAAAAAGAAAAATGATGTAAAAAGTATAAAAATAGAGGTAATCTACATTAGACACAACAATTTAAAATTTTGAGGTCTTAGAACAAAGGAAGGAAGTCAATATGTGTACAGTGGTACCTCGGGTTAAGTACTTAATTCGTTCCGGAGGTCCGTTCTTAACCTGAAACTGTTCTTAACCTGAAGCACCACTTTAGCTAATGGGGCCTCCCGCTGCTGCCGTGCCGCCGGAGCACGATTTCTGTTCTCATCCTGAAGCAAAGTTCTTAACCTGAAGATCTATTTTTGGGTTAGCGGAGTGTGTAACCTGAACCGTATGTAACCTGAAGTGTATGTAACCCGAGGTACCACTGTATATATATGTGATGACTAGATTAGAATGAAGATATGGTTTTATTTGTAGATGTGTGCTCTTTTTTTCCTTTCCTTTTTTGTGTTCTGCTTTTCTTTCTTGTTTGTATAGTTTTATTTCAATGTTTGTAATTTTGCATTGAAAATAAAATAAAAATAAAGGGGGGGGGGGAGAAGAGTAGCCCATAGCACAGATGGCTCTTGCAGATGCAATATTCCCTGACCCTTAACCTTGACCAAGGGATAAAAAGACGATATAAAAACACAAAGTACATAATAAAAGCAAAAGCAACCAATAGCCCCCCCCCTTCCTACAAACACATTTAAAAGGATATAGGATGTTAATCAGTGCAGTGCCTGGTTGAAGGGTAATGTTTTTGCCTGGCTCCCAAAGGTCTAAAATGAAGGTGCTAGTCGTGACTCTCTGGGGAGAGCCTTCCACAAACGGGGAGCCACAGGAAATCGTTGTTGTTGTTTGAACTCGTTTGTCGTTTATATTTTATTTTTATTTTATTATATTTTATAATAAATATAATAAATATTTTATTATATATTATATTATTTTATTATATTTTATTTTTTACAAAAAAAAGTAGCTCAAAGCGACTTACAAAAAAACCCAGCATGTGCATTAAAAGCAACATAGAACTAAAGCAAAGCTAATAAATTACCTCTTCCAAAATACTGTTGGATTGCTGCATTTGTTTCCCTGGGTTTGCACTGCAGCAGTTTGCAAAGGGAAAGAGCCTTGGGAATATGATTGACAAGGCGCCTTCTCTTGCAACAGTGCAAACTGCAATTTGTCAGGAGGAGCGATAAAAAAGAGAACAAAAATGGCAACTTTCTGTTCTCTTTCCCAGGGGAAAGCCAACCAGACCTTGAGTTGGCTGAACGCTCAGGAAAAGAAGTTAGCAAGGTTGTTGTCGGAGACAGAAAGTATGCCCTTTTCCGAGAAGTTCCAAGTAAGTAACTTTGTAGATTTATACCTTCAGAGATAGTAGCAATTGCAAGGTAAATAACTGAAGGTTATTTTTTTTGTGTCAATTGTAAAATAAAGTTTCAGTGTTCCGTCTTTTGGGAACAGTCCCCCACCCCACCCCAAAAGGAAAAAAACCACAATGTGCTCATTCAGTTTTATAAAAGCGTTAAACTTCTGCATATCGGAATGTATAACACAATTTAGGAACCAGGAAACAAATTCAAAACACCGAGGGGAGAACCACAAACATATTAAACAAAATGATCAGACAGACAGACAAATATTGCAGCCTATCCATCATTCGCAGCAGAGTTGGAAATCTCCAAGGGGCTCGTTAGTCGTGGGAAATATAAGCATCTCTTTATGATAACAGGAGAAGAGTCCTGCTGAACCAGATAGTTCTCCACTTGGTCCAGCATTCTTTTCTCACAGTGGCCAAACAGATTCCCCTGGGAAGCAGGCAAGCAGGAGTTGTCCCGCTCATGTCCCCCATGTTCTGGTATCCAGAGGCATATTGCATCTGATTCTGGAGGTAGCACATGGCCACTGCGACTAGTTGCCATTGATAAGAACATAAGAACACCCTTCTTGCAGCCCTCACCCATGATTGCACCCCAATAGCGTAAAAGGTAAAGGACCCCTGGACGGTTAAGTCCAGTCAAAGGCAACTATGGGGTTGCGGCGCTCATCTCGCTTTCAAGCCGAGGGAGCCGGCATTTGTCCACAGACAGCTTTTCCGGGTCATGTGGCCAGCAGGAATAAACCACTTCTGGCACAATGGAACAGTGTGACGGAAACCAGAGCACACAGAAACGCTGTTTACCTTCCCGCCGGAGCGGTACCTATTTATCTACTTGCACTGGTGTGCTTTCGAACTGCTAGCTTGGCAAGAGCTGGGACAGAGCAATGGGAGCTCACGCCGTCACGGGGATTCGAACCACTGATCTTCTGATTGGCAAGCCTAAAAGTCTCTGTGATTTAGACCACAGCGCCTCCCGCGTCTCACCCATGATTGCACTCCAATAGCATAAGATGAGCCTGCTGGATTAAGCCAAAAGCCCCTCCCTGTCCACACACTGGCCAAACAGATGTGTGTGGGAAGCCTGCAAGTTGGACATGAGAGCAGTGGCACTCTGCCAGCCTGTGATTCTTGGCAACTGGTATTCAGAGGCATTCTGCCTGTGGCAGCGTAGGTGGCATGGAATCTGGAGGTTCTATGAGCCACTGTAGGCATTGATAGCCTTTTGTGTTAATTTCTTGAGTCCCCTTTTTCAAGCCATCTAGTGGCCATCATAGGAACATAGGAAACTGTGCCAGGAGAAAGGAAACTGGTCCTAAACCTACGCTGGCTTGTGGGATATCTTTGGGAAAAGAAAAGGCTAAGGAGTTGGAAACAGGAGTACAAGAAAGCACACAAGCAGGACTTGAGCACAACAGAATGTCAGCATCCGTATGCTTCTGAATACAAGTTGCTGGAAACTGCAGGAAGCTGTTGTGCTCAGTTCCCATTTGCGAGCTTCTCATAGACAACTGGTTGGCTAGTGTGAGAACAGGATGCTGGACTAAGATGGGCCATTGACCTGGCCAAGCAGGGCTGTTCTTAAACTCTTGACTATTATCCACCCCATCGTCCAGCCCGGACACTGAGGTCCAGTGCCAAGGGCCTTCTGGTGGTTCCCTCACTGTGAGAAGCCAAGTTACAGGGAACCAGGCACAGGGCCTTCTCGGTAGTGGTGCCCGCCCTGTGGAACGCCCTCCCACCAGATGTCAAAGAGATAAACAACTACCTGACATTTAGAAGACATCTGAAGGCAGCCCTGTTTAGGGAACCTTTTAATGTGTGACATTTTAATATATTTTTAATCTTTGTTGGAAGCCGCGCAGAGTGGCTGGGGAAACCCAGCCAGATGGGCGGGGTACAAATAATAAATTACTATTACTATTACAGCTAATAGCTGTTGATAGATCTATCCTCTGTCTATTGATCTAATCCTGCTTTAAAAGTTTCTGAAACTGAATTTCTTTTTTTTATTATTATTATCCCTAGGAGATGTTATCATTTATGGAATCATTTAACACAGAGAAAAAGGCCTTTCAGTCCTTCCTGACATCTAAAAGAAAAGCATCGGAGCCGAGCGGAGATTATCTAAAGATGAAAGATGCATGGGACAGCCTAACCTCTCAGGTCATTGGAAATATTTTTGAGGCAACTGCAGTTTATGCTGCCGATGGGAAAGTTTTTGCTCATTTCTGGGATGGTGGGTTGGGCCAGGAAATGCTTCTTTGCGTTTTCCAAGCGTGGTGCAAATAGGGAATCACAGCATCATAGAGATTGAGGGGACGCTGTTGCCTGTTGAGTCTGGAGGCTGAATGTGGCCCTCCAAGTCTTTCCATCTGGCCCTTGGGACTCTTCCAGACGCCCCCACCTCTCACTGGCCCTGCTCCATGTCCTTCTCATGTCCTTTGGCTTAACTGGAATGTCTCTAATTGTGATGAGGTCCTTTGCTTGCCTGATGGGGAGACGCATGTGCAGAAATCTCTCCCTTCTGCCTCGCCCACCCACTATTGCTTGTGGCCACATGTGCCCCATGGAAGGTTGTTCCTAAGGCAATGCAGCTCTCAGGTTCAAAGAAGTTCCCTGCCCCTAAGCTAGCCCAAGACTCCATGCAAGACGTTCAGACCTAGAAATCCCCAAGAGATGACTTCTCTGCTTCTCAGCAAGGGAAGAGCCCACAGTCCCTCTTGGCAGTGGGTTCCATTGCTGGAATCGCTCTTACCATCAAGGCGCTTCTTCCTAGTGTCCAACTGAAGTCTGTCCACCTGTAACTTAGAGCCCTTGGGATGCAGTTCTGCCCTCTGTGGCAACAGAGGACATGCATTTGCCCTCTTATGTGTGACAGCTCTTCAGGGATTTGAAGAGTGTTCTCTCTCCTTCCCAGGCTTTTCACTTCCAGGCCAAAAATACTCTGTCCCTTCAGCCTTTCCTGGTAGAACTCAGCCAATCAGACTGGGCATCTACCACCATCCCAATACTGGTAGATTTTTGGGTTATATGCATCAGGCCAGCAGGTGATCCTAGTTCAAGGTCAAGGGACCCCTGACAATTAAGTCCAGTCTGGGTTTGCGGCGCTCATCTCACTTTACTGGCCGAGGGAGCCGGCGTTTGTCCGAAGACAGTTTTTCCGGGTCATGTGGCCAGCATGACTAAGTCGCTTCTGGCAAAACCAGAGCAGCACACGGAAACGCCGTTTACCTTCCCGTCGGAGTGCTAGGTTGGCAGGAGCTGGGACCGAGCAATAGGAGCTCACCCCGTCGCGGGGATTCAAACTGCTGACCTTCTGATCGGCAAGCCCTAGGTTCAGTGGTTTAACCCACAGCGCCACCCGCAGGTGATCCTAATGGTCCCCAAATGCTTCCCTTCCCCCTAAATTTGAGTGGTTGCCCCTGCCAAAAATTGTTTCAGCAATAAAACTGACGTATTCTGGGTTCTGCAGGATGGTCTGCATCTCACACATTTTGTAAGCGTGACGACGTTATGTGAGCCTTCCTAGATGTTTCTACCTGTGCACTGTGTGGATGGAGCAGACCCACCTGGTTTAATAGCCTAGTTTGTTTGTTAACTTGAACTTGTGTGTCTGTGTGTAAAACAAATACAGAACCTTTTGTGTACACCTGTGTCTTGCCTTCCTAGATGAATGAATGGAAAGCAAAGCTGGACAGTTTATTGCCTCCACCTCTAGATGCAATCGAGTCCTGGTTGCAAGAGGTAGAACGCCAGCTGGCGGAAGATCTACCGGATTCTCAAGACCACTGTGAAGCCATGGCTGCCCTAGAAGGAAAAATGAGGTCCACCCAGGTTGGTTACAGAAAACAAAACAGGAGTTTTAAAAAGACATCTGCTCATGTAGAAAATATTAAAAAGTAAATTTAAGGAACCGCAGAAAGAGGGGGGAGGAAGTCGAGTTTTGAAATATTAAAATGATTGTAAAATTGTTGAAATGTATAAAATTGAAAAAAAAATAGGCTCAGCTTTGCTACACAAACACAGGAACAGAGGTAGTACTGGTTTGCACCTTCCGTGATTCTGCAGCTACAGTGTGGTTTGCCATGCCTTTTCCATCATAATGCTCACACTTGACAAGCAGAAATTCATTAAAAAGCAACAACTTTGGAACATCGGAAGCTGCCTTATACCTGGGTTTCCCAAACGTAGGTTTCCACCTGTTTTTGGACTACAACTCCCATCATCCCTAGCTAGCAGGACCAGTGGTCAGGGATGATGGGAACTGATTGTTTGGATGGGAACTCCAAAAACAGGTGGAGACCCAAGTTTGGGAAACAGTGGTCTACGCCAAGGGTGGGGAATCCAGTGTCAAACTAACTCTGGGAAGAGCTGGCTGCAGCACATGGCTGTTTCCCCCTATGATGGTGTGAAATATGTGAATGGAGCCGTGCTTCTTCTTTCAGGGCCTGATGGACCATTTCAAAGACCACTTGGAGATGCTGCAGTCCTTTGAGAACAGAGATGAGGCAGGCATGCCCCTGGTGCCGCAGCAGAAACTGGAAGAGATGAGAAGAAGGTTTGTCACTGTCAGATTCCTCTTTTTATTATTATTAGCATATAAAACACATACATATACATTTACACAGTACACATACATAACACACTACCTTATTTTCATAACGTAAAACATACCTACATTACTCTATATAATACCTACCTATACTGTACATATCAACATACCTACACACCTAGCCCACACCCACCAAGTGACTTGACTTCCAGCCGTTCTTGTTACGCTACTTTATTTTTACAACTAGCTTAAACACATTTCATTATTTCTTTAATCTCTTCTTCTTTCTTGACTTTACTCTCCTTTCACTCTAAACATTTTCTGGATTCACTCAATATCTGTCAGAAATTCTACTTTTTCCACATAAATTTTGATGTATTCCTTAAAGATAGCCCACTCCTTATTCACTTTTTGTACCATATCTCCTCCCATCCTCCCTGTTAGTTCGGCAGTATGGAAGTATTCCATCATTTTAGATTACCAGTCTGTTTTAGTTGGCATGCTGATGCTTTTCCAATTTTTGGCAGTCAATAACCTTGCCGCCGTAGTTGCATACATAAATATTGGTCTGACCATTCTTTTTATTTCCTCTGACATGATACCTAGGAGAAAGGATTCTGGTTTTTCCCCCCAAATGAAAATCTAAACCTCTTTTTCAGTTCGTTATAGATATTTTCCCAGAGTCCCACTATTTCTTTGCACTCCCACCACATAAGTAGAAAGATTCCTGCCCCATTGTTGCCTCTCCAACAGACATCACTACAGTTTTATACATTTTTACTAGTCTGACTGGGGTCAGGTACCATCTGTATTGCATTTTCATTATATTCTCTCTTAAATTAAGACACTGTCAGATTCCTCTTATCAGCCTAGGTGGCTGCCTTCAGCTGAAGAGCCAGTGTGCCGTGTAGTGGTAACAGTGTTGGACTGGGACTTGGGGAAGCCTGGGTTCAAATTCTGGGTTCAAATCCTCCCTCCTCCATGAAGCCCATTGGGTGACTTTGGACCAGTCACTTTCTCTCAGCCTCTACTGCCTCACAGGGTTGTTAGTTGGGGGGAGAGAGAAGCATGTATGCCCCCTTTCCTTGGAGGAAAGATGGTGTTATAAATGTACTCTATCCAAACCAGTGGTGTCTCTCCAGGGTTTCAGATAGGAAACAATTCCCAGCCTTATCCGGAGATGCCAGGGATCTGGGGCTTTCCTCATTCGGACTTTTTAGTTTAGAGAAAAGGCAAGTAAGAGGTGACATTGTCACTGTGCTTTGTCCCCACGGCTGGAGGCAGTCCTGCTACTGAATATCAGTTGCTGGAAACCGCAGGAAAGGGCTCTTGTTCTTGAGAATCTCTTGCAGGCGTCTGGTTGGCCACTGTGAGGATAGGACTCTGGACTTTGTGGGCCATTGGCCTGATCCTGCTGCCTCTTCTTACATTCTTATGCAAGGCAGGAGCTCTACCATGGCGTAGCACCATAACGTCCGCATTTCGCTTTTTGGCGGGCCATTCAACGTAACTGTTCCCCATGTCAGTGTTTGAAAAAGAAAAGGTTCTGACCTCCTTTTTACTCCTTTGCCTGGTCCTCAGACCTTAGTTGGCACAAAAGAGTCCTTGAGAAAGAGTATTCTTGCAGAGTATTGCTGCTTTTATTCTTAAAAAGTCTTCTACTCCAACCACGGCCGACAGCTTTTTACACACACCGAACACAACCAGCTTTCTACCATCCAGCCAACCCATACCCAACACTAACACTGACCACTCTATATATACAGGTACAATTTGGTGAAAGGTTGCATGAGTCATTGTAGGCCGCTGACTCATGCTGACTTAGTTCTTTTAGCACTAAAGAAACAGCAGTCAATTTTTAGCTGTTACACCCCAGCCTCACAGATAAATGCAGAACAGCTTTAAAAGGGAGCTGGGCATGTTTAGCCTGGAGAAGAGGAGGTTAAGGGGTGATATGATAGCCATGTTCAAATATATAAAAGGATGTCATATAGAGGAGGGAGAAAGGTTGTTTTCTGCTGCTCCAGAGAAGCGGACACGGAGCAATGGATCCAAACTACAAGAAAGAAGATTCCACCTAAACATTAGGAAGAACTTCCTGACAGTAAGAGCTGTTCGACAGTGGAATTTGCTGCCAAGGAGTGTGGTGGAGTCTCCTTCTTTGGAGGTCTTTAAGCAAAGGCTTGACAACCATATGTCAGGAGTGCTCTGATGGTGTTTCCTGCTTGGCAGGGGGTTGGACTCGATGGCCCTTGTGGTCTATTCCAACTCTATGATTCTATGAAAAGGCAAAGGGACCCCTGACCGTCAAGTCCAGTCACAGATGACTCTGGGGTTGCAGCGCTCATCTCGCTTTACTGGCCGAGGGAGCCGGCGTTTGTCTGCAGGCAGTTTTTCCGGGTCATGTGGCCAGCATGACTAAGCCGCTGCTGGCGAACCAGAGCAGCGCACAGAAACGCCGTTTACCTTCCCGCCAGAGCTGTGCCTATTTATCTACTTGCACTTTGACGTGCTTTCAAACTGCTAGGTTGGCAGGAGCAGGGACAGAGCAACGGGAGCTCACCCTGTCACGGGGATTCGAACTGCTGACCTTCTGATCGGCAAGCCCTAGGCTCTGTGGTTATCCACCCGTTAATATAATTGCACATTCCTATCAGTGTTAGAAACTGGGATAGAAAAGCTAGGAGCCAAATGGCTTCAGGGACGTGGGTTGTGGGCACCATAACAGAATGTCTAGTCGCCACTGCTGGGGGGTCAGCAACACTTTTTACTTACTATTTTGATAAGCATGAATGAATACGCAATTCACGTAAATGGCACATTGTTAATATCACATTCTTAGCAGAAATTGTTAATGCATGTTTAATTTGTTGTTGACAATGAAAATATTGGTGCCATACTTTAGTTTTCAAAACGCTTGACTCTTTATTGTTAAGCTCCATAACGTATCATCAATACTTAACAAATAGTTTGAGGCTTCAAAGCACAAACATTTCAGTAATCCTCAAGTGTCAGCCAGGCACAAAAAAATGGCACCCAGACTTTTGGAGGTGCTCATGAATGCAGCATCTCTTGCATGGTGCCCGGCGCACTTGCCGTTTTTGCCTTCTTTCTTAATCAGGATGTTGGGTTTTCTTTCAGGTTCAGCAGCATCCAGCTTGCAGATTTCAGCAATCTTGTGGAGTACCACCAATTGTTCTGCTCGGCTATCTTGAAGGAACTGGTATCTAAGCTTAACATCTGGCACATCAAGCATGGGACCAAGGAGAATGTGGAGTCGCTGCTGTCAGATTGGAATGTAAGCATCATAAGCTGTTTCCATTTGCTGGCTGGCTAGTTTCGTAGAACAGCAGCCAAGAGATTGTGGCACGAATCAGGATGTCCCTTCATTCAAAAACGCTAAGCCTCAGTCCTTCCCTGCCTTCATCTGCAAAATGGGGCTAAGAAGTGCTCTATGCCCATTGAATAGTGCAGCTGCCCAGCTTTTTGGTGTGAAGCCGCAGTTGTCGAATTCAGTAGATTTCAGGCTGGAATAAAAACGGTACATTTATTTATTTGACAAAATGTGTAGCCTGCTTAATAAAACAAATAAACCTCTAAATGGTGTACATAAAGTGTGTGTGTGTATGAAAGCACCACTTAAATTAACAAACTTTGAAAGCAAGTAGACGTAATAAAAATTATTCAAATACAGATAAATCAGCAGAATTTAAGAACAAGTATACATAATAAAAAAGGGACGCGGGTGGCGCTGTGGGTAAAAGCCTCAGCGCCTAGGGCTAGCCGATCGAAAGGTCGGCGGTTCGAATCCCCGCGGCGGGGTGCGCTCCCACTGCTCGGTCCCAGCGCCTGCTAACCTAGCAGTTCGAAAGTACCCCCGGGTGCAAGTAGATAAATAGGGACCGCTTACCAGCGGGAAGGTAAATGGCGTTCCGTGTGCTGCGCTGGCTCGCCAGATGCAGCTTTGTCACGCTGGCCACGTGACCCGGAAGTGTCTGCGGACAGCGCTGGCCCCCGGCCTCTTGAGTGAGATGGGCGCACAACCCCAGAGTCTGTCAAGACTGGCCCGTACGGGCAGGGGTACCTTTACCTTTACCTTTATACATAATAAAATGTTGTGTCTGGGTACGGCTGCCTAAACAAAAAAGTTTTTTTGCAGGCATCATTATGATGTGGTCTGGGCATCCAGCAGATGTCACTGCAAAACTGCAATTTGTTAACAGAAGGCTGGTTGCGGGGGAAACAACCATATTCCCTCCTCCAAGAAGGTTTAAACCCTGACAGCAATTTGATGTGCCAAACCATTTATTGAGGGGTGATGTGGGGGGGGGGTGGCTCTCTCCTCAGCACCTTGTACCAAACCATCGGTGACACCTGCCAGAGTTTTGAATGGATTTGTCCTATTTGTTCAGAAGGGTATAAAAGCTTTCTAGAATTGCAGCCATGGTTTGAATTCAAAAAGTACCGAATTGAAGCTGTGGCTGCAGAGAGGGAATCATGAGAGCCTTAAGGGGGCACTAAATTCAAGCTGCAGGTGCAAAGGAAGAATCCAGTTCACCCTCTGAAGCTGTGGCTTGAAGTTTCTCTGTACCTGTTCTACCCGGACACTGAGGTCCAGCGCCAAGGGCCTTCTGGCAGTTCCCTCGCTGCGAGAAGCCAAGTTAAAGGGAACCAGGCAGAGGGCCTTCTCGGTAGTGGCGCCCACCCTGTGGAACGCCCTCCCACCAGATGTCAAAGAAATAAACAACTATCTGATGTTTAGAAGACATCTGAAGGCAGCCCTGTTTAGGGAAGCTTTTAATGTTTAATAGGTTATTGTATTTTAGTGTTTTATTGGAAGCCACCCAGAGTGGCTGGGGAAACCCAGCCAGATGGGCGGGGTATAAATAATAAATTATTATTATTATTATTATTATTATTATTATTATTATTATTATTATTATTATTCCTGACATCATCAGATGCCCTGATATCGTGAAACATCATGTGATTTGGCAGGTGGGCTGGCTGCTTTCAGATCTGCTGCCCTGGCCCAAAGCGGCCCTCCTCTCTGATTTAAAATATTTTTAACAAAATAAAAAAATTCCTTCTAGTAGCACCTTAGAGACCAACTAAGTTTGTTATTGGTATGAGCTTTCGTGTGCATGCACACTTCTTCAGATACACTGAAACAGAAGTCACCAGACCCTTATATATAGGGGGAAGGTGGGGAGGGGTATTACTCAGAAGGGTGGTGGGAATGGGCGATTGGCCGATAGGTGTGGTAGACCTGTTGATGACTGTTAATGACTGCAGTTGGTCTACAGGAAAAAGCAAGGGGTGAGATGGCTGAAAATAGCTTTATCATGTATAATGAGATAAGAATCCAATGTCTCTATTCAGACCAGGTCTCTCCATGGTTTTAAGTTAAGTAATAAGTTGCAATTCAGCAACTTCTCTTTCCAGTCTATTTCTGAAATTCTTTTGTTCCCACCACCCTTCTGAGTAATACCCCTCCCCACCCTCTCACTATATATAAGGGTCTGGTGACTTCTGTTTCAGTGTACAGTGGTACCTCTGGTTCCGTACTTAATTCGTTCCGGGGGTCCGTTCTTAACCTGAAGAACCACTGTAGCTAATGGGGCCTCCTGCTGCCACTGCGCCGCCACTGCACGATTTCTGTTCTCATCTTGAAGCAAAGTTCTTAACCCGAGGTAATATTTCTGGGTTAGCGGAGTGTGTAACCTGAAGCGTATGTAACCTGAAGCGTATGTAACCCAAGGTGTATCTGAAGAAGTGTGCATGCACACGAAAGCTCATACCAATAA
Organism: Podarcis raffonei; assembly: GCF_027172205.1. NCBI lineage: Eukaryota > Metazoa > Chordata > Lepidosauria > Squamata > Lacertidae > Podarcis > Podarcis raffonei. The sequence goes on from NC_070602.1 coordinate 10,526,757, forward strand.
CCACACGAAAGCTCATACCAATAACAAACTTAGTTGGTCTCTAAGGTGCTACTGGAAGGAATTTTTTTATTTTGTTTCGACTACGGCAGACCAACACAGCTACCTACCTGTAACTAAAATATTTTTACACTTCCTTTTACCTACCTACCTACCTACCTACCTGAAGCAGGGGTAGAGAACTTCAGGCCTGGGGGCCAAACATGTCCGCTTAGGCCTTGCTGTCGGAACCCCTCAAAATTACATTCCAGAGACCTTCCTTACACCCAAGAATTTTTGCCTAGCTGAAATCTGTTCCTGGATTCTGATAATGCCTGTTGCTTATTTTGAGGGAGGATAAGAGAGGGGCGAGCGAGTCTGTGTGTGTCAAAACTTGTCTCCCGCAGAAAGGTAAAATTTACATGGTCAGCTGCAGGTACTTTTGGCTTTGGCCACAGCCATCACTGGGACATGGGCCTCAGGACATTGTCCGGAAGGGAATGTGGCACTTGGGCTGAGGAAAGGCTTCTCACCTCTGCCTTAGAGCATTAGAAACAGCCGTAGTCTCACAAAAAATGAAGTGACCGCTTCTATCAGTGGTCAGCAGAATCCTGGGAAAACAAGTTTTGTTTTGTTTTTAGCAAGCGTTGAAAGCACATCACTGTTTATATATCAGTCACTGTACCTTTTAGGCAGGAAGCCCAGATGACTGACATGTCTGAGGTGGGGTGTAAATGCCACAATCCTTCATGATGATAAGACTCAACCTGACCGTTGTAATGCATAAAATAGGTGATATGATAGAGAAGAGCGAGGGGATGCCAAACCAATACGAAAATATTTTGCTTTCTTATTGGATTTTCCTTCCAACTAGGAAGCAGAATACAGTGGTGCCCTGCAAGACGAATGCCTCGCAAGACGGAAAACCCGCTAGACGAAAGGGTTTTCCGTTTTGGAGGTGCTTCGCAAAACGAATTTCCTATGAAAATGTCTTGCGAGTTCCTGCAGGGTTTTTTTCCTCCCCCCCCCCATTTCCCCAAGCTGCTAAGCCGCTTATCAGCTGAGCCGCTAAGCCGCTAAGCCGCTTAACAGCTGATCCACTAAGCCGCTAAGCCGCCTAACAGCTGATCGCTAAGCCGCTTATCAGCTGATCCGCTAAGCCACTTAACAGCTGATCCGCTAAGCCGCTATGCCGCTTATCAGCTGATCCGCTAAGCCCGCTAAGCCGCTAATAGTGCTAAGCCGCTAAGCCGCTAATGGGCTTGCTTCGCAAGACGAAAAAACCGCAAGACGAAGAGACTCACGGAACGGATTCTTTTCGTCTTGCGAGGCACCACTGTATTTCATTATTCTCTTATTTTATTTCACTGATTGCCATCGTGGCATATGTACAAATGCAACAGTATCTGTAACAATCCATATATAATAATCAACAAAGAAAGGTGACAATTAACAGCCAATCCTCCAAACTCTCCCTCTGCATTGAAAAAGCAATTATCCAAAGAAGATGCAGCGTAAAATAATTGAGCCAGTAAGGTGCGCTTCAATGATTTTTTTTAAAAAAGATAAAATAATGGTTTGTTTATTTTTTAAATCTCAAACTTGATCGTCTCCAAATCTCTGTACCAGAAAGCATTTTTCAAATTAATCCATCTTTTTGCTTATTTTTTGTTTGTTTGTGTGGGCAGGGTTTTATTGAAGAAAAAGGATTTCTTAGTCAGCTGGGAACCACATTTCGAGTATGCAAAGAGAAACAGAACAAGATCATGACCACTTCTAATCTGGGTAAGACCTCAAAAGCGTAAATACGCTTCTATCTAGACTCCTATCATCTTGTATTGTTGAAATCTTAGGGCTAGTATTCACTGAGCAGATCCTGGCTTTGGCAAGTTGCTGTCTTCCATTTTTAGTTCTCCCATCTGTAAAAAGGGCATAATGGTGACTCACATCGTGGCATTTTGTGATAATGAACCAGGGTCAGAACCAGTCTCGTTGCTCTGCTGTAATTTCTTTTTATTTTAAGATTTTTTTTTATATTGCTCTGTTGTAAACCAACACACCTCTCTAAGTGGTTTACATCAATATAAAATTAAAACTGTTATTTTAAAAAACAGCTAAAGACAGGTATTAAAATTATTTAAAAGATGGTTAAAATCAACAATAGCTAAAAAATAAAGCATAAGTTCCTTCTACATGTCTGGATAAGCTTGCCTTAAAAAAATGTTGTAAGCAATTCCCGAAAAAAGCACACCAAAGGCCCCTGCCTGATGTCAATAGGCAGGGAGTTCCAAAGTTCCAAAAATCAATTTTGGAACAAATAATATGCAGCAGTTATTATGTGCCAGTTCTGCAGATTGAAGCAGTTGAGTTGGCGTATCTGGGCAAAGGCAGTCCTGCAAGTACTGTAGTAATGGGTTATGACAGCATCGTTATTTAACATTCTAGGAGCTGATCCTGAGGATGCAAGTAAATTATTTAAGATGGTAGAATCTCAGGTTTCCAGATGCAACGAGTACATTGACAACGTGAATGCGACCTTGCGGAAGATTTTGTTGTCCTGGGACACCTATACGGAGAACATACGCTTGCTGCAGGCTTGGCTGGAAGACACGCGGAAAAAGCACCCTCCAAATGTATGTTTGCATTTCTTCCTGACTCTTACGGTCGATTCACACACTTTATGGTTGGGGAAGTATTGTGAGCTCCAGATGTGATGGACAGCCAACTCAACGTTATACGCAGGGGTTTGGTTCAAAGGTTCACATGTATACACGAAAATTGCCTTCTGAGCTGTAGGTGGGATATGTGTTTAAGCCCAACTCTATGGGAGGAAAAGAAAGCCGCTCCAAGGTTAGCCAGCTGCATTCTATAAGGCAGCTGGTAAGGGGAAGGCTCACAGGGACGCGGGTGGCGCTGTGGGTTAAACCACAGAGCCTAGGACTTGCTGATCAGAAGGTCGGCGGTTCGAATCCCCGTGAAGGGGTGAGCTCCCGTTGCTCGGTCCCTGCTCCTGCCAACCGAGCAGTTCGAAAGCACGTCAAAGTGCAAGTAGATAAATAGGTACCGCTCTGGTGGGAAGGTAAACGGTGTTTCCGTGTGCTGCTCTGGTCTGCCAGAAGCGGCTTAGTCATGCTGGCCACATGACCCGGAAGCTGTCTGAGGACAAACGCCGGCTCCCTCGGCCAATAAAGCGAGATGAGCGCCGCAACCCCAGAGTTGGTCATGACTGGACCTAATGGTCAGGGGTCCCTTTACCTTTACTAAGGGGAAGGCTCAGAGGTCGGAGGAAATCTGGAAGCCACAAGTAGACCTGGCCCCAAAGTAGCTTTCAAGCTCTCTGCCTTTCTTCCCAGGCAAGTCCTGTTGGTGAACCCTGCAAGGTTCTTCTTCTTCTTTCTTGGGCGATCACTCATAGCCGAGTAAGATTGTCTTCCATAAACATTGTTTTAACAGTGAGTCTGTAAGTGACTATGGAGGCCAATTCTGGATCCACACATCCTTCCACAGTGGGGACATAGGTTTCCGGGCGGGAGTTGATCACGGTGAGGGCAACATTGGCAGGTGGGAGCAGCGGGTATGCTCCTGAGAGATCTCGCGGGCAGTTGGATTGCCTTGTGAGTTCTTGTGAAACCATTTCTGCCACTCCCAAAGCCACCATGCTGAGCGGGACTTGTCCAGGGAAGACACATGTTTGTGGAAAGTCGGAAGAGAGAGAGGCTGGTATAGGGAGATGTAGCCAAGTGTGTGTGGTTGAAATCGCCCACGACAAATGCGTGTGAGATGCGGGCTTACTGTCTTGTGTTGCATTGTGTTGTGTTGTGTACTAGGTTCCCACAGAAGTGTTGGCTGCCTGGAACTCCCGGCACGGATCTGTCAACGAAGCAGGGAACTTTTTGATCGAATCCTGCAACGAGGAAGTGGGTTCAGCCGTTTCCAGTGAGCTGAAGAAACTGAACAGAAAATGGGCAAAGCTTATAAAGAAAACACAGTTTGTGAGTTGTCGCAGATATTTTTAAAAAGCCTTGTGGAGTTGCTGTTAGCTTTGTGGTATCGTTAAGCATAAAAATGCAACATGGAATATTGTTTCAGGCTAACAGATTTATTGTAACAAAGGTTTTCATGGACCAGAGCACACATCCTCAGATGCACAAGGTGTTAATCCTTAACAGATATTTTTTGTAAATTAGTGAAGAATGAGGCCAAAATGCCTTGATGTGCACAGAGTTACAGTTTATCTGTGACAGTCCCATGAAAGGTCCAAACGCATACAAGATAAGAACAGTGAACATTCTTAATATGATACTTCTTTTTAAGGCAGCCGTGGGGAACCTTTTGCCCTCCAGAAGTTTTGCTGAACTACAGCTCCCATCACCCCTGGCCGTTGGCCACACTTGTTAGGGCTGATGGGAGTTGTAGTTCAGCAATATCTGGCGTATTAGACGTTCCCCACTCCTCCCTTGCTATACTAATTTGACACCAGTTTTGGAGAGAAAACCATGGTCTCCATTAAGACCTAAACAAATAAAACAGAATCAAATGTTCTGATAAATTTTAGGGTGAGACTCAACCTAGGATTTTAATTTTTATCAGAATTATTGATAACAACAGTCATTAATTGGTGTTTGGTAGAAATTGAATAATTGGGGGGGTTATAACAAATGACGTTTGATGTCCCTAGGAGATGAGATTGCTGGGAATGCAAGAGGAAGAGGTGGAGGTGAAGCTGGCAGCTGGCAGTAATGGAAAAATGGATTCTCCCACAACAGCAGAACCAGATGACCTTGCAGTGGACAGCTCAGAGGAGGTTCTTAAGAGCCCTTGTTCTTCCAATTTGGTGGTTCAAAAGTCTATGAATGTGCAGTGGCTGTGCACAGCGGGAGCAGGAGAGTGGAGTCCCCTCCATCTTCTGGGCAGACCAGTCCTGCTTTTGGGCCCCACAGATACGTTTGCATTGATGCTGCAGCGGCAGATGAGTTTAGGCTTGACCTCTGAAGTTGCTCGTGGCTCCAAGTCATGATTTCTAAACACACCTTTCAAGTTCTTAGGTGTTATGCCAGTCACTAGAGCACATGAGAAGTACGGTTGCGCTCGTGTGCTCTTTGTGGGTTCTCCGTAGGGATTTGGTTGGGTACTATGCCAGCAAATTGGTGAGCATGATGGTCCCTTGGTCTGAACCAGCAGGGCAGTTCTTATGCTCTTATGATAATGTGGTTCAGGCCTAAACACATTCAAGTTTCTAGGCCCATTGCGAACCTATGGCCAGTTCATGGATTCCACTAAACCCAGTTTCAGGAGAGGTTCATCAAATCAGTGAGACAGGGGTGTGTGATCCTGAATCCAGGCTACGCATAGCCTCTTTATGCATCTGAACTCAGCCAGCCTTTTTACAGGATGCTGCCCTGTATCCCAATCTATTTTCTTTTTGAAGTGGGTTTGAACCCTTGCAGAGATCACATCAACAGAAGCTTTTGGGCCTTGACTATTGAGGGAGTGGGCAAATCATCCTGCCTTAACTTATCTGGAAAGACAGTTTCCTCAAAAAACCATTTTTTACTGGAAAATGTGAATAAAAGTTCTTGTTGTCCTCTTTTCCCGCCTTTTTTTATTTCCTAGACTCTTGATGCTGGTTCACTATCTCCGGACGAGTCTTTATCAGAAGAAGAGGTTAAGCTAAATTTTGAAGATGCTCACAAGGAGCTTGAAGCATCCATTTTAAAAGCTATGCAAATCCTTGGCCAAAAGACCAGGCCTGAGGGGCCAGTTTCGAAACATGAGGTGAGGCAAACCGTTACCGATTACTGCATAATTCATCCTGTGTTTAGGAATGGATGGAGATGGATTCTTTCCAGTTCATGTCAGTTTCACACGTGTTTGTTTATAAGTCTGTTGTATTCTCTTTCCATATTAATGCGTCCATTGAAAAAAAATCTGTACAAAATGCTGTATTTAAATATGTATTTTATCTCAATGTACATGTTTCTAAAAGCATTTTGTTCCACAATACACATTATTAAAATGCATTTTGGCATGTATCACAAAATTTGGAGAAGGGCAAAATCTGAAATGGTAATTACGTTCTGATCCATATCTTAGCTCAGGAGGTGTGAATTTGGTTGGTCCAATTAAAAATACAGACCAGGCAAAATTCTTCTCAAACCTTAGTTGTAGTAGTGATGGCCTTGTTGTCTCAAGTGGTAAACAAGGTAGGGCAAAGCCTCCTTAAATGAGTGGGCCTTGGTGAACTAACATTTTGATCAGCACTCGGTAGCTTGGAGGCGCCATTTTAACTTGCCTCCCACAATGCTCTGGGTCTATGCTAAGTTGAGGGCTCTGTGGAAGCGAAATTAAAATGGCGCCTTCCATGTTAGAGAACTGTAGTAGGAGTTCATTGACTGAATATGCTGTTTGGTGATGCTGGGCTTGAGGAATGGGCCACAAACAGTGGTGCTGGGCAAGATTGGGCTCTTTGTCCCCCAGCGATGGACTCAATGAACTCCTTCAAAATTGGTTCCTTTGCCATTCAATCCCAGCACAGCTCTGTATAGCTCTGTAATACTGCCAGCTTGGAAAGGGGCCCCTTCAAGAGGCCAGGCTACCAGTCCCACCATCCCTGACCATTGGCTACCCAGACGGACTGACAGGTGTTATAGTGCATACCACTTTGGCTCCCCCCGGCATGGCACTCATCTATCTTTAGACAGGTAGTGTGTTTTTATTATTATTCTATAATCTTAGGCTATATCCCCCCCCCGCCTTCCCCTTCTTGCAGGAAGCTTTTAGCATCTTGGATACCAACACCCTCCGCAAGTTTTTGAGAGCAGCAGAACAATTGAAAGACATTTTGCCCGCTTGTGAAAAGGCGGCGGTGGAGGAAAAGAGCAAAGACGTTCGCGAGAGATGGGAGGTGAGAAAATGTACCTGGGAGACCAAGAGTCCTTTTAATCACAGAGAAGCCACTTGGGGATATTTTTTTGTTAGGTGTGATGCTCTAAAGGCCTTTTTGACAGAGCTGGTGTGATGTGGGAGCTAGTTATCAGCTTGGTCCAGGTAGACCCGGGTTCAAGATTGAGGTTGATTATAAGCCTCACAGGAAAGCCACGGGTGTCAGTGTGTGGACCTCGTAGGCCTGGTCCCACTCTGTCCTCCATGCACTGGCTAAATGTGCACTGGACTTTTCTGAGTCTTTATATTCTCAGTCCTATCTGTCCTCTAGGACTGAGAGATTAGAGAGCCACTCTGGTGATTAAACTGTTGGACCTGGGAGACCAGGGTTCAGTTCCCCTCTTGGCCAGGAAACTCACTGGGTGACCTTTAGGCCTCTCAACCTAAACTACCTCACAGGGATTAAGTGAGTAGGGGGAAAACCATGCATGCCAGTGTGGTGTAGTGGTTAAGAGCAATAGACTCGTAATCTGGTGAACCGGGTTCGCTTTCCTTCTCCTCCACATGCAGCTGCTGGGTGACCTTGGGCTAGTCACACTTCTCTGAAGTCTCTCAGCCCCACTCACCTCACAGAGTGTTTGTTATGGGGGAGGAAGGGAAAGGAGAATGTTGGCTGCTTTGAGACTCCTTCGGGTAGTGATAAAGCAGGATATCAAATCCAAACTCTTCTTCTTCTTGATCTCCTTGGGGGAGGAAAACTGGGATATAAAACAATAAATTGATTTCCCTGGAAGATGGTTAGGGTAGAACCTGTCTTGTCTCCACCATATCCTCTCCCAAATACCCCTCTTAACCTGCTTGTTTTGTTTGTTACCGTCGTTTCTGAACATGTATCCCATAATCTGCAGGCAGTTCGCTGTGAAATCGTATCCTATGTTGAATTAAAAATGGAAATCGAACGAGGGAAGCTGAACAATGCCTTTTCAAAACTCAATAAGCAAATAAATAAAGAAAAGAAGCTGCTCAAGGCGGGAAAGATGAAGGGGCTCATTGCAGAACATGAGGTATTGCATAAAACCTATACAGTTGTACCTTGAATCTCGAACACCTTGGCTCCCAAACAAATCTGCTCCTGAACGGTCAAAACCCGGAATGAGTGTTCCGGTTTTTGGACGATTTTTGGAAGCCGAACGTCCGATGGGGCTTCCGATTGGCTGCAGGAGCTTCCTGCATCCAGTCAGAAGGCACACTTTGGTTTTCGAATGTTTTGGAAGTCAAACAGACTTCCGGAACAGATTCCATTCGAATTCCAAGGTACGACTGTATTCTTCTCTCCTTGATTCCCAAGATGTGTGTTAAGAAACTGCTGCAGGCAGTTTTGTTTTGTTTTAGTACTTATAGCCCTCCCTTCTCTGAATGGTCCCAGGGTGGGTTACAGAAATGTCACCATCAGAACAAGTCACAGAATAATGAAACGAAACCACAAAACAGCTTAGGGGAAAGTGACAGAGGCAAGTTGCAGCAGTGTGTATTCATGCAGGGAGAGGGTAGGCACCCACCCAATCAAAAGTCTGAGTAAAGAAGCGTGTCTTGACAAATCATCGAAAAGTGTGATTTTTGTATTCCTCTATCTGTTCAGGCAATATTTTCTCAGCAAGGTGTCCTGGGCGAGCTACACACTTCCTTGCAAGCCCTGAAAACCATGAGCAAGAACATGACGGAGAAAGAAAAGCAGGCTGAGAAAAAGACCCCGGTTGTAGAATATGAGCGGAAGAAGGAAGAGCTTCAGAGGCAGGCTGTGGCTGTTCACAGCGAGCTGTTGTCTATGGCAGCTGATAGCCATTCACCCAAGAGAGGGTGGGTATTTTTTTTTCTTTTTCAATTTTTAAAATTGATTTTCCAGAATTTTTAAACAAACGAACAAACATACATCTTAACTGTACTTAATCCAATCTTAGTAACATTGTTAAGTGACTTCCTCAAATCCCACTAGCTGAATTTCAGTGTATTTCGTTGTAACACTTTTCCAAAACCAATTTTCTCATAAAATTAACTTAATCACTTAACAACTTTCAACCTTTTCATTTTAACTTTAAAGATATTATTCTCTAACATCACATATTTAAATCCTAGGCCTATCTGGTATTTGCGAGTTTTTCCAATTAAGTTATCTTAGCATTTTTAGCTAAATAGTCTTTGAATTTCATCCATTCCTCCTGGTACTCCTCCTCCTTCTGGTCGCAGACTCTTCCAGTCAGGTCGGCTAGCTCCGAAAAGTCCATCATCTTCATCTGCCATTCCTCCACTGTTGGGACTTCTTGTGTTTTCCAATTCTTAGCTAACAAAATTCTAGCTGCAGTTGTGGCATACTAGAGAGGATGGGTATTGCCCATGGGCGCTTTGGTACTGCTTGATGGGGGCTTCCCAGATGATTGTGTTCAGTTGCAAACACATAACAGGTGATCCACAGAAGGCAGGTCCTTCTTCGCTTTTATATGCATTATCCTTCAGGACGCCAGGGTCCAGCAGCAGCCAAGACCCCGAGTGGGTCAGAGGCTGCAGACTTTCCAGCAAAGGAGCTAGACCAGCTGAGGCCAAGGAACACGAGTCCCAGGAAAAACCTCCTGGATCTGTAGAGTCAGAGCATTGATCCTCAGGGCACCTTATGCTGAGCCCCAGGAACCAAATGCCCCCACCAGGAGCTCACCAAGGAATGGAGGAGGAGTGCTGATCTGGAGATGAGCGGGTTGGCCTTTCAAGAATCTATATAGTCACAAGAGGGTGGAGCCTAAGAGAGAAAGAGGCTGAGAGCAGGAGCTTCAGAAGTCTGCTTCCACTCTTCATTGGAGCAAGTTGCTCATTTGGAGCTCTCCAGGGTCCTGAAACTTCTGACCCATCTTATTCCCCCCCCCCCCAACCAACAACAGCTGTTGGGTGGAAGAACCACAGAACTGTCTGCCAGATGTAATTTGGCGGTGGAAGTAAATCTTTTTGGGTGTACGAACAAGTGTGTCAAATTTTAATTTGCAGGTGGGTGCAGGGAATTATACTTTGGCTGCAGACTTTGGGAAACTCCGCATTCCATTTTCAGTGGTCGTGCGTGTGGACCGTATTATATATCAAATATTTTATTCTTAGCACCATATACTCAAAGCAAATTTTCTGCTCTTTGGGCAACTGTACTTTTCATGTAGCTGTGTTTTTATACATTGATTTAAAAATGTAATTCAGAGTTTATTGTTTTCAGCATATTGAAGCCTGTAAACCACTGATGAACATAATAAATGAAAAAATGCCATGGTCATTTCATAGAATCATAGAACTGTAGAGTTGGAATGGATCCCAAAGGCCATCTGTCTAGTCCAACCCCTTTCAATACAGGAATTCTTTTGTTTTGCATTGTACTAAGCTGATGTTGTTGTTATTTTAATCCAGAGAGTTTGCCCTTGCTTCTGCCAATGGAGAGAAGACATCATTTCTTAATCCTGGCAATGGGTTTACAACTGAAAGGGTAAGATGTTTGAATATGCTCCTAGAGTTTCCTTGGGGATGCTTCTCATGAGACACTTTGCTCTCAATGAATCAGAATAGGTTCAGCAATGCAAGAATGAATTCCCAGAGTATCAATGACACTCTAGTTCTTATTTATACTTTTGGGGGGAGACCACCTACTGCTGCAGACTGTTCAACTGTTGAATAGGTAAAGGTAAAGGGACCCCTGACCATTAGGTCCAGTTGTGACCGACTCTGGGGTTGCGGCGCTCATCTTGCTTTATTGGCCGAGGGAGCCGGCGTACATGTGGCCAGCATGACTAAGCCGCTTCTGGCGAACCAGAGCAGCGCACGGAAATGCCATTTACCTTCCCGCCGGAGTGGTACCTATTTATCTACTTGCACTTTGACGTGCTTTCGAACTGCTAGGTTGGCAGGAGCAGGGACCGAGCAACGGGAGCTCACCTCGTTGCGGGGATTCGAACCGCCGACCTTCTGATCGGCAAGTCCTAGGCTCTGTGGTTTAACCCACAGCACCACCTGCGTCCCACAACTGTTGAATAGCACTTGCCATTAGGAATTCTGCCCCCCAAAACTTGGGCGACCTGTTCTTCCCAGCGATTTCCCCATGTTTGCTCTAGTCCTGCTTTCCTATATCTTTAATTTGTCTGAAACATTTTTAAACTGGCCTTAGCAGTGTGGAACCTTGTTGGCCTTCAACTCTCATCAGCCCCAGCCAATATGCCATGATGAGGGATGGTGGGAGTTGTTGTCTGACAACATGTTGAGGGCTGGCAGTTTCCCATTCCCTAACCTGCAGTATACTACTGTTATATGTGCATGTATTGTGAGTAGAGCTGAACTAAAAAAGTTCTCAGATGATAACTTTTTACCAGATTTTTTTATGTGGGAGAAAAGGATAAGAACCATTGGATTGAAATAATGTTTTGACTATAATTGATTTTAGAATGGTGTACTGAAACTGCTTTTTAGATGTTATAAACTGGTTTTTTTTAAAGAATGCCTTAACAATTTTAAAGTGTTTTTGCTTTGTTTCTAAATTGTGTATCTGTTTGTTGCCCTGGACTCATTGGAGAGGAAATGCAGGGTATAAATTTAATTAATAATTAAAAGAAAAAAACCTATTCAAAATTCAGGGGCTTTTCTATGGTGACACAACGGTCCTCGCCCCTCCATACCACCCCCAAATTGTATTTTTAGCTTCACTGCTTCTTCTGGTAACCCTTTCCTTTCCTTTCGCCCCTAACAATACAATGCAATTCCTGGGCATTCTGGGCACAAAGAATGACTGCAACCATTATTATTATTATTATTATTATTATTATTATTATTATTATTAAAGATGCCCACTACTCATGTGTACAACAGCTTCTTCATGCATACAGAGCTTCCCTGTACATTAAAACTAATGGGAAAACTTCCATGTTCAAGAGCACCATGTGTTCATTGGTGCATGTAGGGGACTCTGAATAGGGAAGTGGAAGTGTTTGGCAGAAATTTCCCATACGGCTTAAAAACCTCTTGCGTTTATTGAGGTTATGTTTTTAAATGGAGCCTCTAGTCTAGTACCATGAAAGTTTTGTCTCTCCTTCCCCTTCCCCAAGACCTGGGAAAAAGCCCTAATAAAATTACATGTATGTTTGTAATTTGCTATTATGGATTGAAGCTGAGATTTTGATGTTTTGTCCAGGGTCCAGGAGACGTGGAACTAGAAAAGAAACTTCAGAGTGCAGAGAAGTTTGGAAAACATGGAGACTTGTCTCTGAAGGAATTACAAAAGAGGTACTGCCCAATATAGAATGTGGAAGCAGCAATGTGTAAATTTATACCAAAAGTATCAGGAGCAAAGTGGCATCACCACCACAATATCTCAAGGACCGTCTCTTTCCATATAAACTACCTGGACCCTGAGATCATCTTCTGAGACCCTGCTTCGTGTGCCTCCTCCTCAAGAGGGTGGCAATATGAGAACAGGGCCTTCTCTGCAGTGGCTCCCCATCTGTGGAATGCTCTCTCTAAGGAAGTTCACCTGGTGCCTTCATTATACCCCTTTAGGCACCAGGCAAAAACGTTCCTTTTTAACCAGGCCTTTGGTTGATCTGATCTGATCAACATCCTATGTGGCTTTTGGGGGGGGTGTTATTGGGTTGCTTGCTTTTATTTTGATTATATATACTGTGGTTTTTACATTGATCTTTTCTGTGAACTGTTACGAAAAAGGAGCAATGGCAAATTTGTGTTTTCCTAATCAATGAAACAAAATTGGCGTTCAGTATCGTCTTAATTTGACTTTTTGGTTCACAGCTTGCTTGTGTTTTGAAATGAGTAAAAAAAAAAAAAAGGAAGAATCACATGAAAAGTGCATTCTTCTTATGCCTGACATATATTGTTGAGCCTATTTTGCCCAGGAAAAAGAGGTGGATGGTCTAATCCATGGGTAGCCAACATGGTGCCCTCTAGCTTGTACACCAAAGCCCATCAGCTCCAGCCAGCATGATGTATGTTTTAGTTAGCCTGTGATGTTCTGGTCTGCTCTGTATTTTCCATTGCTTCTGTGATTTGCAGAGTTATATTTTTATAATTTTATCATTGTGCATTATATTTTTATGTGTTGCACCCTGCTCTGGTATCTGCCTAGACGAAGGGTGGGTTATGAATATTCCTCGTGGTTGATGATAATAATAGTTGTTGTTTTTCTCTAGCTACCACACAGAAAGACATAATCTGAAGCTTTGCTTAAACACCATCAGAGAAAAAACAGCATCTGTTTTTACTGGCGGTGTGAAAGATATTTTCAGCCTTCAGAATAAGCTGCAAGAGTTGGAGGTAAATATCAAAATCCTACTGTGTATTAAGGCTGATATCTGATTAACCAGAAGCTATGCAGTGCTGCATTCAGGCATCACCTGAGCCCTTATATCCTAGCTTGATCACTGAGATCATCCAGAGGGGCTTCTGTGATCTGAACCACAGAGCCTAGGGCTTGCTGATCAGAAGGTCGGCGGTTCGAATCCCCGCCACGGGGTTGAGCTCCCATAGCTCGGTCCCTGTTCCTGCCAACCTAGCAGTTCAAAAGCACATCAAAGCGCAAGTAGATAAATAGGTACCGCTCTGGCGGGAAGGTAAACGGCGTTTCCGTGCGCTGCTCTGATTCACCAGAAGTGGCTTAGTCATGCTGGCCACATGACCTGGAAGCTGTCTGCGGACAAATGCCTGCTCCCTCGGCCAGTAAAGCGAGATGAGCGCCGCAACCCCAGAGTCGTCCGCAACTGGATCTAACAATCAGGGGTTCTTTTACCTTTACGTTATAGAGGCCTTACTAGAAGTTGGGCATTTACTGTAGTGTCGTCAGTCCCATGCTGTGGGACACACTTCCAGCAGGGATTTGGCAGCCAGTTCTGCTTTGCTTTTGACTTTCAGGAATCTCTTGATGACTTTTCTGTGGTGACAGACAGGACTTTGCACCTTTTTTAATGTATTATTTTGTTACTAGGCAACCACTGTAATGATTATCTGTCTTGCTTTTTGTGGGTGTTTAATGCATCACGCTGCTCTGGTGGTTTATGACTTGGCAGTATAGAAATACTTACATGAATGGAAAGGGTTATTTATGTATGCCACTGCCGCGGCTCTTGTTTTAAGGGAAGTCCCAACTAAAGAAGATTGGCAACTTAAATTGATGGAATATGAGCAGCTTGCGGACCTAACATATAGAATAAGAGAACAAGAAGAACATACGTCTACAGAAGACTGGAAAATGTTTATTGAATATATGGAGGAAATTGTGTTTATTTGAAAACGTGGCCAGCATTAAGATAAATTCAACAGTGTAAA